>NC_140071.1:74509042-74800326 GCF_964194135.1 Talpa europaea | reverse complement strand
GGTTCGGGGACCCTCAGCCCCCAACGGGCTGCGGCCACCCCTGCACCCATGGGGGTACGGTTTGTCCTCCGCCATGGGGGAACGGGGCCCCCTTCCCCTTCGCGGAAGCCCCAACCTTCCTCCCGGGGCACGCCTGCACCCTCCCCTCGCACTCACGGCCCCAGCGGCGGGGCCGTGCGCCCGCAGACGCCCTAGACGGAGGGCCGGGGTCCCCGTCAGGGGAGGGCACCCCCTGGAAGCCAGGGACGAGCGGCGACCGCGGCCTCTTCCAAAACGGCAGGCACACAGGCCTGCGCGGCTAAAAGCTCCCGGCAAGGCAGTACCACTCAAAGGGGAAGGGTCCGCAACTGGCCCAGCAGCTCTTGATGAGCCCCAGGCCCCGCCCCTGGCCGGAGCCTGACCCCGCCCACCCGATTCTGGCTGCGCACAGGTGCACTTCCTAGGGACGCCGCTAGGGTGCGCTGGTGAGGGGGTTCGGGGACCCTCAGCCCCAACGGGCTAGGGCCACCCTTGCACCCATGGGGGTTAGGGATTGTCCTCCCCCATGGGGGAACGGGGCCCCCTTGCCCTTCGCGGAAGCCCCAACCTTCCTCCCGGGGGAAGCCTGCACCTCCTCTCGCACTCACGGCCCCAGCGGCGGGGCCGTGCGCACGCAGACGCCCTAGACGGAGGGCCGGGGTCCCCGTCAGGGGAGGGCACCCCCTGGAAGCCAAGGACGAGCGGCGACCGCGGCCTCTTCCAAAACGGCAGGCACACAGGCCTGCGCGGCAAAAAGCCCCCGGCAAGGCAGCACCACTCAAAGGGGAAGGGTCCGCACCTGGCCCAGCAGCTCTTGATGAGCCCCAGGCCCCGCCACTGGCCGGAGCCTGACCCCGCCCACCCGACTCTGGCTGCGCACAGGTGCACTTCCTAGGGCCGCCGCTAGGGGGCGCTGGTGAGGGGGTTCGGGGACCCTCAGCCCCCAACGGGCTAGGGCCACCCTTGCACCCAGGGGGGTACGGGATTGTCTCCACCATGTGGGGAACGGGGCCCCCTTGCCCTACGCGGAAGCCCCAACCTTCCTCCCGGGGCACGCCTGCACCCTCCCCTCGCACTCACAGCCCCAGCGGCGGGGCCGTGCGCCCGCAGACGCCCTAGACGGACGGCCGGGGTCCCCGTCAGGGGAGGGCACCCCCTGGAAGCCAGGGACGAGCGGCGACCGCGGCCTCTTCCAAAACGGCAGGCACACAGGCCTGCGCGGCAAAAAGCCCCCGGCAAGGCAGCACCACTCAAAGGGGAAGGGTCCGCACCTGGCCCAGCAGCTCTTGATGAGCCCCAGGCCCCGCCCCTGGCCGGAGCCTGACCCGCCCACCCGACTCTGGCTGCGCACAGGTGCACTTCCAAGGGCCGCCGCTAGGGGGCGCTGGTGAGGGGGTTCGGGGACCCTCAGCCCCCAACGGGCTGCGGCCACCCCTGCACCCATGGGGGTACGGGTTGTCCTCCGCCATGGGGGAACGGGGCCCCCTTCCCCTTCGCGGAAGCCCCAACCTTCCTCCCGGGGCACGCCTGCACGCTCCCCTCGCACTCACGGCCCCAGCGGCGGGGCCGTGCGCCCGCAGACGCCCTAGACGGAGGGCCGGTGTCCCCGTCAGGGGAGGGCACCCCCTGGAAGCCAGGGACGAGCGGCGACCGCGGCCTCTTCCAAAACGGCAGGCACACAGGCCTGCGCGGCAAAAAGCCCCCGGCAAGGCAGCACCACTCAAAGGGGAAGGGTCCGCACCTGGCCCAGCAGCTCTTGATGAGCCCCAGGCCCCGCACCTGGCCGGAGCCTGACCCCGCCCACCCGATTCTGGCTGCGCACAGGTGCACTTCCTAGGGACGCCGCTAGGGGGCGCTGGTGAGGGGGTTCGGGGACCCTCAGCCCCCAACGGGCTAGGGCCACCCTTGCACCCATGGGGGTACCGGATTGTCCTCCCCCATGGGGGAACGGGGCCCCCTTGCCCTTCGCGAAAGCCCCAACCTTCCTCCCGGGGCACGCCTGCACCCTCCCCTCGCACTCACAGCCCCAGCGGCGGGGCCGTGCGCCCGCAGACGCCCTAGACGGAGGGCCGGGGTCCCCGTCAGGGGAGGGCACCCCCAGGAAGCCAGGGACGAGCGGCGACCGCGGCCTCTTCCAAAACGGCAGGCACACAGGCCTGCGCGGCAAAAAGCCCCCGGCAAGGCAGCACCACTCAAAGGGGAAGGGTCCGCACCTGGCCCAGCAGCTCTTGATGAGCCCCAGGCACCGCCCATGGCCGGAGCCTGACCCCGCCCACCCGACTCTGGCTGCGCACAGGTGCACTTCCAAGGGCCGCCGCTAGGGGGCGCTGGTGAGGGGGTTCGGGGACCCTCAGCCCCCAACGGGCTGCGGCCACCCCTGCACCCATGGGGGTACGGGTTGTCCTCCGCCATGGGGGAACGGGGCCCCCTTCCCCTTCGCGGAAGCCCCAACCTTCCTCCCGGGGCACGCCTGCACCCTCCCCTCGCACTCACGGTCCCAGCGGCGGGGCCGTGCGCCCGCAGACGCCCTAGACGGAGGGCCGGGGTCCCCGTCAGGGGAGGGCACCCCCTGGAAGCCAGGGACGAGCGGCGACCGCGGCCTCTTCCAAAACGGCAGGCACACAGGCCTGCGCGGCAAAAAGCCCCCGGCAAGGCAGCACCACTCAAAGGAGAAGGGTCCGCACCTGGCCCAGCAGCTCTTGATGAGCCCCAGGCCCCGCCCCTGGCCGGAGCCTGACCCCGCCCACCCGATTCTGGCTGCGCACAGGTGCACATCCTAGGGACGCCTCTAGGGGGCGCTGGTGAGGGGGTTCGGGGACCCTCAGCCCCCAACGGGCTAGGGCCACCCTTGCACCCATGGGGGTACCGGATTGTCCTCCCCCATGGGGGAACGGGGCCCCCTTGCCCTTCGCGAAAGCCCCAACCTTCCTCCCGGGGCACGCCTGCACCCTCCCCTCGCACTCACGGCCCCAGCCGCGGGGCCGTGCGCCCGCAGACGCCCTAGACGGAGGGCCGGGGTCCCCGTCAGGGGAGGGCACCCCCTGGAAGCCAGGGACGAGCGGCGACCGCGGCCTCTTCCAAAACCGCAGGCACACAGGCCTGCGCGGCAAAAAGCCCCCGGCAAGGCAGCACCAGTCAAAGGGGAAGGGTCCGCACCTGGCCCAGCAGCTCTTGATGAGCCCCAGGCCCCGCCCCTGGCCGGAGCCTGACCCCGCCCACCCGACTCTGGCTGCGCACAGGTGCACTTCCTAGGGCCGCCGCTAGGGGGCGCTGGTGAGGGGGTTCGGGGTCCCTCAGCCCCCAACGGGCTGCGGCCACCCCTGCACCCATGGGGGTACCGGATTGTCCTCCCCCATGGGGGAACGGGGCCCCCTTGCCCTTCGCGGAAGCCCCAAACTTCCTCCCGGGGCACGCCTGCACCCTCCCCTTGCACTCACGGCCCCAGCGGCGAGGCCGTGCGCCCGCAGACGCCCTAGACGGAGGGCCGGGGTCCCCGTCAGGGGAGGGCACCCCCTGGAAGCCAGGGACGAGCGGCGACCGCGGCCTCTTCCAAAACGGCAGGCACACAGGCCTGCGCGGCAAAAAGCCCCCGACAAGGCAGCACCACTCAAAGGGGAAGGGTCCGCACCTGGCCCAGCAGCTCTTGATGAGCCCCAGGCCCCGCCCATGGCCGGAGCCTGACCCCGCCCACCCGACTCTGGCTGCGCACAGGTGCACTTCCAAGGGCCGCCGCTAGGGGGCGCTGGTGAGGGGGTTCGGGGACACTCAGCCCCCACCGGGCTGGGGCCACCCCTGCACCCATGGGGATACGGGATTGTCTCCGCCATGTGGGGAACGGGGTCCTCTTCCCCTTCGCGGAAGCCCCAACCTTCCTCCCGGGGCACGCCTGCACCCTCCCCTCGCACTCACGGCCCCAGCGGCGGGGCCGTGCGCCCGCAGACGCCCTAGACGGAGGGCCGGGGTCCCCGTCAGGGGAGGGCACCCCCTGGAAGCCAGGGACGAGCGGCGACCGCGGCCTCTTCCAAAACGGCAGGCACACAGGCCTGCGCGGCTAAAAGCTCCCGGCAAGGCAGCACCACTCAAAGGGGAAGGGTCCGCACCTGGCCCAGCAGCTCTTGATGAGCCCCAGGCCCCGCCCCTGGCCGGAGCCTGACCCCGCCCACCCGATTCTGGCTGCGCACAGGTGCACTTCCTAGGGACGCCGCTAGGGGGCGCTGGTGAGGGGGTTCGGGGACCCTCAGCCCCAACGGGCTAGGGCCACCCTTGCACCCATGGGGGTTAGGGATTGTCCTCCCCCATGGGGGAACGGGGCCCCCTTGCCCTTCGCGGAAGCCCCAACCTTCCTCCCGGGGGAAGCCTGCACCTCCTCTCGCACTCACGGCCCCAGCGGCGGGGCCGTGCGCACGCAGACGCCCTAGACGGAGGGCCGGGGTCCCCGTCAGGGGAGGGCACCCCCTGGAAGCCAGGGACGAGCGGCGACCGCGGCCTCTTCCAAAACGGCAGGCACACAGGCCTGCGCGGCAAAAAGCCCCCGGCAAGGCAGCACCACTCAAAGGGGAAGGGTCCGCACCTGGCCCAGCAGCTCTTGATGAGCCCCAGGCCCCGCCACTGGCCAGAGCCTGACCCCGCCCACCCGACTCTGGCTGCGCACAGGTGCACTTCCTAGGGCCGCCGCTAGGGGGCGCTGGTGAGGGGGTTCGGGGACCCTCAGCCCCCAACGGGCTAGGGCCACCCTTGCACCCAGGGGGGTACGGGATTGTCTCCACCATGTGGGGAACGGGGCCCCCTTGCCCTACGCGGAAGCCCCAACCTTCCTCCCGGGGCACGCCTGCACCCTCCCCTCGCACTCACAGATCCAGCGGCGGGGCCGTGCGCCCGCAGACGCCCTAGACGGACGGCCGGGGTCCCCGTCAGGGGAGGGCACCCCCTGGAAGCCAGGGACGAGCGGCGACCGCGGCCTCTTCCAAAACGGCAGGCACACAGGCCTGCGCGGCAAAAAGCCCCCGGCAAGGCAGCACCACTCAAAGGGGAAGGGTCCGCACCTGGCCCAGCAGCTCTTGATGAGCCCCAGGCCCCGCCCCTGGCCGGAGCCTGACCCGCCCACCCGACTCTGGCTGCGCACAGGTGCACTTCCAAGGGCCGCCGCTAGGGGGCGCTGGTGAGGGGGTTCGGGGACCCTCAGCCCCCAACGGGCTGCGGCCACCCCTGCACCCATGGGGGTACGGGTTGTCCTCCGCCATGGGGGAACGGGGCCCCCTTCCCCTTCGCGGAAGCCCCAACCTTCCTCCCGGGGCACGCCTGCACGCTCCCCTCGCACTCACGGCCCCAGCGGCGGGGCCGTGCGCCCGCAGACGCCCTAGACGGAGGGCCGGTGTCCCCGTCAGGGGAGGGCACCCCCTGGAAGCCAGGGACGAGCGGCGACCGCGGCCTCTTCCAAAACGGCAGGCACACAGGCCTGCGCGGCAAAAAGCCCCCGGCAAGGCAGCACCACTCAAAGGGGAAGGGTCCGCACCTGGCCCAGCAGCTCTTGATGAGCCCCAGGCCCCGCCCCTGGCCGGAGCCTGACCCCGCCCACCCGATTCTGGCTGCGCACAGGTGCACTTCCTAGGGACGCCGCTAGGGGGCGCTGGTGAGGGGGTTCGGGGACCCTCAGCCCCCAACGGGCTGCGGCCTCCCCTGCACCCATGGGGGTACGGGTTGTCCTCCGCCATGGGGGAACGGGGCCCCCTTCCCCTTCGCGGAAGCCCCAACCTTCCTCCCGGGGCACGCCTGCACCCTCCCCTCGCACTCACGGTCCCAGCGGCGGGGCCGTGCGCCCGCAGACGCCCTAGACGGAGGGCCGGGGTCCCCGTCAGGGGAGGGCACCCCCTGGAAGCCAGGGACGAGCGGCGACCGCGGCCTCTTCCAAAACGGCAGGCACACAGGCCTGCGCGGCAAAAAGCCCCCGGCAAGGCAGCACCACTCAAAGGAGAAGGGTCCGCACCTGGCCCAGCAGCTCTTGATGAGCCCCAGGCCCCGCCCCTGGCCGGAGCCTGACCCCGCCCACCCGATTCTGGCTGCGCACAGGTGCACATCCTAGGGACGCCGCTAGGGGGCGCTGGTGAGGGGGTTCGGGGACCCTCAGCCCCCAACGGGCTAGGGCCACCCTTGCACCCATGGGGGTACCGGATTGTCCTCCCCCATGGGGGAACGGGGCCCCCTTGCCCTTCGCGAAAGCCCCAACCTTCCTCCCGGGGCACGCCTGCACCCTCCCCTCGCACTCACGGCCCCAGCCGCGGGGCCGTGCGCCCGCAGACGCCCTAGACGGAGGGCCGGGGTCCCCGTCAGGGGAGGGCACCCCCTGGAAGCCAGGGACGAGCGGCGACCGCGGCCTCTTCCAAAACCGCAGGCACACAGGCCTGCGCGGCAAAAAGCCCCCGGCAAGGCAGCACCAGTCAAAGGGGAAGGGTCCGCACCTGGCCCAGCAGCTCTTGATGAGCCCCAGGCCCCACCCCTGGCCGGAGCCTGACCCCGCCCACCCGACTCTGGCTGCGCACAGGTGCACTTCCTAGGGCCGCCGCTAGGGGGCGCTGGTGAGGGGGTTCGGGGACCCTCAGCCCCCAACGGGCTGCGGCCACCCCTGCACCCATGGGGGTACCGGATTGTCCTCCCCCATGGGGGAACGGGGCCCCCTTGCCCTTCGCGGAAGCCCCAAACTTCCTCCCGGGGCACGCCTGCACCCTCCCCTTGCACTCACGGCCCCAGCGGCGAGGCCGTGCGCCCGCAGACGCCCTAGACGGAGGGCCGGGGTCCCCGTCAGGGGAGGGCACCCCCTGGAAGCCAGGGACGAGCGGCGACCGCGGCCTCTTCCAAAACCGCAGGCACACAGGCCTGCGCGGCAAAAAGCCCCCGGCAAGGCAGCACCAGTCAAAGGGGAAGGGTCCGCACCTGGCCCAGCAGCTCTTGATGAGCCCCAGGCCCCACCCCTGGCCGGAGCCTGACCCCGCCCACCCGACTCTGGCTGCGCACAGGTGCACTTCCTAGGGCCGCCGCTAGGGGGCGCTGGTGAGGGGGTTCGGGGACCCTCAGCCCCCAACGGGCTGCGGCCACCCCTGCACCCATGGGGGTACCGGATTGTCCTCCCCCATGGGGGAACGGGGCC
Organism: Talpa europaea; assembly: GCF_964194135.1. Taxonomy (NCBI): domain Eukaryota; kingdom Metazoa; phylum Chordata; class Mammalia; order Eulipotyphla; family Talpidae; genus Talpa; species Talpa europaea. Next base: position 74,793,167 of record NC_140071.1, on the reverse strand, counting down.
CCCTTGCCCTTCGCGGAAGCCCCAAACTTCCTCCCGGGGCACGCCTGCACCCTCCCCTTGCACTCACGGCCCCAGCGGCGAGGCCGTGCGCCCGCAGACGCCCTAGACGGAGGGCCGGGGTCCCCGTCAGGGGAGGGCACCCCCTGGAAGCCAGGGACGAGCGGCGACCGCGGCCTCTTCCAAAACGGCAGGCACACAGGCCTGCGCGGCAAAAAGCCCCCGGCAAGGCAGCACCACTCAAAGGGGAAGGGTCCGCACCTGGCCCAGCAGCTCTTGATGAGCCCCAGGCCCCGCCCATGGCCGGAGCCTGACCCCGCCCACCCGACTCTGGCTGCGCACAGGTGCACTTCCAAGGGCCGCCGCTAGGGGGCGCTGGTGAGGGGGTTCGGGGACACTCAGCCCCCACCGGGCTGGGGCCACCCCTGCACCCATGGGGATACGGGATTGTCTCCGCCATGTGGGGAACGGGGTCCTCTTCCCCTTCGCGGAAGCCCCAACCTTCCTCCCGGGGCACGCCTGCACCCTCCACTCGCACTCACGGCCCCAGCGGCGGGGCCGTGCGCCCGCAGACGCCCTAGAAGGAGGGCCGCGGTCCCCGTCAGGGGAGGGCACCCCCTGGAAGCCAGGGACGAGCGGCGACCGCGGCCTCTTCCAAAACGGCAGGCACACAGACCTGCGCGGCAAAAAGCCCCGGGCAAGGCAGCACCACTCAAAGGGGAAGGGTCCGCACCTGGCCCATCAGCTCTTGATGAGCCCCAGGCCCCGCCCCTGGCCGGAGCCTGACCCCGCCCACCCGACTCTGGCTGCGCACAGGTGCACTTCATAGGGCCGCCGCTAGGGGGCGCTGGTGAGGGGGTTCAGGGACCCTCAGCCCCCAACGGGCTGCGGCCACCCCTGCACCCATGGGGGTACGGGTTGTCCTCCGCCATGGGGGAACGGGGCCCCCTTCCCCTTCGCGGAAGCCCCAACCTTCCTCCCGGGGCACGCCTGCACCCTCCCCTCGCACTCACGGCCCCAGCGGCGGGGCCGTGCGCCCGCAGACGCCCTAGACGGAGGGCCGGGGTCCCCGTCAGGGGAGGGCACCCCCTGGAAGCCAGGGACGAGCGGCGACCGCGGCCTCTACCAAAACGGCAGGCACACAGGCCTGCGCGGCTAAAAGCCCCCGGCAAGGCAGCACCACTCAAAGGGGAAGGGTCCGCACCTGGCCCAGCAGCTCTTGATGAGCCCCAGGCCCCGCCCCTGGCCGGAGCCTGACCCCGCCCACCCGATTCTGGCTGCGCACAGGTGCACTTCCTAGGGACGCCGCTAGGGGGCGCTGGTGAGGGGGTTCGGGGACCCTCAGCCCCCAACGGGCTAGGGCCACCCTTGCACCCATGGGGGTACCGGATTGTCCTCCCCCATGGGGGAACGGGGCCCCCTTGCCCTTCGCGAAAGCCCCAACCTTCCTCCCGGGGCACGCCTGCACCCTCCGCTCGCACTCACATCCCCAGCGGCGGGGCCGTGCGCCCGCAGACGCCCTAGACGGAGGGCCGGGGTCCCCGTCAGGGGAGGGCACCCCCTGGAAGCCAGGGACGAGCGGCGACCGCGGCCTCTTCCAAAACGGCAGGCACACAGGCCTGCGCGGCAAAAAGCCCCCGGCAAGGCAGCACCACTCAAAGGGGAAGGGTCCGCACCTGGCCCAGCAGCTCTTGATGAGCCCCAGGCCCCGCCCCTGGCCGGAGCCTGACCCCGCCCACCCGATTCTGGCTGCGCACCGGTGCACTTCCTAGGGACGCCGCTAGGGGGCGCTGGTGAGGGGGTTCGGGGACCCTCAGCCCCCAACGGGCTAGGGCCACCCTTGCACCCATGGGGGTTAGGGATTGTCCTCCCCCATGGGGGAACGGGGCCCCCTTGCCCTTCGCGGAAGCCCCAACCTTCCTCCCGGGGGAAGCCTGCACCTCCTCTCGCACTCACGGCCCCAGCGGCGGGGCCGTGCGCCCGCAGACACCCTAGACGGAGGGCCGGGGTCCCCGTCAGGGGAGGGCACCCCCTGGAAGCCAGGGACGAGCGGCGACCGCGGCCTCTTCCAAAACGGCAGGCACACAGGCCTGCGCGGCAAAAAGCCCCCGGCAAGGCAGCACCACTCAAAGGGGAAGGGTCCGCACCTGGCCCAGCAGCTCTTGATGAGCCCCAGGCCCCGCCCCTGGCCGGAGCCTGACCCCGCCCACCCGATTCTGGCTGCGCACAGGTGCACTTCCTAGGGCCGCCGCTAGGGGGCGCTGGTGAGGGGGTTCGGGGACCTTCAGCCCCCAACGGGCTGCGGCCACCCCTGCACCCATGGGGGTACGTGTTGTCCTCCGCCATGGGGAAACGGGGCCCCCTTCCCCTTCGCGGAAGCCCCAACCTTCCTCCCGGGGCACGCCTGCACCCTCCCCTCGCACTCACGGCCCCAGCGGCGGGGCCGTGCGCCCGCAGACGCCCTAGACGGAGGGCCGGGGTCCCCGTCAGGGGAGGGCACCCCCTGGAAGCCAGGGACGAGCGGCGACCGCGGCCTCTTCCAAAACGGCAGGCACACAGGCCTGCGCGGCAAAAAGCCCCCGGCAAGGCAGCAACACTCAAAGGAGAAGGGTCCGCACCTGGCCCAGCAGCTCTTGATGAGCCCCAGGCCCCGCCCCTGGCCGGAGCCTGACCCCGCCCACCCGATTCTGGCTGCGCACAGGTGCACTTCCTAGGGACGCCGCTAGGGGGCGCTGGTGAGGGGGTTCGGGGACCCTAAACCCCCAACGGGCTAGGGCCACACTTGCACCCATGGGGGTACCGGATTGTCCTCCCCCATGGGGGAACGGGGCCCCCTTGCCCTTCGCGAAAGCCCCAACCTTCCTCCCGGGGCACGCGTGCACCCTCCCCTCGCACTCACGGCCCCAGCCGCGGGGCCGTGCGCCCGCAGACGCCCTAGACGGAGGGCCGGGGTCCCCGTAAGGGGAGGGCACCCCCTGGAAGCCAGGGACGAGCGGCGACCGCGGCCTCTTCCAAAACCGCAGGCACACAGGCCTGCGCGGCAAAAAGCCCCCGGCAAGGCAGCACCACTCAAAGGGGAAGGGTCCGCACCTGGCCCAGCAGCTCTTGATGAGCCCCAGGCCCCGCCCCTGGCCGGAGCCTGACCCCGCCCACCCGATTCTGGCTGCGCACAGGTGCACTTCCTAGGGCCGCCGCTAGGGGGCGCTGGTGAGGGGGTTCGGGGACCCTCAGCCCCCAACGGGCTGCGGCCACCCCTGCACCCATGGGGGTACCGGATTGTCCTCCCCCATGGGGGAACGGGGCCCCCTTGCCCTTCGCGGAAGCCCCAAACTTCCTCCCGGGGCACGCCTGCACCCTCCCCTCGCACTCACGGCCCCAGCGGCGAGGCCGTGCGCCCGCAGACGCCCTAGACGGAGGGCCGGGGTCCCCGTCAGGGGAGGGCACCCCCTGGAAGCCAGGGACGAGCGGCGACCGCGGCCTCTTCCAAAACGGCAGGCACACAGGCCTGCGCGGCAAAAAGCCCCCGGCAAGGCAGCACCACTCAAAGGGGAAGGGTCCGCACCTGGCCCAGCAGCTCTTGATGAGCCCCAGGCCCCGCCACTGGCCGGAGCCTGACCCCGCCCACCCGACTCTGGCTGCGCACAGGTGCACTTCCTAGGGCCGCCGCTAGGGGGCGCTGGTGAGGGGGTTCGGGGACCCTCAGCCCCCAACGGGCTAGGGCCACCCTTGCACCCAGGGGGGTACGGGATTGTCTCCACCATGTGGGGAACGGGGCCCCCTTGCCCTACGCGGAAGCCCCAACCTTCCTCCCGGGGCACGCCTGCACCCTCCCCTCGCACTCACAGCCCCAGCGGCGGGGCCGTGCGCCCGCAGACGCCCTAGACGGACGGCCGGGGTCCCCGTCAGGGGAGGGCACCCCCTGGAAGCCAGGGACGAGCGGCGACCGCGGCCTCTTCCAAAACGGCAGGCACACAGGCCTGCGCGGCAAAAAGCCCCCGGCAAGGCAGCACCACTCAAAGGGGAAGGGTCCGCACCTGGCCCAGCAGCTCTTGATGAGCCCCAGGCCCCGCCCCTGGCCGGAGCCTGACCCGCCCACCCGACTCTGGCTGCGCACAGGTGCACTTCCAAGGGCCGCCGCTAGGGGGCGCTGGTGAGGGGGTTCGGGGACCCTCAGCCCCCAACGGGCTGCGGCCACCCCTGCACCCATGGGGGTACGGGTTGTCCTCCGCCATGGGGGAACGGGGCCCCCTTCCCCTTCGCGGAAGCCCCAACCTTCCTCCCGGGGCACGCCTGCACGCTCCCCTCGCACTCACGGCCCCAGCGGCGGGGCCGTGCGCCCGCAGACGCCCTAGACGGAGGGCCGGTGTCCCCGTCAGGGGAGGGCACCCCCTGGAAGCCAGGGACGAGCGGCGACCGCGGCCTCTTCCAAAACGGCAGGCACACAGGCCTGCGCGGCAAAAAGCCCCCGGCAAGGCAGCACCACTCAAAGGGGAAGGGTCCGCACCTGGCCCAGCAGCTCTTGATGAGCCCCAGGCCCCGCCCCTGGCCGGAGCCTGACCCCGCCCACCCGATTCTGGCTGCGCACAGGTGCACTTCCTAGGGACGCCGCTAGGGGGCGCTGGTGAGGGGGTTCGGGGACCCTCAGCCCCCAACGGGCTAGGGCCACCCTTGCACCCATGGGGGTACCGGATTGTCCTCCCCCATGGGGGAACGGGGCCCCCTTGCCCTTCGCGAAAGCCCCAACCTTCCTCCCGGGGCACGCCTGCACCCTCCCCTCGCACTCACAGCCCCAGCGGCGGGGCCGTGCGCCCGCAGACGCCCTAGACGGAGGGCCGGGGTCCCCGTCAGGGGAGGGCACCCCCAGGAAGCCAGGGACGAGCGGCGACCGCGGCCTCTTCCAAAACGGCAGGCACACAGGCCTGCGCGGCAAAAAGCCCCCGGCAAGGCAGCACCACTCAAAGGGGAAGGGTCCGCACCTGGCCCAGCAGCTCTTGATGAGCCCCAGGCACCGCCCATGGCCGGAGCCTGACCCCGCCCACCCGACTCTGGCTGCGCACAGGTGCACTTCCAAGGGACGCCGCTAGGGGGCGCTGGTGAGGGGGTTCGGGGACCCTCAGCCCCCAACGGGCTGCGGCGTCCCCTGCACCCATGGGGGTACGGGTTGTCCTCCGCCATGGGGGAACGGGGCCCCCTTCCCCTTCGCGGAAGCCCCAACCTTCCTCCCGGGGCACGCCTGCACCCTCCCCTCGCACTCACGGTCCCAGCGGCGGGGCCGTGCGCCCGCAGACGCCCTAGACGGAGGGCCGGGGTCCCCGTCAGGGGAGGGCACCCCCTGGAACCCAGGGACGAGCGGCGACCGCGGCCTCTTCCAAAACGGCAGGCACACAGGCCTGCGCGGCAAAAAGCCCCCGGCAAGGCAGCACCACTCAAAGGAGAAGGGTCCGCACCTGGCCCAGCAGCTCTTGATGAGCCCCAGGCCCCGCCCCTGGCCGGAGCCTGACCCCGCCCACCCGATTCTGGCTGCGCACAGGTGCACTTCCTAGGGACGCCGCTAGGGGGCGCTGGTGAGGGGGTTCGGGGACCCTCAGCCCCCAACGGGCTAGGGCCACCCTTGCACCCATGGGGGTACCGGATTGTCCTCCCCCATGGGGGAACGGGGCCCCCTTGCCCTTCGCGAAAGCCCCAACCTTCCTCCCGGGGCACGCCTGCACCCTCCCCTCGCACTCACGGCCCCAGCCGCGGGGCCGTGCGCCCGCAGACGCCCTAGACGGAGGGCCGGGGTCCCCGTCAGGGGAGGGCACCCCCTGGAAGCCAGGGACGAGCGGCGACCGCGGCCTCTTCCAAAACCGCAGGCACACAGGCCTGCGCGGCAAAAAGCCCCCGGCAAGGCAGCACCAGTCAAAGGGGAAGGGTCCGCACCTGGCCCAGCAGCTCTTGATGAGCCCCAGGCCCCGCCCCTGGCCGGAGCCTGACCCCGCCCACCCGACTCTGGCTGCGCACAGGTGCACTTCCTAGGGCCGCCGCTAGGGGGCGCTGGTGAGGGGGTTCGGGGACCCTCAGCCCCCAACGGGCTGCGGCCACCCCTGCACCCATGGGGGTACCGGATTGTCCTCCCCCATGGGGGAACGGGGCCCCCTTGCCCTTCGCGGAAGCCCCAAACTTCCTCCCGGGGCACGCCTGCACCCTCCCCTTGCACTCACGGCCCCAGCGGCGAGGCCGTGCGCCCGCAGACGCCCTAGACGGAGGGCCGGGGTCCCCGTCAGGGGAGGGCACCCCCTGGAAGCCAGGGACGAGCGGCGACCGCGGCCTCTTCCAAAACGGCAGGCACACAGGCCTGCGCGGCAAAAAGCCCCCGGCAAGGCAGCACCACTCAAAGGGGAAGGGTCCGCACCTGGCCCAGCAGCTCTTGATGAGCCCCAGGCCCCGCCCATGGCCGGAGCCTGACCCCGCCCACCCGACTCTGGCTGCGCACAGGTGCACTTCCAAGGGCCGCCGCTAGGGGGCGCTGGTGAGGGGGTTCGGGGACACTCAGCCCCCACCGGGCTGGGGCCACCCCTGCACCCATGGGGATACGGGATTGTCTCCGCCATGTGGGGAACGGGGTCCTCTTCCCCTTCGCGGAAGCCCCAACCTTCCTCCCGGGGCACGCCTGCACCCTCCACTCGCACTCACGGCCCCAGCGGCGGGGCCGTGCGCCCGCAGACGCCCTAGAAGGAGGGCCGCGGTCCCCGTCAGGGGAGGGCACCCCCTGGAAGCCAGGGACGAGCGGCGACCGCGGCCTCTTCCAAAACGGCAGGCACACAGACCTGCGCGGCAAAAAGCCCCGGGCAAGGCAGCACCACTCAAAGGGGAAGGGTCCGCACCTGGCCCATCAGCTCTTGATGAGCCCCAGGCCCCGCCCCTGGCCGGAGCCTGACCCCGCCCACCCGACTCTGGCTGCGCACAGGTGCACTTCCTAGGGCCGCCGCTAGGGGGCGCTGGTGAGGGGGTTCAGGGACCCTCAGCCCCCAAGGGGCTGCGGCCACCCCTGCACCCATGGGGGTACGGGTTGTCCTCCGCCATGGGGGAACGGGGCCCCCTTCCCCTTCGCGGAAGCCCCAACCTTCCTCCCGGGGCACGCCTGCACCCTCCCCTCGCACTCACGGCCCCAGCGGCGGGGCCGTGCGCCCGCAGACGCCCTAGACGGAGGGCCGGGGTCCCCGTCAGGGGAGGGCACCCCCTGGAAGCCAGGGACGAGCGGCGACCGCGGCCTCTACCAAAACGGCAGGCACACAGGCCTGCGCGGCTAAAAGCCCCCGGCAAGGCAGCACCACTCAAAGGGGAAGGGTCCGCACCTGGCCCAGCAGCTCTTGATGAGCCCCAGGCCCCGCCCCTGGCCGGAGCCTGACCCCGCCCACCCGATTCTGGCTGCGCACAGGTGCACTTCCTAGGGACGCCGCTAGGGGGCGCTGGTGAGGGGGTTCGGGGACCCTCAGCCCCCAACGGGCTAGGGCCACCCTTGCACCCATGGGGGTACCGGATTGTCCTCCCCCATGGGGGAACGGGGCCCCCTTGCCCTTCGCGAAAGCCCCAACCTTCCTCCCGGGGCACGCCTGCACCCTCCGCTCGCACTCACATCCCCAGCGGCGGGGCCGTGCGCCCGCAGACGCCCTAGACGGAGGGCCGGGGTCCCCGTCAGGGGAGGGCACCCCCTGGAAGCCAGGGACGAGCGGCGACCGCGGCCTCTTCCAAAACGGCAGGCACACAGGCCTGCGCGGCAAAAAGCCCCCGGCAAGGCAGCACCACTCAAAGGGGAAGGGTCCGCACCTGGCCCAGCAGCTCTTGATGAGCCCCAGGCCCCGCCCCTGGCCGGAGCCTGACCCCGCCCACCCGATTCTGGCTGCGCACCGGTGCACTTCCTAGGGACGCCGCTAGGGGGCGCTGGTGAGGGGGTTCGGGGACCCTCAGCCCCCAACGGGCTAGGGCCACCCTTGCACCCATGGGGGTTAGGGATTGTCCTCCCCCATGGGGGAACGGGGCCCCCTTGCCCTTCGCGGAAGCCCCAACCTTCCTCCCGGGGGAAGCCTGCACCTCCTCTCGCACTCACGGCCCCAGCGGCGGGGCCGTGCGCCCGCAGACACCCTAGACGGAGGGCCGGGGTCCCCGTCAGGGGAGGGCACCCCCTGGAAGCCAGGGACGAGCGGCGACCGCGGCCTCTTCCAAAACGGCAGGCACACAGGCCTGCGCGGCAAAAAGCCCCCGGCAAGGCAGCACCACTCAAAGGGGAAGGGTCCGCACCTGGCCCAGCAGCTCTTGATGAGCCCCAGGCCCCGCCCCTGGCCGGAGCCTGACCCCGCCCACCCGATTCTGGCTGCGCACAGGTGCACTTCCTAGGGCCGCCGCTAGGGGGCGCTGGTGAGGGGGTTCGGGGACCTTCAGCCCCCAACGGGCTGCGGCCACCCCTGCACCCATGGGGGTACGTGTTGTCCTCCGCCATGGGGAAACGGGGCCCCCTTCCCCTTCGCGGAAGCCCCAACCTTCCTCCCGGGGCACGCCTGCACCCTCCCCTCGCACTCACGGCCCCAGCGGCGGGGCCGTGCGCCCGCAGACGCCCTAGACGGAGGGCCGGGGTCCCCGTCAGGGGAGGGCACCCCCTGGAAGCCAGGGACGAGCGGCGACCGCGGCCTCTTCCAAAACGGCAGGCACACAGGCCTGCGCGGCAAAAAGCCCCCGGCAAGGCAGCAACACTCAAAGGAGAAGGGTCCGCACCTGGCCCAGCAGCTCTTGATGAGCCCCAGGCCCCGCCCCTGGCCGGAGCCTGACCCCGCCCACCCGATTCTGGCTGCGCACAGGTGCACTTCCTAGGGACGCCGCTAGGGGGCGCTGGTGAGGGAGTTCGGGGACCCTAAACCCCCAACGGGCTAGGGCCACACTTGCACCCATGGGGGTACCGGATTGTCCTCCCCCATGGGGGAACGGGGCCCCCTTGCCCTTCGCGAAAGCCCCAACCTTCCTCCCGGGGCACGCGTGCACCCTCCCCTCGCACTCACGGCCCCAGCCGCGGGGCCGTGCGCCCGCAGACGCCCTAGACGGAGGGCCGGGGTCCCCGTAAGGGGAGGGCACCCCCTGGAAGCCAGGGACGAGCGGCGACCGCGGCCTATTCCAAAACCGCAGGCACACAGGCCTGCGCGGCAAAAAGCCCCCGGCAAGGCAGCACCACTCAAAGGGGAAGGGTCCGCACCTGGCCCAGCAGCTCTTGATGAGCCCCAGGCCCCGCCCCTGGCCGGAGCCTGACCCCTCCCACCCGATTCTGGCTGCGCACAGGTGCACTTCCTAGGGCCTCCGCTAGGGGGCGCTGGTGAGGGGGTTCGGGGACCCTCAGCCCCCAACGGGCTGCGGCCACCCCTGCACCCATGGGGGTACCGGATTGTCCTCCCCCATGGGGGAACGGGGCCCCCTTGCCCTTCGCGGAAGCCCCAAACTTCCTCCCGGGGCACGCCTGCACCCTCCCCTCGCACTCACGGCCCCAGCGGCGAGGCCGTGCGCCCGCAGACGCCCTAGACGGAGGGCCGGGGTCCCCGTCAGGGGAGGGCACCCCCTGGAAGCCAGGGACGAGCGGCGACCGCGGCCTCTTCCAAAACGGCAGGCACACAGGCCTGCGCGGCAAAAAGCCCCCGGCAAGGCAGCACCACTCAAAGGGGAAGGGTCCGCACCTGGCCCAGCAGCTGTTGATGAGCCCCAGGCCCCGCCCATGGCCGGAGCCTGACCCCGCCCACCCGACTCTGGCTGCGCACAGGTGCACTTCCAAGGGCCGCCGCTAGGGGGCGCTGGTGAGGGGGTTCGGGGACACTCAGCCCCCACCGGGCTGGGGCCACCCCTGCACCCATGGGGGTACGGGATTGTCTCCGCCATGTGGGGAACGGGGCCCTCTTCCCCTTCGCGGAAGCCCCAACCTTCCTCCCGGGGCACGCCTGCACCCTCCACTCGCACTCACGGCCCCAGCGGCGGGGCCGTGCGCCCGCAGACGCCCTAGAAGGAGGGCCGGGGTCCCCGTCAGGGGAGGGCACCCCCTGGAAGCCAGGGACGAGCGGCGACCGCGGCCTCTTCCAAAACGGCAGGCACACAGGCCTGCGCGGCAAAAAGCCCCCGGCAAGGCAGCACCACTCAAAGGGGAAGGGTCCGCACCTGGCCCAGCAGCTCTTGATGAGCCCCAGGCCCCGCCCCTGGCCGGAGCCTGACCCCGCCCACCCGACTCTGGCTGCGCACAGGTGCACTTCCTAGGGCCGCCGCTAGGGGGCGCTGGTGAGGGGGTTCGGGGACCCTCAGCCCCCAACGGGCTGCGGCCACCCCTGCACCCATGGGGGTACGGGTTGTCCTCCGCCATGGGGGAACGGGGCCCCCTTCCCCTTCGCGGAAGCCTCAACCTTCCTCCCGGGGCACGCCTGCACACTCCCCTCGCACTCACGGCCCCAGCGGCGGGGCCGTGCGCCCGCAGACGCCCTAGACGGAGGGCCGGGGTCCCCGTCAGGGGAGGGCACCCCCTGGAAGCCAGGGACGAGCGGCGACCGCGGCCTCTTCCAAAACGGCAGGCACACAGGCCTGCGCGGCAAAAAGCCCCCGGCAAGGCAGCACCACTCAAAGGCGAAGGGTCCGCACCTGGCCCAGCAGCTCTTGATGAGCCCCAGGCCCCGCCCCTGGCCGGAGCCTGACCCCGCCCACCCGATTCTGGCTGCGCACAGGTGCACTTCCTAGGGCCGCCGCTAGGGGGCGCTGGTGAGGGGGTTCGGGGACCCTCAGCCCCCAACGGGCTAGGGCCACCCTTGCACCCATGGGGGTACCGGATTGTCCTCCCCCATGGGGGAACGGGGCCCCCTTGCCCTTCGCGAAAGCCCCAACCTTCCTCCCGGGGCACGCCTGCACCCTCCCCTCGCACTCACAGCCCCAGCGGCGGGGCCGTGCGCCCGCAGACGCCCTAGACGGAGGGCCGGGGTCCCCGTCAGGGGAGGGCACCCCCTGGAAGCCAGGGACGAGCGGCGACCGCGGCCTCTTCCAAAACGGCAGGCACACAGGCCTGCGCGGCAAAAAGCCCCCGGCAAGGCAGCACCACTCAAAGGGGAAGGGTCCGCACCTGGCCCAGCAGCTCTTGATGAGCCCCAGGCCCCGCCCCTGGCCGGAGCCTGACCCCGCCCACCCGATTCTGGCTGCGCACAGGTGCACTTCCTAGGGACGCCGCTAGGGGGCGCTGGTGAGGGGGTTCGGGGACCCTCAGCCCCCAACGGGCTAGGGCCACCCTTGCACCCATGGGGGTTAGGGATTGTCCTCCCCCATGGGGGAACGGGGCCCTCTTGCCCTTCGCGGAAGCCCCAACCTTCCTCCCGGGGGAAGCCTGCACCTCCTCTCGCACTCACGGCCCCAGCGGCGGGGCCGTGCGGCCGCAGACGCCCTAGACGGAGGGCCGGGGTCCCCGTCAGGGGAGGGCACCCCCTGGAAGCCAGGGACGAGCGGCGACCGCGGCCTCTTCCAAAACGGCAGGCACACAGGCCTGCGCGGCAAAAAGCCCCCGGCAAGGCAGCACCACTCAAAGGGGAAGGGTCCGCACCTGGCCCAGCAGCTCTTGATGAGCCCCAGGCCCCGCCCCTGGCCGGAGCCTGACCCCGCCCACCCGATTCTGGCTGCGCACAGGTGCACTTCCTAGGGACGCCGCTAGGGGGCGCTGGTGAGGGGGTTCGGGGACCCTCAGCCCCCAACGGGCTAGGGCCACCCTTGCACCCATGGGGGTTAGGGATTGTCCTCCCCCATGGGGGAACGGGGCCCTCTTGCCCTTCGCGGAAGCCCCAACCTTCCTCCCGGGGGAAGCCTGCACCTCCTCTCGCACTCACGGCCCCAGCGGCGGGGCCGTGCGGCCGCAGACGCCCTAGACGGAGGGCCGGGGTCCCCGTCAGGGGAGGGCACCCCCTGGAAGCCAGGGACGAGCGGCGACCGCGGCCTCTTCCAAAACGGCAGGCACACAGGCCTGCGCGGCAAAAAGCCCCCGGCAAGGCAGCACCACTCAAAGGGGAAGGGTCCGCACCTGGCCCAGCAGCTCTTGATGAGCCCCAGGCCCCGCCCCTGGCCGGAGCCTGACCCCGCCCACCCGACTCTGGCTGCGCACAGGTGCACTTCCTAGGGCCGCCGCTAGGGGGCGCTGGTGAGGGGGTTCGGGGACCCTCAGCCCCCAACGGGCTAGGGCCACCCTCGCACCCATGGGGGTACGGGATTGTCTCCACCATGTGGGGAACGGGGCCCCCTTCCCCTACGCGGAAGCCCCAACCTTCCTCCCGGGGCACGCCTGCAACCTCCCCTCGCACTCACAGCCCCAGCGGCGGGGCCGTGCGCCCGCAGACGCCCTAGACGGAGGGCCGGGGTCCCCGTCAGGGGAGGGCACCCCCTGGAAGCCAGGGACGAGCGGCGACCGCGGCCTCTTCCAAAACGGCAGGCACACAGGCCTGCGCGGCAAAAAGCCCCCGGCAAGGCAGCACCACTCAAAGGGGAAGGGTCCGCACCTGGCCCAGCAGCTCTTGATGAGCCCCAGGCCCCGGCCCTGGCCGGAGCCTGACCCCGCCCACCCGATTCTGGCTGCGCACAGGTGCACTTCCTACGGGCGCCGCTAGGGGGCGCTGGTGAGGGAGTTCCGGGACCCTCAGCCCCCAACGGGCTAGGGCCACCCTTGCACCCATGGGGGTACCGGATTGTCCTCCCCCATGGGGGAACGGGGCCCCCTTGCCCTTCGCGAAAGCCCCAACCTTCCTCCCGGGGGAAGCCTGCACCTCCTCTCGCACTCACAGCCCCAGCGGCGGGGCCGTGCGCCCGCAGACGCCCTAGACGGAGGGCCGGGGTCCCCGTCAGGGGAGGGCACCCCCTGGAAGCCAGGGACGAGCGGCGACCGCGGCCTCTTCCAAAACGGCAGGCACACAGGCCTGCGCTGCAAAAAGCCCCCGGCAAGGCAGCACCACTCAAAGGGGAAGGGTCCGCACCTGGCCCAGCAGCTCTTGATGAGCCCCCGGCACCGCCCCTGGCCGGAGCCTGACCCCGCCCACCCGATTCTGGCTGCGCACAGGTGCACTTCCTAGGGACGCCTCTAGGGGGCGCTGGTGAGGGGGTTCGGGGACCCTCAGCCCCCAACGGGCTAGGGCCACCCTTGCACCCATGGGGGTACCGGATTGTCCTCCCCCATGGGGGAACGGGGCCACCTTGCCCTTCGCGGAAGCCCCAACCTTCCTCCTGGGGGAAGCCTGCACCTCCTCTCGCACTCACAGCCCCAGCGGCGGGGCCGTGCGCCCGCAGAAGCCCTAGACGGAGGGCCGGGGTCCCCGTCAGGGGAGGGCACCCCCTGGAAGCCAGGGACGAGCGGCGACCGCGGCCTCTTCCAAAACGGCAGGCACACAGGCCTGCGCGGCAAAAAGCCCCGGGCAAGGCAGCACCACTCAAAGGGGAAGGGACCGCACCTGGCCCAGCAGCTCTTGATGAGCCCCAGGCCCCGCCCCTGGCCGGAGCCTGACCCCGCCCACCCGACTCTGGCTGCGCACAGGTGCACTTCCTAGGGCCGCCGCTAGGGGGCGCTGGTGAGGGGGTTCGGGGACCCTCAGCCCCCAACGGTCTGCGGCCACCCCTGCACCCATGGGGGTACGGGTTGTCCTCCGCCATGGGGGAACGGGGCCCCCTTCCCCTTCGCGGAAGCCCCAACCTTCCTCCCGGGGCACGCCTGCACATTCCCCTCGCACTCACGGCCCCAGCGGCGAGGCCGTGCGCCCGCAGACGCCCTAGACGGAGGGCCGGGGTCCCCGTCTGGGGAGGGCAACCCCTGGAAGCCAGGGACGAGCGGCGACCGCGGCCTCTTCCAAAACGGCAGGCACACAGGCCTGCGCGGCAAAAAGCCCCCGGCAAGGCAGCACCACTCAAAGGGGAAGGGTCCGCACCTGGCCCAGCAGCTCTTGATGAGCCCCAGGCCCCGCCCCTGGCCGGAGCCTGACCCCGCCCACCCGATTCTGGCTGCGCACAGGTGCACTTCCTAGGGACGCCTCTAGGGGGAGCTGGTGAGGGGGTTCGGGGACCCTCAGCCCCCAACGGGCTAGGGCCACCCTTGCACCCATGGGGGTAGGGGATTGTCTCCACCATGTGGGGAACGGGGCCCCCTTCCCCTACGCGGAAGCCCCAAACTTCCTCCCGGGGCACGCCTGCACCCTCCCCTCGCACTCACAGCCCCAGCGGCGGGGCCGTGCGCCCGCAGACGCCCTAGACGGAGGGCCGGGGTCCCCGTCAGGGGAGGGCACCCCCTGGAAGCCAGGGACGAGCGGCGACCGCGGCCTCTTCCAAAACGGCAGGCACACAGGCCTGCGCGGCAAAAAGCCCCCGGCAAGGCAGCACCACTCAAAGGGGAAGGGTCCGCACCTGGCCCAGCAGCTCTTGATGAGCCCCAGGCACCGCCCCTGGCCGGAGCCTGACCCGCCCACCCGACTCTGGCTGCGCACAGGTGCACTTCCTAGGGCCGCCGCTAGGGGGCGCTGGTGAGGGGGTTCGGGGACCCTCAGCCCCCAACGGGCTGCGGCCACCCCTGCACCCATGGGGGTACGGGTTGTCCTCCGCCATGGGGGAACGGGGACCCCTTCCCCTTCGCGGAAGCCCCAACCTTCCTCCCGGGGCACGCCTGCACACTCCCCTCGCACTCACGGCCCCAGCGGCGGGGCCGTGCGCCCGCAGACACCCTAGACGGAGGGCCGGGGTCCCCGTCAGGGGAGGGCACCCCCTGGAAGCCAGGGACGAGCGGCGACCGCGGCCTCTTCCAAAACGGCAGGCACACAGGCCTGCGCGGCAAAAAGCCCCCGGCAAGGCAGCACCACTCAAAGGAGAAGGGTCCGCACCTGGCCCAGCAGCTCTTGATGAGCCCCAGGCCCCGCCCCTGGCCGGAGCCTGACCCCGCCCACCCGATTCTGGCTGCGCACAGGTGCACTTCCTAGGGACGCCGCTAGGGGGCGCTGGTGAGGGGGTTCGGGGACCCTCAGCCCCCAACGGGCTAGGGCCACCCTTGCACCCATGGGGGTACCGGATTGTCCTCCCCCATGGGGGAACGCGGCCCCCTTGCCCTTCGCGAAAGCCCCAACCTTCCTCCCGGGGCACGCCTGCACCCTCCCCTCGCACTCACGGCCCCAGCCGCGGGGCCGTGCGCCCGCAGACGCCCTAGACGGAGGGCCGGGGTCCCCGTCAGGGGAGGGCACCCCCTGGAAGCCAGGGACGAGCGGCGACCGCGGCCTCTTCCAAAACCGCAGGCACACAGGCCTGCGCGGAAAAAAGCCCCCGGCAAGGCAGCACCACTCAAAGGGGAAGGGTCCGCACCTGGCCCAGCAGCTCTTGATGAGCCCCAGGCCCCGCCCCTGGCCGGAGCCTGACCCAGCCCACCCGACTCTGGCTGCGCACAGGTGCACTTCCAAGGGCCGACGCTAGGGGGCGCTGGTGAGGGGGCTCGGGGACACTCAGCCCCCACCGGGCTGGGGCCACCCCTGCACCCATGGGGGTACGGGATTGTCTCCGCCATGTGGGGAACGGGGCCCTCTTCCCCTTCGCGGAAGTCCCAACCTTCCTCCCGGGGCACGCCTGCACCCTCCACTCGCACTCACGGCCCCAGCGGCGGGGCCGTGCGCCCGCAGACGCCCTAGAAGGAGGGCCGGGGTCCCCGTCAGGGGAGGGCACCCCCTGGAAGCCAGGGACGAGCGGCGACCGCGGCCTCTTCCAAAACGGCAGGCACACAGGCCTGCGCGGCAAAAAGCCCCCGGCAGGGCAGCACCACTCAAAGGGGAAGGGTCCGCACCTGGCCCAGCAGCTCTTGATGAGCCCCAGGCCCCGCCCCTGGCCGG
Organism: Talpa europaea; assembly: GCF_964194135.1. NCBI lineage: Eukaryota > Metazoa > Chordata > Mammalia > Eulipotyphla > Talpidae > Talpa > Talpa europaea. The sequence continues at coordinate 74,777,304 of NC_140071.1, read as the reverse complement.
AGCCTGACCCCGCCCACCCGACTCTGGATGCGCACAGGTGCACTTCCTAGGGCCGCCGCTAGGGGGCGCTGGTGAGGGGGTTCGGGGACCCTCAGCCCCCAACGGGCTGCGGCCACCCCTGCACCCATGGGGGTACGGGTTGTCCTCCGCCATGGGGGAACGGGGCCCCCTTCCCCTTCGCGGAAGCCTCAACCTTCCTCCCGGGGCACGCCTGCACACTCCCCTCGCACTCACGGCCCCAGCGGCGGGGCCGTGCGCCCGCAGACGCCCTAGACGGAGGGCCGGGGTCCCCGTCAGGGGAGGGCACCCCCTGGAAGCCAGGGACGAGCGGCGACCGCGGCCTCTTCCAAAACGGCAGGCACACAGGCCTGCGCGGCAAAAAGCCCCCGGCAAGGCAGCACCACTCAAAGGGGAAGGGTCCGCACCTGGCCCAGCAGCTCTTGATGAGCCCCAGGCCCCGCCCCTGGCCGGAGCCTGACCCCGCCCACCCGATTCTGGCTGCGCACAGGTGCACTTCCTAGGGCCGCCGCTAGGGGGCGCTGGTGAGGGGGTTCGGGGACCCTCAGCCCCCAACGGGCTAGGGCCACCCTTGCACCCATGGGGGTACCGGATTGTCCTCCCCCATGGGGGAACGGGGCCCCCTTGCCCTTCGCGAAAGCCCCAACCTTCCTCCCGGGGCACGCCTGCACCCTCCCCTCGCACTCACAGCCCCAGCGGCGGGGCCGTGCGCCCGCAGACGCCCTAGACGGAGGGCCGGGGTCCCCGTCAGGGGAGGGCACCCCCTGGAAGCCAGGGACGAGCGGCGACCGCGGCCTCTTCCAAAACGGCAGGCACACAGGCCTGCGCGGCAAAAAGCCCCCGGCAAGGCAGCACCACTCAAAGGGGAAGGGTCCGCACCTGGCCCAGCAGCTCTTGATGAGCCCCAGGCCCCGCCCCTGGCCGGAGCCTGACCCCGCCCACCCGATTCTGGCTGCGCACAGGTGCACTTCCTAGGGACGCCGCTAGGGGGCGCTGGTGAGGGGGTTCGGGGACCCTCAGCCCCCAACGGGCTAGGGCCACCCTTGCACCCATGGGGGTTAGGGATTGTCCTCCCCCATGGGGGAACGGGGCCCTCTTGCCCTTCGCGGAAGCCCCAACCTTCCTCCCGGGGGAAGCCTGCACCTCCTCTCGCACTCACGGCCCCAGCGGCGGGGCCGTGCGGCCGCAGACGCCCTAGACGGAGGGCCGGGGTCCCCGTCAGGGGAGGGCACCCCCTGGAAGCCAGGGACGAGCGGCGACCGCGGCCTCTTCCAAAACGGCAGGCACACAGGCCTGCGCGGCAAAAAGCCCCCGGCAAGGCAGCACCACTCAAAGGGGAAGGGTCCGCACCTGGCCCAGCAGCTCTTGATGAGCCCCAGGCCCCGCCCCTGGCCGGAGCCTGACCCCGCCCACCCGACTCTGGCTGCGCACAGGTGCACTTCCTAGGGCCGCCGCTAGGGGGCGCTGGTGAGGGGGTTCGGGGACCCTCAGCCCCCAACGGGCTAGGGCCACCCTTGCACCCATGGGGGTACGGGATTGTCTCCACCATGTGGGGAACGGGGCCCCCTTCCCCTACGCGGAAGCCCCAACCTTCCTCCCGGGGCACGCCTGCACCCTCCCCTCGCACTCACAGCCCCAGCGGCGGGGCCGTGCGCCCGCAGACGCCCTAGACGGAGGGCCGGGGTCCCCGTCAGGGGAGGGCACCCCCTGGAAGCCAGGGACGAGCGGCGACCGCGGCCTCTTCCAAAACGGCAGGCACACAGGCCTGCGCGGCAAAAAGCCCCCGGCAAGGCAGCACCACTCAAAGGGGAAGGGTCCGCACCTGGCCCAGCAGCTCTTGATGAGCCCCAGGCCCCGCCCCTGGCCGGAGCCTGACCCCGCCCACCCGATTCTGGCTGCGCACAGGTGCACTTCCTAGGGCCGCCGCTAGGGGGCGCTGGTGAGGGGGTTCGGGGACCCTCAGCCCCCAACGGGCTAGGGCCACCCTTGCACCCATGGGGGTACCGGATTGTCCTCCCCCATGGGGGAACGGGGCCCCCTTGCCCTTCGCGAAAGCCCCAACCTTCCTCCCGGGGGAAGCCTGCACCTCCTCTCGCACTCACAGCCCCAGCGGCGGGGCCGTGCGCCCGCAGACGCCCTAGACGGAGGGCCGGGGTCCCCGTCAGGGGAGGGCACCCCCTGGAAGCCAGGGACGAGCGGCGACCGCGGCCTCTTCCAAAACGGCAGGCACACAGGCCTGCGCGGCAAAAAGCCCCCGGCAAGGCAGCACCAGTCAAAGGGGAAGGGTCCGCACCTGGCCCAGCAGCTCTTGATGAGCCCCAGGCACCGCCCCTGGCCGGAGCCTGACCCCGCCCACCCGATTCTGGCTGCGCACAGGTGCACTTCCTAGGGACGCCTCTAGGGGGCGCTGGTGAGGGGGTTCGGGGACCCTCAGCCCCCAACGGGCTAGGGCCACCCTTGCACCCATGGGGGTAGGGGATTGTCTCCACCATGTGGGGAACGGGGCCCCCTTCCCCTACGCGGAAGCCCCAAACTTCCTCCCGGGGCACGCCTGCACCCTCCCCTCGCACTCTCAGCCCCAGCGGCGGGGCCGTGCGCCCGCAGACGCCCTAGACGGAGGGCCGGGGTCCCCGTCAGGGGAGGGCACCCCCTGGAAGCCAGGGACGAGCGGCGACCGCGGCCTCTTCCAAAACGGCAGGCACACAGGCCTGCGCGGCAAAAAGCCCCCGGCAAGGCAGCACCACTCAAAGGGGAAGGGTCCGCACCTGGCCCAGCAGCTCTTGATGAGCCCCAGGCACCGCCCCTGGCCGGAGCCTGACCCGCCCACCCGACTCTGGCTGCGCACAGGTGCACTTCCTAGGGCCGCCGCTAGGGGGCGCTGGTGAGGGGGTTCGGGGACCCTCAGCCCCCAACGGGCTGCGGCCACCCCTGCACCCATGGGGGTACGGGTTGTCCTCCGCCATGGGGGAACGGGGACCCCTTCCCCTTCGCGGAAGCCCCAAACTTCCTCCCGGGGCACGCCTGCACCCTCCCCTCGCACTCACGGCCGCAGCGGCGGGGCCGTGCGCCCGCAGACGCCCTAGACGGAGGGCCGGGGTCCCCGTCAGGGGAGGGCACCCCCTGGAAGCCAGGGACGAGCGGCGACCGCGGCCTCTTCCAAAACGGCAGGCACACAGGCCTGCGCGGCAAAAAGCCCCCGGCAAGGCAGCACCACTCAAAGGAGAAGGGTCCGCACCTGGCCCAGCAGCTCTTGATGAGCCCCAGGCCCCGCCCCTGGCCGGAGCCTGACCCCGCCCACCCGATTCTGGCTGCGCACAGGTGCACTTCCTAGGGACGCCGCTAGGGGGCGCTGGTGAGGGGGTTCGGGGACCCTCAGCCCCCAACGGGCTAGGGCCACCCTTGCACCCATGGGGGTACCGGATTGTCCTCCCCCATGGGGGAACGGGGCCCCCTTGCCCTTCGCGAAAGCCCCAACCTTCCTCCCGGGGCACGCCTGCACCCTCCCCTCGCACTCACGGCCCCAGCCGCGGGGCCATGCGCCCGCAGACGCCCTAGACGGAGGGCCGGGGTCCCCGTCAGGGGAGGGCACCCCCTGGAAGCCAGGGACGAGCGGCGACCGCGGCCTCTTCCAAAACCGCAGGCACACAGGCCTGCGCGGAAAAAAGCCAGCGGCAAGGCAGCACCACTCAAAGGGGAAGGGTCCGCACCTGTCCCAGCAGCTCTTGATGAGCCCCAGGCCCCGCCCCTGGCCGGAGCCTGACCCCGCCCACCCGACTCTGGCTGTGCACAGGTGCACTTCCAAGGGCCGACGCTAGGGGGCGCTGGTGAGGGGGCTCGGGGACACTCAGCCCCCACCGGGCTGGGGCCACCCCTGCACCCATGGGGGTACGGGATTGTCTCCGCCATGTGGGGAACGGGGCCCTCTTCCCCTTCGCGGAAGTCCCAACCTTCCTCCCGGGGCACGCCTGCACCCTCCACTCGCACTCACGGCCCCAGCGGCGGGGCCGTGCGCCCGCAGACGCCCTAGAAGGAAGGCCGGGGTCCCCGTCAGGGGAGGGCACCCCCTGGAAGCCAGGGACGAGCGGCGACCGCGGCCTCTTCCAAAACGGCAGGCACACAGGCCTGCGCGGCAAAAAGCCCCCGGCAAGGCAGCACCACTCAAAGGGGAAGGGTCCGCACCTGGCCCAGCAGCTCTTGATGAGCCCCAGGCCCCGCCCCTGGCCGGAGCCTGACCCCGCCCACCCGACTCTGGCTGCGCACAGGTGCACTTCCTAGGGCCGCCGCTAGGGGGCGCTGGTGAGGGGGTTCGGGGACCCTCAGCCCCCAACGGGCTGCGGCCACCCCTGCACCCATGGGGGTACGGGTTGTCCTCCGCCATGGGGGAACGGGACCCCCTTCCCCTTCGCGGAAGCCCCAACCTTCCTCCCGGGGCACGCCTGCACCCTCCCCTCGCACTCACGGCCCCAGCGGCGGGGCCGTGCGCCCGCAGACGCCCTAGACGGAGGGCCGGGGTCCCCGTCAGGGGAGGGCACCCCCTGGAAGCCAGGGACGAGCGGCGACCGCGGCCTCTTCCAAAACGGCAGGCACACAGGCCTGCGCGGCAAAAAGCCCCCGGCAAGGCAGCACCACTCAAAGGGGAAGGGTCCGCACCTGGCACAGCAGCTCTTGATGAGCCCCAGGCCCCGCCCCTGGCCGGAGCCTGACCCCGCCCACCCGATTCTGGCTGCGCACAGGTGCACTTCCTAGGGCCGCCGCTAGGGGGCGCTGGTGAGGGGGTTCGGGGACCCTCAGCCCCCAACGGGCTAGGGCCACCCTTGCACCCATGGGGGTACCGGATTGTCCTCCCCCATGGGGGAACGGGGCCCCCTTGCCCTTCGCGAAAGCCCCAACCTTCCTCCCGGGGGAAGCCTGCACCTCCTCTCGCACTCACAGCCCCAGCGGCGGGGCCGTGCGCCCGCAGACGCCCTAGACGGAGGGCCGGGGTCCCCGTCAGGGGAGGGCACCCCCTGGAAGCCAGGGACGAGCGGCGACCGCGGCCTCTTCCAAAACGGCAGGCACACAGGCCTGCGCGGCTAAAAGCTCCCGGCAAGGCAGCACCACTCAAAGGGGAAGGGTCCGCACCTGGCCCAGCAGCTCTTGATGAGCCCCAGGCCCCGCCCCTGGCCGGAGCCTGACCCCGCCCACCCGATTCTGGCTGCGCACAGGTGCACTTCCTAGGGACGCCGCTAGGGGGCGCTGGTGAGGGGGTTCGGGTACCCTCAGCCCCAACGGGCTAGGGCCACCCTTGCACCCATGGGGGTTAGGGATTGTCCTCCCCCATGGGGGAACGGGGCCCCCTTGCCCTTCGCGGAAGCCCCAACCTTCCTCCCGGGGGAAGCCTGCACCTCCTCTCGCACTCACGGCCCCAGCGGCGGGGCCGTGCGCCCGCAGACGCCCTAGACGGAGGGCCGGGGTCCCCGTCAGGGGAGGTCACCCCCTGGAAGCCAGGGACGAGCGGCGACCACGGCCTCTTCCAAAACGGCAGGCACACAGGCCTGCGCGGCAAAAAGCCCCCGGCAAGGCAGCACCACTCAAAGGGGAAGGGTCCGCACCTGGCCCAGCAGCTCTTGATGAGCCCCAGGCCCCGCCCATGGCCGGAGCCTGACCCCGCCCACCCGACTCTGGCTGCGCACAGGTGCACTTCCAAGGGCCGCCGCTAGGGGGCGCTGGTGAGGGGGTTCGGGGACACTCAGCCCCCACCGGGCTGGGGCCACCCCTGCACCCATGGGGGTACGGGATTGTCTCCGCCATGTGGGGAACGGGGCCCTCTTCCCCTTCGCGGAAGCCCCAACCTTCCTCCCGGGGCACGCCTGCACCCTCCACTCGCACTCACGGCCCCAACGGCTGGGCCGTGCGCCCGCAGACGCCCTAGAAGGAGGGCCGGGGTCCCCGTCAGGGGAGGGCACCCCCTGGAAGCCAGGGACGAGCGGCGACCGCGGCCTCTTCCAAAACGGCAGGCACACAGGCCTGCGCGGCAAAAAGCCCCCGGCAACGCAGCACCACTCAAAGGGGAAGGGTCCGCACCTGGCCCAGCAGCTCTTGATGAGCCCCAGGCCCCGCCCCTGGCCGGAGCCTGACCCCGCCCACCCGATTCTGGCTGCGCACAGGTGCACTTCCTAGGGCCGCCGCTAGGGGGCGCTGGTGAGGGGGTTCGGGGACCCTCAGCCCCCAACGTGCTAGGGCCACCCTTGCACCCATGGGGGTACCGGATTGTCCTCCCCCATGGGGGAACGGGGCCCCCTAGCCCTTCGCGAAAGCCCCAACCTTCCTCCCGGGGGAAGCCTGCACCTCCTCTCGCACTCACAGCCCCAGCGGCGGGGCCGTGCGCCCGCAGACGCCCTAGACGGAGGGCCGGGGTCCCCGTCAGGGGAGGGCACCCCCTGGAAGCCAGGGACGAGCGGCGACCGCGGCCTCTTCCAAAACGGCAGGCACACAGGCCTGCGCGGCAAAAAGCCCCCGGCAAGGCAGCACCACTCAAAGGGGAAGGGTCCGCACCTGGCCCAGCAGCTCTTGATGAGCCCCTGGCCCCGCCCCTGGCCGGAGCCTGACCCCGCCCACCCGATTCTGGCTGCGCACAGTTGTACTTCCTAGGGACGCATCTAGGGGGCGCTGGTGAGGGGGTTCGGGGACCCTCAGCCCCCAACGGGCTAGGGCCACCCTTGCACCCATGGGGGTACCGGATTGTCCTCCCCCATGGGGGAACGGGGCCACCTTGCCCTTCGCGGAAGCCCCAACCTTCCTCCCGGGGCACGCCTGCACCTCCTCTCGCACTCACAGCCCCAGCGGCGGGGCCGTGCGCCCGCAGACGCCCTAGACGGAGGGCCGGGGTCCCCGTCAGGGGAGGGCACCCCCTGGAAGCCAGGGACGAGCGGCGACCGCGGCCTCTTCCAAAACGGCAGGCACACAGGCCTGCGCGGCAAAAAGCCCCGGGCAAGGCAGCACCACTCAAAGGGGAAGGGTCCGCACCTGGCCCAGCAGCTCTTGATGAGCCCCAGGCCCCGCCCCTGGCCGGAGCCTGACCCCGCCCACCCGACTCTGGCTGCGCACAGGTGCACTTCCTAGGGCCGCCGCTAGGGTGCGCTGGTGAGGGGGTTCGGGGACCCTCAGCCCCCAACGGGCTGGGGCCACCCCTGCACCCATGGGGGTACCAGATTGTCCTCCCCCATGGGGGAACGGGGCCCCCTTGCCCTTCGCGGAAGCCCCAAACTTCCTCCCGGGGCACGCCTGCACCCTCCCCTCGCACTCATGGCCCCAGCGGCGAGGCCGTGCGCCCGCAGATGCCCTAGACGGAGGGCCGGGGTCCCCGTCAGGGGAGGGCACCCCCTGGAAGCCAGGGACGAGCGGCGACTGCGGCCTCTTCCAAAACGGCAGGCACACAGGCCTGCGCGGGAAAAAGCCCCCGGCAAGGCAGCACCACTCAAAGGGGAAGGGTCCGCACCTGGCCCAGCAGCTCTTGATGAGCCCCAGGCCCCGCCCCTGGCCGGAGCCTGACCCCGCCCACCCGATTCTGGCTGCGCACAGGTACACTTCCTAGGGACGCCGCTAGGGGGCGCTGGTGAGGGGGTTCGGGGACCCTCAGCCCACAACGGGCTAGGGCCACCCTTGCACCCATGGGGGTACCGGATTGTCCTCCCCCATGGGGGAACGGGGCCCCCTTGTCCTTCGCGAAAGCCCCAACCTTCCTCCCGGGGGAAGCCTGCACCTCCTCTCGCACTCACAGCCCCAGCGGCGGGGCCGTGCGCCCGCAGACGCCCTTAGACGGAGGGCCGGGGTCCCCGTCAGGGGAGGGCACCCCCTGGAAGCCAGGGACGAGCGGCGACCGCGGCCTCTTCAAAACCGCAGGCACACAGGCCTGCGCGGCAAAAAGCCCCCGGCAAGGCAGCACCACTCAAAGGGGAAGGGTCCGCACCTGGCCCAGCAGCTCTTGATGAGCCCCAGGCCCCGCCCATGGCCGGAGCCTGACCCCGCCCACCCGACTCTGGCTGCGCACAGTTGCACTTCCTAGTGCCGCCGCTAGGGGGCGCTGGTGAGGGGGTTCGGGGACCCTCAGCCCCCAACGGGCTGCGGCCACCCCTGCACCCATGGGGGTACCGGATTGTCCTCCCCCATGGGGTAACGGGGCCCCCTTGCCCTTCGCGGAAGCCCCAAACTTCCTCCCGGGGCACGCCTGCACCCTCCCCTCGCACTCATGGCCCCAGCGGCGAGGCCGTGCGCCCGCAGACGCCCTAGACGGAGGGCCGGGGTCCCCGTCAGGGGAGGGCACCCCCTGGAAGCCAGGGACGAGCGGCGACTGCGGCCTCTTCCAAAACGGCAGGCACACAGGCCTGCGCGGCAAAAAGCCCCCGGCAAGGCAGCACCACTCAAAGGGGAAGGGTCCGCACCTGGCCCAGCAGCTCTTGATGAGCCCCAGGCCCCGCCCCTGGACGGAGCCTGACCCCGCCCACCCGATTCTGGCTGCGCACAGGTGCACTTCCTAGGGCCGCCGCTAGGGGGCGCTGGTGAGGGGGTTCGGGGACCCTCAGCCCCCAACGGGCTAGGGCCACCCTTGCACCCATGGGGGTACCGGATTGTCCTCCCCCATGGGGGAACGGGGCCCCCTTGTCCTTCGCGAAAGCCCCAACCTTCCTCCCGGGGGAAGCCTGCACCTCCTCTCGCACTCACAGCCCCAGCGGCGGGGCCGTGCGCCCGCAGACGCCCTAGACGGAGGGCCGGGGTCCCCGTCAGGGGAGGGCACCCCCTGGAAGCCAGGGACGAGCGGCGACCGCGGCCTCTTCCAAAACGGCAGGCACACAGGCCTGCGCGGCAAAAAGCCCCCGGCAAGGCAGCACCACTCAAAGGGGAAGGGTCCGCACCTGGCCCAGCAGCTCTTGATGAGCCCCAGGCCCCGCCCCTGGCCGGAGCCTGACCCCGCCCACCCGATTCTGGCTGCGCACAGGTGCACTTCCCAGGGACGCCGCTAGGGGGCACTGGTGAGGGGGTTCGGGGACCCTCAGCCCCCAACGGGCTAGGGCCACCCTTGCACCCATGGGGGTTAGGGATTGTCCTCCCCCATGGGGGAACGGGGCCCCCTTGCCCTTCGCGGAAGCCCCAACCTTCCTCCCGGGGGAAGCCTGCACCTCCTCTCGCACTCACGGCCCCAGCGGCGGGGCCGTGCGCCCGCAGACGCCCTAGACGGAGGGCCGGGGTCCCCGTCAGGGGAGGGCACCCCCTGGAAGCCAGGGACGAGCGGCGACCACGGCCTCTTCCAAAACGGCAGTCACACAGGCCTGCGCGGCAAAAAGCCCCCGGCAAGGCAGCACCACTCAAAGGGGAAGGGTCCGCACCTGGCCCAGCAGCTCTTGATGAGCCCCAGGCCCCGCCCCTGGCTGGAGCCTGACCCCGCCCACCCGACTCTGGCTGCGCACAGGTGCACTTCCTAGGGCCGCCGCTAGGGGGCGCTGGTGAGGGGGTTCGGGGACCCTCAGCCCCCAACGGGCTAGGGCCACCCTTGCACCCATGGGGGTACGGGATTGTCTCCACCATGTGGGGAACGGGGCCCCCTTCCCCTACGCGGAAGCCCCAACCTTCCTCCCGGGGCACGCCTGCACCCTCCCCTCGCACTCACAGCCCCAGCGGCGGGGCCGTGCGCCCGCAGACGCCCTAGACGGAGGGCCGGGGTCCCCGTCAGGGGAGGGCACCCCCTGGAAGCCAGGGACGAGCGGCGACCGCGGCCTCTTCCAAAACCGCAGGCACACAGGCCTGCGCGGCAAAAAGCCCCCGGCAAGGCAGCACCACTCAAAGGGGAAGGGTCCGCACCTGGCCCAGCAGCTCTTTATGAGCCCCAGGCCCCGCCCCTGGCCGGAGCCTGACCAGCCCACCCGACTCTGGCTGCGCACAGGTGCACTTCCTAGGGCCGCCGCTAGGGGGCGCTGGTGAGGGGGTTCGGGCACCCTCAGCCCCCAACGGGCTGCGGCCACCCCTGCACCCATGGGGGTACGGGTTGTCCTCCGCCATGGGGGAACGGGGCCCCCTTCCCCTTCGCGGAAGCCCCAACCTTCCTCCCGGGGCACGCCTGCACGCTCCCCTCGCACTCACGGCCCCAGCGGCGGGGCCGTGCGCCCGCAGACGCCCTAGACGGAGGGCCGGGGTCCCCGTCAGGGGAGGGCACCCCCTGGAAGCCAGGGACGAGCGGCGACCGCGGCCTCTTCCAAAACGGCAGGCACCAGGCCTGCGCGGCAAGAAGCCCCCGGCAAGGCAGCACCACTCAAACGGGAAGGGTCCGCACCTGGCCCAGCAGCTCTTGATGAGCCCCAGGCCCCGCCCCTGGCCGGAGCCTGACCCCGCCCACCCGATTCTGGCTGCGCACAGGTGCACTTCCTAGGGACGCCGCTAGGGGGCGCTGGTGAGGGGGTTCGGGGACCCTCAGCCCCCAACGGGCTAGGGCCACCCTTGCACCCATGGGGGTACCGGATTGTCCTCCCCCATGGGGGAACGGGGCCCCCTTGCCCTTCGCGAAAGCCCCAACCTTCCTCCCGGGGCACGCCTGCACCCTCCCCTCGCACTCACAGCCCCAGGGGCGGGGACGTGCGCCCGCAGACGCCCTAGACGGAGGGCCGGGGTCCCCGTCAGGGGAGGGCAACCCCTGGAAGCCAGGGACGAGCGGCGACCGCGGCCTCTTCCAAAACGGCAGGCACACAGGCCTGCGCGGCAAAAAGCCCCCGGCAAGGCAGCACCACTCAAAGGGGAAGGGTCCGCACCTGGCCCAGCAGCTCTTGATGAGCCCCAGGCCCCGCCCATGGCCGGAGCCTGACCCCGCCCACCCGACTCTGGCTGCGCACAGGTGCACTTCCAAGGGCCGCCGCTAGGGGGCGCTGGTGAGGGGGTTCGGGGACACTCAGCCCCCACCGGGCTGGGGCCACCCCTGCACCCATGGGGGTAAGGGATTGTCTCCGCCATGTGGGGAACGGGGCCCTCTTCCCCTTCGCGGAAGCCCCAACCTTCCTCCCGGGGCACGCCTGCACCCTCCACTCGCACTCACGGCCCCAGCGGCGGGGCCGTGCGCCCGCAGACGCCCTAGAAGGAGGGCCGGGGTCCCCGTCAGGGGAGGGCACCCCCTGGAAGCCAGGGACGAGCGGCGACCGCGGCCTCTTCCAAAACGGCAGGCACACAGGCCTGCGCGGCAAAAAGCCCCCGGCAAGGCAGCACCACTCAAAGGGGAAGGGTCCGCACCTGGCCCAGCAGCTCTTGATGAGCCCCAGGCCCCGCCCCTGGCCGGAGCCTGACCCCGCCCACCCGATTCTGGCTGCGCACAGGTGCACTTCCTAGGGACGCCGCTAGGGGGCGCAGGTGAGGGGGTTCGGGGACCCTCAGCCCCCAACGGGCTAGGGCCACCCTTGCACCCATGGGGGTACCGGATTGTCCTCCCCCATGGGGGAACGGGGCCCCCTTGCCCTTCGCGAAAGCCCCAACCTTCCTCCCGGGGGGAAGCCTGCACCTCCTCTCGCACTCACAGCCCCAGCGGCGGGGCCGTGCGCCCGCAGACGCCCTAGACGGAGGGCCGGGGTCCCCGTCAGGGGAGGGCACCCCCTGGAAGCCAGGGACGAGCGGCGACCGCGGCCTCTTCCAAAACCGCAGGCACACAGGCCTGCGCGGCAAAAAGCCCCCGGCAAGGCAGCACCACTCAAAGGGGAAGGGTCCGCACCTGGCCCAGCAGCTCTTGATGAGCCCCAGGCCCCGCCCCTGGCCGGAGCCTGACCCCGCCCACCCGACTCTGGCTGCGCACAGGTGCACTTCCTAGGGCCGCCGCTAGGGGGCGCTGGTGAGGGGGTTCGGGGACCCTCAGCCCCCAACGGGCTGCGGCCACCCCTGCACCCATGGGGGTACGGGTTGTCCTCCGCCATGGGGGAACGGGGCCCCCTTCCCCTTCGCGGAAGCCCCAACCTTCCTCCCGGGACACGCCTGCACCCTCCCCTCGCACTCACGGCCCCAGCGGCGGGGCCGTGCGCCCGCAGACGCCCTAGACGGAGGGCCGGGGTCCCCGTCAGGGGAGGGCACCCCCTGGAAGCCAGGGACGAGCGGCGACCGCGGCCTCTTCCAAAACGGCAGGCACACAGGCCTGCGCGGCAAAAAGTCCCCAGCAAGGCAGCACCACTCAAAGGAGAAGGGTCCGCACCTGGCACAGCAGCTCTTGATGAGCCCCAGGCCCCGCCCCTGGCCGGAGCCAGACCCCGCCCACCCGATTCTGGCTGCGCACAGGTGCACTTCCTAGGGACGCCGCTAGGGGGCGCTGGTGAGGGGGTTCGGGGACCCTCAGCCCCCAACGGGCTAGGGCCACCCTTGCACCCATGGGGGTACCGGATTGTCCTCCCCCATGGGGGAACGGGGCCCCCTTGCCCTTCGCGAAAGCCCCAACCTTCCTCCCGGGGCATGCCTGCACCCTCCCCTCGCACTCACAGCCCCAGCGGCGGGGCCGTGCGCCCGCAGACGCCCTAGACGGAGGGCCGGGGTCCCCGTCAGGGGAGGGCACCCCCTGGAAGCCAGGGACGAGCGGCGACCGCGGCCTCTTCCAAAACGGCAGGCACACAGGCCTGCGCGGCAAAAAGCCCCCGGCAAGGCAGCACCACTCAAAGGGGAAGGGTCCGCACCTGGCCCAGCAGCTCTTGATTAGCCCCAGGCCCCGCCCATGGCCGGAGCCTGACCCCGCCCACCCGACTCTGGCTGCGCACAGGTGCACTTCCAAGGGCCGCCGCTAGGGGGCGCTGGTGAGGGGGTTCGGGGACACTCAGCCCCCACCGGGCTGGGGCCACCCCTGCACCCATGGGGGTACGGGATTGTCTCCGCCATGTGGGGAACGGGGCCCTCTTCCCCTTCGCGGAAGCCCCAAACTTCCTCCCGGGGCACGCCTGCACCCTCCCCTCGCACTCACGGCCCCAGCGGCGGGGCCGTGCGCCCGCAGACGCCCTAGACGGAGGGCCGGGGTCCCCGTCAGGGGAGGGCACCCCCTGGAAGCCAGGGACGAGCGGCGACCGCGGCCTCGTCCAAAACGGCAGGCACACAGGCCTGCGCGGCAAAAAGCCCCCGGCAAGGCAGCACCACTCAAAGGGGAAGGGTCCGCACCTGGCCCAGCAGCTCTTGATGAGCCCCAGGCCCCGCCCCTGGCCGGAGCCTGACCCCGCCCACCCGACTCTGGCTGCGCACAGGTGCACTTCCTAGGGCCGCCGCTAGGGGGCGCTGGTGAGGGGGTTCGGGGACCCTCAGCCCCCAACGGGCTGGGGCCACCCCTGCACCCATGGGGGTACCGGATTGTCCTCCCCCATGGGTGAACGGGGCCCCCTTGCCCTTCGCGGAAGCCCCAAACTTCCTCCCGGGGCACGCCTGCACCCTCCCCTCGCACTCACGGCCCCAGCGGCGAGGCCGTGCGCCCGCAGACGCCCTAGACGGAGGGCCGGCGTCCCCGTCAGGGGAGGGCACCCCCTGGAAGCCAGGGACGAGCGGCGACCGCGGCCTCTTCCAAAACCGCAGGCACACAGGCCTGCGCGGCAAAAAGCCCCCGGCAAGGCAGCACCACTCAAAGGGGAAGGGTCCGCACCTGGCCCAGCAGCTCTTGATGAGCCCCAGGCCCCGCCCCTGGCCGGAGCCTGACCCCGCCCACCCGACTCTGGCTGCGCACAGGTGCACTTCCTAGGGCCGCCGCTAGGGGGCGCTGGTGAGGGGGTTCGGGGACCCTCAGCCCCCAACGGGCTGCGGCCACCCCTGCACCCATGGGGGTACGGGTTGTCCTCCGCCATGGGGGAACGGGGCCCCCTTCCCCTTCGCGGAAGCCCCAACCTTCCTCCCGGGACACGCCTGCACCCTCCCCTCGCACTCACGGCCCCAGCGGCGGGGCCGTGCGCCCGCAGACGCCCTAGACGGAGGGCCGGGGTCCCCGTCAGGGGAGGGCACCCCCTGGAAGCCAGGGACGAGCGGCGACCGCGGCCTCTTCCAAAACGGCAGGCACACAGGCCTGCGCGGCAAAAAGTCCCCAGCAAGGCAGCACCACTCAAAGGAGAAGGGTCCGCACCTGGCCCAGCAGCTCTTGATGAGCCCCAGGCCCCGCCCCTGGCCGGAGCCAGACCCCGCCCACCCGATTCTGGCTGCGCACAGGTGCACTTCCTAGGGACGCCGCTAGGGGGCGCTGGTGAGGGGGTTCGGGGACCCTCAGCCCCCAACGGGCTGGGGCCACCCCTGCACCCATGGGGGTACCGGATTGTCCTCCCCCATGGGTGAACGGGGCCCCCTTGCCCTTCGCGGAAGCCCCAAACTTCCTCCCGGGGCACGCCTGCACCCTCCCCTCGCACTCACGGCCCCAGCGGCGAGGCCGTGCGCCCGCAGACGCCCTAGACGGAGGGCCGGCGTCCCCGTCAGGGGAGGGCACCCCCTGGAAGCCAGGGACGAGCGGCGACCGCGGCCTCTTCCAAAACGGCAGGCACACAGGCCTGCGCGGCAAAAAGCCCCCGGCAAGGCAGCACCACTCAAAGGGGAAGGGTCCGCACCTGGCCCAGCAGCTCTTGATGAGCCCCAGGCCCCGCCCATGGCCGGAGCCTGACCCCGCCCACCCGACTCTGGCTGCGCACAGGAGCACTTCCAAGGGCCGCCGCTAGGGGGCGCTGGTGAGGGGGTTCGGGGACACTCAGCCCCCACCGGGCTGGGGCCACCCCTGCACCCATGGGGGTACGGGATTGTCTCCGCCATGTGGGGAACGGGGCCCTCTTCCCCTTCGCGGAAGCCCTAACCTTCCTCCCGGGGCACGCCTGCACCCTACCCTCGCACTCACGGCCCCAGCGGCGAGGCCGTGCGCCCGCAGACGCCCTAGACGGAGGGCCGGGGTCCCCGTCTGGGGAGGGCAACCCCTGGAAGCCAGGGACGAGCGGCGACCGCGGCCTCTTCCAAAACGGCAGGCACACAGGCCTGCGCGGCAAAAAGCCCCCGGCAAGGCAGCACCACTCAAAGGAGAAGGGTCCGCACCTGGCCCAGCAGCTCTTGATGAGCCCCAGGCCCCGCCCCTGGCCGGAGCCTGACCCCGCCCACCCGATACTGGCTGCGCACAGGTGCACTTCCTAGGGACGCCTCTAGGGGGCGCTGGTGAGGGGGTTCGGGGACCCTCAGCCCCCAACGGGCTAGGGCCACCCTTGCACCCATGGGGGTACCGGATTGTCCTCCCCCATGGGGGAACGGGGCCACCTTGCCCTTCGCGGAAGCCCCAACCTTCCTCCCGGGGGAAGCCTGCACCTCCTCTCGCACTCACAGCCCCAGCGGCGGGGCCGTGCGCCCGCAGACGCCCTAGACGGAGGGCCGGGGTCCCCGTCAGGGGAGGGCACACCCTGGAAGCCAGGGACGAGCGGCGACCGCGGCCTCTTCCAAAACGGCAGGCACACAGGCCTGCGCGGCAAAAAGCCCCGGGCAAGGCAGCACCACTCAAAGGGGAAGGGTCCGCACCTGGCCCAGCAGCTCTTGATGAGCCCCAGGCCCCGCCCCTGGCCGGAGCCTG
Source organism: Talpa europaea (assembly GCF_964194135.1). Classification (NCBI taxonomy): domain Eukaryota; kingdom Metazoa; phylum Chordata; class Mammalia; order Eulipotyphla; family Talpidae; genus Talpa; species Talpa europaea. The sequence goes on along the minus strand of NC_140071.1, from coordinate 74,761,742 downwards.
ACCCCGCCCACCCGACTCTGGCTGCGCACAGGTGCACTTCCTAGGGCCGCCGCTAGGGGGCGCTGGTGAGGGGGTTCGGGGACCCTCAGCCCCCAACGGGCTGCGGCCACCCCTGCACCCATGGGGGTACGGGTTGTCCTCCGCCATGGGGGAACGGGGCCCCATTCCCCTTCGCGGAAGCCCCAACCTTCCTCCCGGGGCACGCCTGCACCCTCCCCTCGCACTCACGGCCCCAGCGGCGAGGCCGTGCGCCCGCAGACGCCCTAGACGGAGGGCCGGGGTCCCCGTCTGGGGAGGGCAACCCCTGGAAGCCAGGGACGAGCGGCGACCGCGGCCTCTTCCAAAACGGCAGGCACACAGGCCTGCGCGGCAAAAAGCCCCCGGCAAGGCAGCACCACTCAAAGGGGAAGGGTCCGCACCTGGCCCAGCAGCTCTTGATGAGCCCCAGGCCCCGCCCCTGGCCGGAGCCTGACCCCGCCCACCCGATTCTGGCTGCGCACAGGTGCACTTCCTAGGGACGCCTCTAGGGGGCGCTGGTGAGGGGGTTCGGGGACCCTCAGCCCCCAACGGGCTAGGGCCACCCTTGCACCCATGGGGGTAGGGGATTGTCTCCACCATGTGGGGAACGGGGCCCCCTTCCCCTACGCGGAAGCCCAAACTTCCTCCCGGGGCACGCCTGCACCCTCCCCTCGCACTCACAGCCCAGCGGCGGGGCCGTGCGCCCGCAGACGCCCAAGACGGAGGGCCGGGGTCCCCGTCAGGGGAGGGCACCCCCTGGAAGCCAGGGACGAGCGGCGACCGCGGCCTCTTCCAAAACGGCAGGCACACAGGCCTGCGCGGCAAAAAGCCCCCGGCAAGGCAGCACCACTCAAAGGGGAAGGGTCCGCACCTGGCCCAGCAGCTCTTGATGAGCCCCAGGCCCCGCCCCTGGCCGGAGCCTGACCCCGCCCACCCGACTCTGGCTGCGCACAGGTGCACTTCCTAGGGCCGCCGTTAGGGGGCGCTGGTGAGGGGGTTCGGGGACACTCAGCCCCCACCGGGCTGGGGCCACCCCTGCACCCATGGGGGTAAGGGATTGTCTCCGCCATGTGGGGAACGGGGCCCTCTTACCCTTCGCGGAAGCCCCAACCTTCCTCCCGGGGCACGCCTGCACCCTCCACTCGCACTCACGGCCCCAGCGGCGGGGCCGTGCGCCCGCAGACGCCCTAGAAGGAGGGCCGGGGTCCCCGTCAGGGGAGGGCACCCCCTGGAAGCCAGGGACGAGCGGCGACCGCGGCCTCTTCCAAAACGGCAGGCACACAGGCCTGCGCGGCAAAAAGCCCCCGGCAAGGCAGGACCACTCAAAGGGGAAGGGTCCGCACCTGGCCCAGCAGCTCTTGATGAGCCCCAGGCCCCGCCCCTGGCCGGAGCCTGACCCCGCCCACCCGACTCTGGCTGCGCACAGGTGCACTTCCTAGGGCCGCCGCTAGGGGGCGCTGGTGAGGGGGTTCGGGGACCCTCAGCCCCCAACGGGCTGCGGCCACCCCTGCACCCATGGGGGTACGGGTTGTCCTCCGCCATGGGGGAACGGGGCCCCCTTCCCCTTCGCGGAAGCCCCAACCTTCCTCCCGGGACACGCCTGCACCCTCCCCTCGCACTCACGGCCCCAGCGGCGGGGCCGTGCGCCCGCAGACGCCCTAGACGGAGGGCCGGGGTCCCCGTCAGGGGAGGGCACCCCCTGGAAGCCAGGGACGAGCGGCGACCGCGGCCTCTTCCAAAACGGCAGGCACACAGGCCTGCGCGGCAAAAAGTCCCCGGCAAGGCAGCACCACTCAAAGGAGAAGGGTCCGCACCTGGCCCAGCAGCTCTTGATGAGCCCCAGGCCCCGCCCCTGGCCGGAGCCAGACCCCGCCCACCCGATTCTGGCTGCGCACAGGTGCACTTCCTAGGGACGCCGCTAGGGGGCGCTGGTGAGGGGGTTCGGGGACCCTCAGCCCCCAACGGGCTAGGGCCACCCTTGCACCCATGGGGGTACCGTATTGTCCTCCCCCATGGGGGAACGGGGCCCCCTTGCCCTTCGCGAAAGCCCCAACCTTCCTCCCGGGGCACGCCTGCACCCTCCCCTCGCACTCACAGCCCCAGCGGCGGGGCCGTGCGCCCGCAGACGCCCTAGACGGAGGGCCGGGGTCCCCGTCAGGGGAGGGCACCCCCTGGAAGCCAGGGACGAGCGGCGACCGCGGCCTCTTCCAAAACGGCAGGCACACAGGCCTGCGCGGCAAAAAGCCCCCGGCAAGGCAGCACCACTCAAAGGGGAAGGGTCCGCACCTGGCCCAGCAGCTCTTGATGAGCCCCAGGCCCCGCCCATGGCCGGAGCCTGACCCCGCCCACCCGACTCTGGCTGCGCACAGGTGCACTTCCAAGGGCCGCCGCTAGGGGGCGCTGGTGAGGGGGTTCGGGGACACTCAGCCCCCACCGGGCTGGGGCCACCCCTGCACCCATGGGGGTACGGGATTGTCTCCGCCATGTGGGGAACGGGGCCCTCTTCCCCTTCGCGGAAGCCCCAACCTTCCTCCCGGGGCACGCCTGCACCCTCCCCTCGCACTCACGACCCCAGCGGCGGGGCCGTGCGCCCGCAGACGCCCTAGACGAAGGGCCGGGGTCCCCGTCACGGGAGGGCACCCCCTGGAAGCCAGGGAAGAGCGGCGACCGCGGCCTCTTCCAAAACGGCAGGCACACAGGCCTGCGCGGCAAAAAGCCCCCGGCAAGGCAGCACCACTCAAAGGGGAAGGGTCCGCACCTGGCCCAGCAGCTCTTGATGAGCCCCAGGCCCCGCCCCTGGCCGTAACCTGACCCCGCCCACCCGATTCTGGCTGCGGACAGGTGCACTTCCTAGGGCCGCCGCTAGGGGGCGCTGGTGAGGGGGTTCGGGGACCCTCAGCCCCCAACGGGCTAGGGCCACCCTTGCACCCATGGGGGTACCGGATTGTCCTCCCCCATGGGGGAACGGGGCCCCCTTGCCCTTCGCGAAAGCCCCAACCTTCCTACCGGGGTAAGCCTGCACCTCCTCTCGCACTCACAGCCCCAGCGGCGGGGCCTTGCGCCCGCAGACGCCCTAGACGGAGGGCCGGGGTCCCCGTCAGGGGAGGGCAGCCCCTGGAAGCCAGGGACGAGCGGCGACCGCGGCCTCTTCCAAAACGGCAGGCACACAGGCCTGCGCGGCAAAAAGCCCCCGGCAAGGCAGCACCACTCAAACGGGAAGGGTCCGCACCTGGCCCAGCAGCTCTTGATGAGCCCCAGGCCCCGCCCCTGGCCGGAGCCTGACCCCGCCCACCCGATTCTGGCTGCGCACAGGTGCACTTCCTAGGGACGCCTCTAGGGGGCGCTGGTGAGGGGGTTCTGGGACCCTCAGCCCCCAACGGGCTAGGGCCACCCTTGCACCCATGGGGGTACCGGATTGTCCTCCCCCATGGGTGAACGGGGCCACCTTGCCCTTCGCGGAAGCCCCAACCTTACTCCCGGGGGAAGACTGCACCTCCACTCGCACTCACGGCCCCAGCGGCGGGGCCGTGCGACCGCAGACGCCCTAGACGGAGGGCCGGGGTCCCCGTCAGGGGAGGGCACCCCCTGGAAGCCAGGGACGAGCGGCGACCGCGGCCTCTTCCAAAACGGCAGGCACACAGGCCTGCGCGGCAAAAAGCCCCCGGCAAGGCAGCACCACTCAAAGGGGAAGGGTCCGCACCTGGCCCAGCAGCTCTTGATGAGCCCCAGGCCCCGCCCCTGGCCGGAGCCTGACCCCGCCCACCCGACTCTGGCTGCGCACAGGTGCACTTCCTACGGCCGCCGCTAGGGGGCGCTGGTGAGGGGGTTCGGGGACCCTCAGCCCCCACCGGGCTGGGGCCACCCTGCACCCATGGGGGTACCGGATTGTCCTCCCCCATGGGGGAACGGTCCCCCTTGCCCTTCGCGGAAGCCCCAAACTTCCTCCCGGGGCACGCCTGCACCCTCCCCTCGCACTCACGGCCCCAGCGGCGAGGCCGTGCGCCCGCAGACGCCCTAGACGGAGGGCCGGGGTCCCCGTCAGGGGAGGGCACCCCCTGGAAGCCAGGGACGAGCGGCGACCGCGGCCTCTTCCAAAACGGCAGGCACACAGGCCTGCGCGGCAAAAAGCCCCCGACAAAGTAGCACCACTCAAAGGGGAAGGGTCCGCACCTGGCCCAGCAGCTCTTGATGAGCCCCAGGCCCCGCCCATGGCCGGAGCCTGACCCCGCCCACCCGACTCTGGCTGCGCACAGGTGCACTTCCAAGGGCCGCCGCTAGGGGGCGCTGGTGAGGGGGTTCGGGGACACTCAGCCCCCACCGGGCTGGGGCCACCCCTGCACCCATGGGTGTACGGGATTGTCTCCGCCATGTGGGGAACGGGGCCCTCTTCCCCTTCGCGGAAGCCCCAACCTTACTGCCGGGGCACGCCTGCACCCTCCCCTCGCACTCACGGTCCCAGAGTCGGGGCCGTGCGCCCGCAGACGCCCTAGACGGAGGGCCGGGGTCCCCGTCAGGGGAGGGCACCCCCTGGAAGCCAGGGACGAGCGGCGACCGCGGCCTCTTCCAAAACGGCAGGCACACAGGCCTGCGCGGCAAAAAGCCCCCGGCAAGGCAGCACCACTCAAAGGGGAAGGGTCCGCACCTGGCCCAGCAGCTCTTGATGAGCCCCAGGCCCCGCCCCTGGCCGGAGCCTCACCCCGCCCACCCGATTCTGACTGCGCACAGGTGCACTTCCTAGGGACGCCGCTAGGGGGCGCTGGTGAGGGGGTTCGGGGACCCTCAGCCCCCAACGGGCTAGGGCCACCCTTGCACCCATGGGGGTACCGGATTGTCCTCCCCCATGGGGGAACGGGGCCCCCTTGCCCTTCGCGAAAGCCCCAACCTTCCTCCCGGGGCACGCCTGCACCCTCCCCTCGCACTCACAGCCCTAGCGGCGGGGTCGTGCGCCGCAGACGCCCTAGACGGAGGGCCGGGGTCCCCGTCAGGGGAGGGCACCCCCTGGAAGCCAGGGACGAGCGGCGACCGCGGCCTCTTCCAAAACGGCAGGCACACAGGCCTGCGCGGCAAAAAGCCCCCGGCAAGGCAGCAACACTCAAAGGGGAAGGGTCCGCACCTGGCCCAGCAGCTCTTGATGAGCCCCAGGCCCCGCCCCTGGCCGGAGCCTGACCCCGCCCACCCGATTCTGGCTGCGCACAGGTGCAATTCCTAGGGCCGCCGCTAGGGGGCGCTGGTGAGGGGGTTCGGGGACCCTCAGCCCCCAACGGGCTAGGGCCACCCTTGCACCCATGGGGGTACCGGATTGTCCTCCCCCATGGGGGAACGGGGCCACCTTGCCCTTCGCGGAAGCCCCAACCTTCCTCCCGGGGGAAGCCTGCACCTCCTCTCGCACTCACAGCCCCAGCGGCGGGGCCGTGCGCCCGCAGACGCCCTAGACGGAGGGCCGGGGTCCCCGTCAGGGGAGGGCACACCCTGGAAGCCAGGGACGAGCGGCGACCGCGGCCTCTTCCAAAACGGCAGGCACACAGGCCTGCGCGGCAAAAAGCCCCGGGCAAGGCAGCACCACTCAAAGGGGAAGGGTCCGCACCTGGCCCAGCAGCTCTTGATGAGCCCCAGGCCCCGCCCCTGGCCGGAGCCTGACCCCGCCCACCCGACTCTGGCTGCGCACAGGTGCACTTCCTAGGGCCGCCGCTAGGGGGCGCTGGTGAGGGGGTTCGGGGACCCTCAGCCCCCAACGGGCTCCGGCCACCCCTGCACCCATGGGGGTACGGGTTGTCCTCCGCCATGGGGGAACGGGGCCCCATTCCCCTTCGCGGAAGCCCCAACCTTCCTCCCGGGGCACGCCTGCACCCTCCCCTCGCACTCACGGCCCCAGCGGCGAGGCCGTGCGCCCGCAGACGCCCTAGACGGAGGGCCGGGGTCCCCGTCTGGGGAGGGCAACCCCTGGAAGCCAGGGACGAGCGGCGACCGCGGCCTCTTCCAAAACGGCAGGCACACAGGCCTGCGCGGCAAAAAGCCCCCGGCAAGGCAGCACCACTCAAAGGGGAAGGGTCCGCACCTGGCCCAGCAGCTCTTGATGAGCCCCAGGCCCCGCCCCTGGCCGGAGCCTGACCCCGCCCACCCGATTCTGGCTGCGCACAGGTGCACTTCCTAGGGACGCCTCTAGGGGGCGCTGGTGAGGGGGTTCGGGGACCCTCAGCCCCCAACGGGCTAGGGCCACCCTTGCACCCATGGGGGTAGGGGATTGTCTCCACCATGTGGGGAACGGGGCCCCCTTCCCCTACGCGGAAGCCCAAACTTCCTCCCGGGGCACGCCTGCACCCTCCCCTCGCACTCACAGCCCAGCGGCGGGGCCGTGCGCCCGCAGACGCCCAAGACGGAGGGCCGGGGTCCCCGTCAGGGGAGGGCACCCCCTGGAAGCCAGGGACGAGCGGCGACCGCGGCCTCTTCCAAAACGGCAGGCACACAGGCCTGCGCGGCAAAAAGCCCCCGGCAAGGCAGCACCACTCAAAGGGGAAGGGTCCGCACCTGGCCCAGCAGCTCTTGATGAGCCCCAGGCCCCGCCCCTGGCCGGAGCCTGACCCCGCCCACCCGACTCTGGCTGCGCACAGGTGCACTTCCTAGGGCCGCCGTTAGGGGGCGCTGGTGAGGGGGTTCGGGGACACTCAGCCCCCACCGGGCTGGGGCCACCCCTGCACCCATGGGGGTAAGGGATTGTCTCCGCCATGTGGGGAACGGGGCCCTCTTCCCCTTCGCGGAAGCCCCAACCTTCCTCCCGGGGCACGCCTGCACCCTCCACTCGCACTCACGGCCCCAGCGGCGGGGCCGTGCGCCCGCAGACGCCCTAGAAGGAGGGCCGGGGTCCCCGTCAGGGGAGGGCACCCCCTGGAAGCCAGGGACGAGCGGCGACCGCGGCCTCTTCCAAAACGGCAGGCACACAGGCCTGCGCGGCAAAAAGCCCCCGGCAAGGCAGGACCACTCAAAGGGGAAGGGTCCGCACCTGGCCCAGCAGCTCTTGATGAGCCCCAGGCCCCGCCCCTGGCCGGAGCCTGACCCCGCCCACCCGATTCTGGCTGCGCACAGGTGCACTTCCTAGGGACGCCGCTAGGGGGCGCTGGTGAGGGGGTTCGGGGACCCTCAGCCCCCAACGGGCTAGGGCCACCCTTGCACCCATGGGGGTACCGGATTGTCCTCCCCCATGGGGGAACGGGGCCCCCTTGCCCTTCGCGAAAGCCCCAACCTTCCTCCCGGGGGGAAGCCTGCACCTCCTCTCGCACTCACAGCCCCAGCGGCGGGGCCGTGCGCCCGCAGACGCCCTAGACGGAGGGCCGGGGTCCCCGTCAGGGGAGGGCACCCCCTGGAAGCCAGGGACGAGCGGCGACCGCGGCCTCTTCCAAAACCGCAGGCACACAGGCCTGCGCGGCAAAAAGCCCCCGGCAAGGCAGCACCACTCAAAGGGGAAGGGTCCGCCCCTGGCCCAGCAGCTCTTGATGAGCACCAGGCCCCGCCCCTGGCCGGAGCCTGTCCCCGCCCACCCGACTCTGGCTGCGCACAGGTGCACTTCCTAGGGCCGCCGCTAGGGGGCGCTGGTGAGGGGGTTCGGGGACCCTCAGCCCCCAACGGGCTAGGGCCACCCTTGCACCCATGGGGGTACCGTATTGTCCTCCCCCATGGGGGAACGGGGCCCCCTTGCCCTTCGCGAAAGCCCCAACCTTCCTCCCGGGGCACGCCTGCACCCTCCCCTCGCACTCACAGCCCCAGCGGCGGGGCCGTGCGCCCGCAGACGCCCTAGACGGAGGGCCGGGGTCCCCGTCAGGGGAGGGCACCCCCTGGAAGCCACGGACGAGCGGCGACCGCGGCCTCTTCCAAAACGGCAGGCACACAGGCCTGCGCGGCAAAAAGCCCCCGGCAAGGCAGCACCACTCAAAGGGGAAGGGTCCGCACCTGGCCCAGCAGCTCTTGATTAGCCCCAGGCCCCGCCCATGGCCGGAGCCTGACCCCGCCCACCCGACTCTGGCTGCGCACAGGTGCACTTCCAAGGGCCGCCGCTAGGGGGCGCTGGTGAGGGGGTTCGGGGACACTCAGCCCCCACCGGGCTGGGGCCACCCCTGCACCCATGGGGGTACGGGATTGTCTCCGCCATGTGGGGAACGGGGCCCTCTTCCCCTTCGCGGAAGCCCCAACCTTCCTCCCGGGGCACGCCTGCACCCTCCCCTCGCACTCACGACCCCAGCGGCGGGGCCGTGCGCCCGCAGACGCCCTAGACGAAGGGCCGGGGTCCCCGTCACGGGAGGGCACCCCCTGGAAGCCAGGGAAGAGCGGCGACCGCGGCCTCTTCCAAAACGGCAGGCACACAGGCCTGCGCGGCAAAAAGCCCCCGGCAAGGCAGCACCACTCAAAGGGGAAGGGTCCGCACCTGGCCCAGCAGCTCTTGATGAGCCCCAGGCCCCGCCCCTGGCCGGAACCTGACCCCGCCCACCCGATTCTGGCTGCGGACAGGTGCACTTCCTAGGGCCGCCGCTAGGGGGCGCTGGTGAGGGGGTTCGGGGACCCTCAGCCCCCAACGGGCTAGGGCCACCCTTGCACCCATGGGGGTACCGGATTGTCCTCCCCCATGGGGGAACGGGGCCCCCTTGCCCTTCGCGAAAGCCCCAACCTTCCTACCGGGGTAAGCCTGCACCTCCTCTCGCACTCACAGCCCCAGCGGCGGGGCCTTGCGCCCGCAGACGCCCTAGACGGAGGGCCGGGGTCCCCGTCAGGGGAGGGCAGCCCCTGGAAGCCAGGGACGAGCGGCGACCGCGGCCTCTTCCAAAACGGCAGGCACACAGGCCTGCGCGGCAAAAAGCCCCCGGCAAGGCAGCACCACTCAAACGGGAAGGGTCCGCACCTGGCCCAGCAGCTCTTGATGAGCCCCAGGCCCCGCCCCTGGCCGGAGCCTGACCCCGCCCACCCGATTCTGGCTGCGCACAGGTGCACTTCCTAGGGACGCCTCTAGGGGGCGCTGGTGAGGGGGTTCTGGGACCCTCAGCCCCCAACGGGCTAGGGCCACCCTTGCACCCATGGGGGTACCGGATTGTCCTCCCCCATGGGGGAACGGGGCCACCTTGCCCTTCGCGGAAGCCCCAACCTTACTCCCGGGGGAAGACTGCACCTCCACTCGCACTCACGGCCCCAGCGGCGGGGCCGTGCGACCGCAGACGCCCTAGACGGAGGGCCGGGGTCCCCGTCAGGGGAGGGCACCCCCTGGAAGCCAGGGACGAGCGGCGACCGCGGCCTCTTCCAAAACGGCAGGCACACAGGCCTGCGCGGCAAAAAGCCCCCGGCAAGGCAGCACCACTCAAAGGGGAAGGGTCCGCACCTGGCCCAGCAGCTCTTGATGAGCCCCAGGCCCCGCCCCTGGCCGGAGCCTGACCCCGCCCACCCGACTCTGGCTGCGCACAGGTGCACTTCCTACGGCCGCCGCTAGGGGGCGCTGGTGAGGGGGTTCGGGGACCCTCAGCCCCCACCGGGCTGGGGCCACCCTGCACCCATGGGGGTACCGGATTGTCCTCCCCCATGGGGGAACGGTCCCCCTTGCCCTTCGCGGTAGCCCCAACCTTCCTCCCGGGGCACGCCTGCACCCTCCCCTCGCACTCACGGCCCCAGCGGCGAGGCCGTGCGCCCGCAGACGCCCTAGACGGAGGGCCGGGGTCCCCGTCAGGGGAGGGCACCCCCTGGAAGCCAGGGACGAGCGGCGACCGCGGCCTCTTCCAAAACGGCAGGCACACAGGCCTGCGCGGCAAAAAGCCCCCGACAAAGTAGCACCACTCAAAGGGGAAGGGTCCGCACCTGGCCCAGCAGCTCTTGATGAGCCCCAGGCCCCGCCCATGGCCGGAGCCTGACCCCGCCCACCCGACTCTGGCTGCGCACAGGTGCACTTCCAAGGGCCGCCGCTAGGGGGCGCTGGTGAGGGGGTTCGGGGACACTCAGCCCCCACCGGGCTGGGGCCACCCCTGCACCCATGGGTGTACGGGATTGTCTCCGCCATGTGGGGAACGGGGCCCTCTTCCCCTTCGCGGAAGCCCCAACCTTACTGCCGGGGCACGCCTGCACCCTCCCCTCGCACTCACGGTCCCAGAGTCGGGGCCGTGCGCCCGCAGACGCCCTAGACAGAGGGCCGGGGTCCCCGTCAGGGGAGGGCACCCCCTGGAAGCCAGGGACGAGCGGCGACCGCGGCCTCTTCCAAAACGGCAGGCACACAGGCCTGCGCGGCAAAAAGCCCCCGGCAAGGCAGCACCACTCAAAGGGGAAGGGTCCGCACCTGGCCCAGCAGCTCTTGATGAGCCCCAGGCCCCGCCCCTGGCCGGAGCCTCACCCCGCCCACCCGATTCTGGCTGCGCACAGGTGCACTTCCTAGGGACGCCGCTAGGGGGCGCTGGTGAGGGGGTTCGGGGACCCTCAGCCCCCAACGGGCTAGGGCCACCCTTGCACCCATGGGGGTACCGGATTGTCCTCCCCCATGGGGGAACGGGGCCCCCTTGCCCTTCGCGAAAGCCCCAACCTTCCTCCCGGGGCACGCCTGCACCCTCCCCTCGCACTCACAGCCCTAGCGGCGGGGTCGTGCGCCGCAGACGCCCTAGACGGAGGGCCGGGGTCCCCGTCAGGGGAGGGCACCCCCTGGAAGCCAGGGACGAGCGGCGACCGCGGCCTCTTCCAAAACGGCAGGCACACAGGCCTGCGCGGCAAAAAGCCCCCGGCAAGGCAGCAACACTCAAAGGGGAAGGGTCCGCACCTGGCCCAGCAGCTCTTGATGAGCCCCAGGCCCCGCCCCTGGCCGGAGCCTGACCCCGCCCACCCGATTCTGGCTGCGCACAGGTGCAATTCCTAGGGCCGCCGCTAGGGGGCGCTGGTGAGGGGGTTCGGGGACCCTCAGCCCCCAACGTGCTAGGGCCACCCTTGCACCCATGGGGGTACCGGATTGTCCTCCCCCATGGGGGAACGGGGCCCCCTTGCCCTTCGCGAAAGCCCCAACCTTCCTCCCGGGGGAAGCCTGCACCTCCTCTCGCACTCACAGCCCCAGCGGCGGGGCCGTGCGCCCGCAGACGCCCTAGACGGAGGGCCGGGGTCCCCGTCAGGGGAGGGCACCCCCTGGAAGCCAGGGACGAGCGGCGACCGCGGCCTCTTCCAAAACGGCAGGCACACAGGCCTGCGCGGCAAAAAGCCCCCGGCAAGGCAGCACCACTCAAAGGGGAAGGGTCCGCACCTGGCCCAGCAGCTCTTGATGAGCCCCTGGCCCCGCCCCTGGCCGGAGCCTGACCCCGCCCACCCGATTCTGGCTGCGCACAGGTGCACTTCCTAGGGACGCCTCTAGGGGGCGCTGGTGAGGGGGTTCGGGGACCCTCAGCCCCCAACGGGCTAGGGCCACCCTTGCACCCATGGGGGTACCGGATTGTCCTCCCCCATGGGGGAACGGGGCCACCTTGCCCTTCGCGGAAGCCCCAACCTTCCTCCCGGGGGAAGCCTGCACCTCCTCTCGCACTCACAGCCCCAGCGGCGGGGCCGTGCGCCCGCAGACGCCCTAGACGGAGGGCCGGGGTCCCCGTCAGGGGAGGGCACCCCCTGGAAGCCAGGGACGAGCGGCGACCGCGGCCTCTTCCAAAACGGCAGGCACACAGGCCTGCGCGGCAAAAAGCCCCCGGCAAGGCAGCACCACTCAAAGGGGAAGGGTCCGCACCTGGCCCAGCAGCTCTTGATGAGCCCCAGGCCCCGCCCCTGGCCGGAGCCTGACCCCGCCCACCCGACTCTGGCTGCGCACAGTTGCACTTCCTACGGCCGCCGCTAGGGGGCGCTGGTGAGGGGGTTCGGGGACCCTCAGCCCCCACCGGGCTGGGGCCACCCCTGCACCCATGGGGGTACCGGATTGTCCTCCCCCATGGGGGAACGGTCCCCCTTGCCCTTCGCGGAAGCCCCAAACTTCCTCCCGGGGCACGCCTGCACCCTCCCCTCGCACTCACGGCCCCAGCGGCGAGGCCGTGCGCCCGCAGACGCCCTAGACGGAGGGCCGGGGTCCCCGTCAGGGGAGGGCACCCCCTGGAAGCCAGGGACGAGCGGCGACCGCGGCCTCTTCCAAAACGGCAGGCACACAGGCCTGCGCGGCAAAAAGCCCCCGACAAAGTAGCACCACTCAAAGGGGAAGGGTCCGCACCTGGCCCAGCAGCTCTTGATGAGCCCCAGGCCCCGCCCATGGCCGGAGCCTGACCCCGCCCACCCGACTCTGGCTGCGCACAGGTGCACTTCCAAGGGCCGCCGCTAGGGGGCGCTGGTGAGGGGGTTCGGGGACACTCAGCCCCCACCGGGCTGGGGCCACCCCTGCACCCATGGGTGTACGGGATTGTCTCCGCCATGTGGGGAACGGGGCCCTCTTCCCCTTCGCGGAAGCCCCAACCTTACTCCCGGGGCACGCCTGCACCCTCCCCTCGCACTCACAGCCCCAGCGGCGGGGCCGTGCGCCCGCAGACGCCCTAGACGGAGGGCCGGGGTCCCCGTCAGGGGAGGGCACCCCCTGGAAGCCAGGGACGAGCGGCGACCGCGGCCTCTTCCAAAACGGCAGGCACACAGGCCTGCGCGGCAAAAAGCCCCCGGCAAGGCAGCACCACTCAAAGGGGAAGGGTCCGCACCTGGCCCAGCAGCTCTTGATGAGCCCCAGGCACCGCCCCTGGCCGGAGCCTGACCCGCCCACCCGACTCTGGCTGCGCACAGGTGCACTTCCTAGGGCCGCCGCTAGGGGGCGCTGGTGAGGGGGTTCGGGGACCCTCAGCCCCCAACGGGCTGCGGCCACCCCTGCACCCATGGGGGTACGGGTTGTCCTCTGCCATGGGGGAACGGGGACCCCTTCCCCTTCGCGGAAGCCCCAACCTTCCTCCCGGGGCACGCCTGCACCCTCCCCTCGCACTCACGGCCCCAGCGGCGGGGCCGTGCGCCCGCAGACACCCTAGACGGAGGGCCGGGGTCCCCGTCAGGGGAGGGCACCCCCTGGAAGCCAGGGACGAGCGGCGACCGCGGCCTCTTCCAAAACGGCAGGCACACAGGCCTGCGCGGCAAAAAGCCCCCGGCAAGGCAGCACCACTCAAAGGAGAAGGGTCCGCACCTGGCCCAGCAGCTCTTGATGAGCCCCAGGCCCCGCCCCTGGCCGGAGCCTGACCCCGCCCACCCGATTCTGGCTGCGCACAGGTGCACTTCCTAGGGACGCCGCTAGGGGGCGCTGCTGAGGGGGTTCGGGGACCCTCAGCCCCCAACGGGCTAGGGCCACCCTTGCACCCATGGGGGTACCGGATTGTCCTCCCCCATGGGGGAACGCGGCCCCCTTGCCCTTCGCGAAAGCCCCAACCTTCCTCCCGGGGCACGCCTGCACCCTCCCCTCGCACTCACGGCCCCAGCCGCGGGGCCGTGCGCCCGCAGACGCCCTAGACGGAGGGCCGGGGTCCCCGTCAGGGGAGGGCACCCCCTGGAAGCCAGGGACGAGCGGCGACCGCGGCCTCTTCCAAAACCGCAGGCACACAGGCCTGCGCGGAAAAAAGCCCCCGGCAAGGCAGCACCACTCAAAGGGGAAGGGTCCGCACCTGGCCCAGCAGCTCTTGATGAGCCCCAGGCCCCGCCCCTGGCCGGAGCCTGACCCAGCCCACCCGACTCTGGCTGCGCACAGGTGCACTTCCAAGGGCCGACGCTAGGGGGCGCTGGTGAGGGGGCTCGGGGACACTCAGCCCCCACCGGGCTGGGGCCACCCCTGCACCCATGGGGGTACGGGATTGTCTCCGCCATGTGGGGAACGGGGCCCTCTTCCCCTTCGCGGAAGTCCCAACCTTCCTCCCGGGGCACGCCTGCACCCTCCACTCGCACTCACGGCCCCAGCGGCGGGGCCGTGCGCCCGCAGACGCCCTAGAAGGAGGGCCGGGGTCCCCGTCAGGGGAGGGCACCCCCTGGAAGCCAGGGACGAGCGGCGACCGCGGCCTCTTCCAAAACGGCAGGCACACAGGCCTGCGCGGCAAAAAGCCCCCGGCAGGGCAGCACCACTCAAAGGGGAAGGGTCCGCACCTGGCCCAGCAGCTCTTGATGAGCCCCAGGCCCCGCCCCTGGCCGGAGCCTGACCCCGCCCACCCGACTCTGGATGCGCACAGGTGCACTAACTAGGGCCGCCGCTAGGGGGCGCTGGTGAGGGGGTTCGGGGACCCTCAGCCCCCAACGGGCTGCGGCCACCCCTGCACCCATGGGGGTACGGGTTGTCCTCCGCCATGGGGGAACGGGGCCCCCTTGCCCTTCGCGGAAGCCCCAACCTTCCTCCCGGGGCACGCCTGCACCCTCCCCTCGCACTCACGGCCCCAGCGGCGGGGCCGTGCGCCCGCAGACGCCCTAGACGGAGGGCCGGGGTCCTCGTCAGGGGAGGGCACCCCCTGGAAGCCAGGGACGAGCGGCGACCGCGGCCTCTTCCAAAACGGCAGGCACACAGGCCTGCGCGGCTAAAAGCTCCCGGCAAGGCAGCACCACTCAAAGGGGAAGGGTCCGCAACTGGCCCAGCAGCTCTTGATGAGCCCCAGGCCCCGCCCCTGGCCGGAGCCTGACCCCGCCCACCCGATTCTGGCTGCGCACAGGTGCACTTCCTAGGGACGCCGCTAGGGGGCGCTGGTGAGGGGGTTCGGGGACCCTCAGCCCCAACGGGCTAGGGCCACCCTTGCACCCATGGGGGTTAGGGATTGTCCTCCCCCATGGGGGAACGGGGCCCCCTTGCCCTTCGCGGAAGCCCCAACCTTCCTCCCGGGGGAAGCCTGCACCTCCTCTCGCACTCACGGCCCCAGCGGCGGGGCCGTGCGCCCGCAGACGCCCTAGACGGAGGGCCGGGGTCCCCGTCAGGGGAGGGCACCCCCTGGAAGCCAGGGACGAGCGGCGACCGCGGCCTCTTCCAAAACGGCAGGCACACAGGCCTGCGCGGCAAAAAGCCCCCGGCAAGGCAGCACCACTCAAAGGGGAAGGGTCCGCACCTGGCCCAGCAGCTCTTGATGAGCCCCAGGCCCCGCCACTGGCCGGAGCCTGACCCCGCCCACCCGACTCTGGCTGCGCACAGGTGCACTTCCTAGGGCCGCCGCTAGGGGGCGCTGGTGAGGGGGTTCGGGGACCCTCAGCCCCCAACGGGCTAGGGCCACCCTTGCACCCAGGGGGGTACGGGATTGTCTCCACCATGTGGGGAACGGGGCCCCCTTGCCCTACGCGGAAGCCCCAACCTTCCTCCCGGGGCACGCCTGCACCCTCCCCTCGCACTCACAGCCCCAGCGGCGGGGCCGTGCGCCCGCAGACGCCCTAGACGGACGGCCGGGGTCCCCGTCAGGGGAGGGCACCCCCTGGAAGCCAGGGACGAGCGGCGACCGCGGCCTCTTCCAAAACGGCAGGCACACAGGCCTGCGCGGCAAAAAGCCCCCGGCAAGGCAGCACCACTCAAAGGGGAAGGGTCCGCACCTGGCCCAGCAGCTCTTGATGAGCCCCAGGCCCCGCCCCTGGCCGGAGCCTGACCCGCCCACCCGACTCTGGCTGCGCACAGGTGCACTTCCAAGGGCCGCCGCTAGGGGGCGCTGGTGAGGGGGGTTCGGGGACCCTCTGCCCCCAACGGGCTGCGGCCACCCCTGCACCCATGGGGGTACGGGTTGTCCTCCGCCATGGGGGAACGGGGCCCCCTTCCCCTTCGCGGAAGCCCCAACCTTCCTCCCGGGGCACGCCTGCACGCTCCCCTCGCACTCACGGCCCCAGCGGCGGGGCCGTGCGCCCGCAGACGCCCTAGACGGAGGGCCGGTGTCCCCGTCAGGGGAGGGCACCCCCTGGAAGCCAGGGACGAGCGGCGACCGCGGCCTCTTCCAAAACGGCAGGCACACAGGCCTGCGCGGCAAAAAGCCCCCGGCAAGGCAGCACCACTCAAAGGGGAAGGGTCCGCACCTGGCCCAGCAGCTCTTGATGAGCCCCAGGCCCCGCCCCTGGCCGGAGCCTGACCCCGCCCACCCGATTCTGGCTGCGCACAGGTGCACTTCCTAGGGACGCCGCTAGGGGGCGCTGGTGATGGGGTTCGGGGACCCTCAGCCCCCAACGGGCTAGGGCCACCCTTGCACCCATGGGGGTACCGGATTGTCCTCCCCCATGGGGGAACGGGGCCCCCTTGCCCTTCGCGAAAGCCCCAACCTTCCTCCCGGGGCACGCCTGCACCCTCCCCTCGCACTCACAGCCCCAGCGGCGGGGCCGTGCGCCCGCAGACGCCCTAGACGGAGGGCCGGGGTCCCCGTCAGGGGAGGGCACCCCCAGGAAGCCAGGGACGAGCGGCGACCGCGGCCTCTTCCAAAACGGCAGGCACACAGGCCTGCGCGGCAAAAAGCCCCCGGCAAGGCAGCACCACTCAAAGGGGAAGGGTCCGCACCTGGCCCAGCAGCTCTTGATGAGCCCCAGGCACCGCCCATGGCCGGAGCCTGACCCCGCCCACCCGACTCTGGCTGCGCACAGGTGCACTTCCAAGGGCCGCCGCTAGGGGGCGCTGGTGAGGGGGTTCGGGGACCCTCAGCCCCCAACGGGCTGCGGCCTCCCCTGCACCCATGGGGGTACGGGTTGTCCTCCGCCATGGGGGAACGGGGCCCCCTTCCCCTTCGCGGAAGCCCCAACCTTCCTCCCGGGGCACGCCTGCACCCTCCCCTCGCACTCACGGTCCCAGCGGCGGGGCCGTGCGCCCGCAGACGCCCTAGACGGAGGGCCGGGGTCCCCGTCAGGGGAGGGCACCCCCTGGAAGCCAGGGACGAGCGGCGACAGCGGCCTCTTCCAAAACGGCAGGCACACAGGCCTGCGCGGCAAAAAGCCCCCGGCAAGGCAGCACCACTCAAAGGAGAAGGGTCCGCACCTGGCCCAGCAGCTCTTGATGAGCCCCAGGCCCCGCCCCTGGCCGGAGCCTGACCCCGCCCACCCGATTCTGGCTGCGCACAGGTGCACATCCTAGGGACGCCGCTAGGGGGCGCTGGTGAGGGGGTTCGGGGACCCTCAGCCCCCAACGGGCTAGGGCCACCCTTGCACCCATGGGGGTACCGGATTGTCCTCCCCCATGGGGGAACGGGGCCCCCTTGCCCTTCGCGAAAGCCCCAACCTTCCTCCCGGGGCACGCCTGCACCCTCCCCTCGCACTCACGGCCCCAGCCGCGGGGCCATGTGCCCGCAGACGCCCTAGACGGAGGGCCGGGGTCCCCGTCAGGGGAGGGCACCCCCTGGAAGCCAGGGACGAGCGGCGACCGCGGCCTCTTCCAAAACCGCAGGCACACAGGCCTGCGCGGCAAAAAGCCCCCGGCAAGGCAGCACCAGTCAAAGGGGAAGGGTCCGCACCTGGCCCAGCAGCTCTTGATGAGCCCCAGGCCCCGCCCCTGGCCGGAGCCTGACCCCGCCCACCCGACTCTGGCTGCGCACAGGTGCACTTCCTAGGGCCGCCGCTAGGGGGCGCTGGTGAGGGGGTTCGGGGACCCTCAGCCCCCAACGGGCTGCGGCCACCCCTGCACCCATCGGGGTACCGGATTGTCCTCCCCCATGGGGGAACGGGGCCCCCTTGCCCTTCGCGGAAGCCCCAAACTTCCTCCCGGGGCACGCCTGCACCCTCCCCTTGCACTCACGGCCCCAGCGGCGAGGCCGTGCGCCCGCAGACGCCCTAGACGGAGGGCCGGGGTCCCCGTCAGGGGAGGGCACCCCCTGGAAGCCAGGGACGAGCGGCGACCGCGGCCTCTTCCAAAACGGCAGGCACACAGGCCTGCGCGGCAAAAAGCCCCCGGCAAGGCAGCACCACTCAAAGGGGAAGGGTCCGCACCTGGCCCAGCAGCTCTTGATGAGCCCCAGGCCCCGCCCATGGCCGGAGCCTGACCCCGCCCACCCGACTCTGGCTGCGCACAGGTGCACTTCCAAGGGCCGCCGCTAGGGGGCGCTGGTGAGGGGGTTCGGGGACACTCAGCCCCCACCGGGCTGGGGCCACCCCTGCACCCATGGGGATACGGGATTGTCTCCGCCATGTGGGGAACGGGGTCCTCTTCCCCTTCGCGGAAGCCCCAACCTTCCTCCCGGGGCACGCCTGCACCCTCCACTCGCACTCACGGCCCCAGCGGCGGGGCCGTGCGCCCGCAGACGCCCTAGAAGGAGGGCCGCGGTCCCCGTCAGGGGAGGGCACACCCTGGAAGCCAGGGACGAGCGGCGACCGCGGCCTCTTCCAAAACGGCAGGCACACAGACCTGCGCGGCAAAAAGCCCCGGGCAAGGCAGCACCACTCAAAGGGGAAGGGTCCGCACCTGGCCCAGCAGCTCTTGATGAGCCCCAGGCCCCGCCCCTGGCCGGAGCCTGACCCCGCCCACCCGACTCTGGCTGCGCACAGGTGCACTTCCTAGGGCCGCCGCTAGGGGGCGCTGGTGAGGGGGTTCAGGGACCCTCAGCCCCCAACGGGCTGCGGCCACCCCTGCACCCATGGGGGTACGGGTTGTCCTCCGCCATGGGGGAACGGGGCCCCCTTCCCCTTCGCGGAAGCCCCAACCTTCCTCCCGGGGCACGCCTGCACCCTCCCCTCGCACTCACGGCCCCAGCGGCGGGGCCGTGCGCCCGCAGACGCCCTAGACGGAGGGCCGGGGTCCCCGTCAGGGGAGGGCACCCCCTGGAAGCCAGGGACGAGCGGCGACCGCGGCCTCTACCAAAACGGCAGGCACACAGGCCTGCGCGGCAAAAAGCCCCCGGCAAGGCAGCACCACTCAAAGGGGAAGGGTCCGCACCTGGCCCAGCAGCTCTTGATGAGCCCCAGGCCCCGCCCCTGGCCGGAGCCTGACCCCGCCCACCCGATTCTGGCTGCGCACAGGTGCACTTCCTAGGGACGCCGCTAGGGGGCGCTGGTGAGGGGGTTCGGGGACCCTCAGCCCCCAACGGGCTAGGGCCACCCTTGCACCCATGGGGGTACCGGATTGTCCTCCCCCATGGGGGAACGGGGCCCCCTTGCCCTTCGCGAAAGCCCCAACCTTCCTCCCGGGGCACGCCTGCACCCTCCGCTCGCACTCACATCCCCAGCGGCGGGGCCGTGCGCCCGCAGACGCCCTAGACGGAGGGCCGGGGTCCCCGTCAGGGGAGGGCACCCCCTGGAAGCCAGGGACGAGCGGCGACCGCGGCCTCTTCCAAAACGGCAGGCACACAGGCCTGCGCGGCAAAAAGCCCCCGGCAAGGCAGCACCACTCAAAGGGGAAGGGTCCGCACCTGGCCCAGCAGCTCTTGATGAGCCCCAGGCCCCGCCCCTGGCCGGAGCCTGACCCCGCCCACCCGATTCTGGCTGCGCACCGGTGCACTTCCTAGGGACGCCGCTAGGGGGCGCTGGTGAGGGGGTTCGGGGACCCTCAGCCCCCAACGGGCTAGGGCCACCCTTGCACCCATGGGGGTTAGGGATTGTCCTCCCCCATGGGGGAACGGGGCCCCCTTGCCCTTCGCGGAAGCCCCAACCTTCCTCCCGGGGGAAGCCTGCACCTCCTCTCGCACTCACGGCCCCAGCGGCGGGGCCGTGCGCCCGCAGACACCCTAGACGGAGGGCCGGGGTCCCCGTCAGGGGAGGGCACCCCCTGGAAGCCAGGGACGAGCGGCGACCGCGGCCTCTTCCAAAACGGCAGTCACACAGGCCTGCGCGGCAAAAAGCCCCCGGCAAGGCAGCACCACTCAAAGGGGAAGGGTCCGCACCTGGCCCAGCAGCTCTTGATGAGCCCCAGGCCCCGCCCCTGGCCGGAGCCTGACCCCGCCCACCCGATTCTGGCTGCGCACAGGTGCACTTCCTAGGGCCGCCGCTAGGGGGCGCTGGTGAGGGGGTTCGGGGACCCTCAGCCCCCAACGGGCTGCGGCCACCCCTGCACCCATGGGGGTACCGGATTGTCCTCCCCCATGGGGGAACGGGGCCCCCTTGCCCTTCGCGGAAGCCCCAAACTTCCTCCCGGGGCACGCCTGCACCCTCCCCTCGCACTCACGGCCCCAGCGGCGAGGCCGTGCGCCCGCAGACGCCCTAGACGGAGGGCCGGGGTCCCCGTCAGGGGAGGGCACCCCCTGGAAGCCAGGGACGAGCGGCGACCGCGGCCTCTTCCAAAACGGCAGGCACACAGGCCTGCGCAGCAAAAATCCCCCGGCAAGGCAGCACCACTCAAAGGGGAAGGGTCCGCACCTGGCCCAGCAGCTCTTGATGAGCCCCAGGCCCCGCCCATGGCCGGAGCCTGACCCCGCCCACCCGACTCTGGCTGCGCACAGGTGCACTTCCAAGGGCCGCCGCTAGGGGGCGCTGGTGAGGGGGTTCGGGGACACTCAGCCCCCACCGGGCTGGGGCCACCCCTGCACCCATGGGGGTACGGGATTGTCTCCGCCATGTGGGGAACGGGGCCCTCTTCCCCTTCGCGGAAGCCCCAACCTTCCTCCCGGGGCACGCCTGCACCCTCCACTCGCACTCACGGCCCCAGCGGCGGGGCCGTGCGCCCGCAGACGCCCTAGAAGGAGGGCCGGGGTCCCCGTCAGGGGAGGGCACCCCCTGGAAGCCAGGGACGAGCGGCGACCGCGGCCTCTTCCAAAACGGCAGGCACACAGGCCTGCGCGGCAAAAAGCCCCCGGCAAGGCAGCACCACTCAAAGGGGAAGGGTCCGCACCTGGCCCAGCAGCTCTTGATGAGCCCCAGGCCCCGCCCCTGGCCGGAGCCTGACCCCGCCCACCCGACTCTGGCTGCGCACAGGTGCACTTCCTAGGGCCGCCGCTAGGGGGCGCTGGTGAGGGGGTTCGGGGACCCTCAGCCCCCAACGGGCTGCGGCCACCCCTGCACCCATGGGGGTACGGGTTGTCCTCCGCCATGGGGGAACGGGGCCCCCTTCCCCTTCGCGGAAGCCTCAACCTTCCTCCCGGGGCACGCCTGCACACTCCCCTCGCACTCACGGCCCCAGCGGCGGGGCCGTGCGCCCGCAGACGCCCTAGACGGAGGGCCGGGGTCCCCGTCAGGGGAGGGCACCCCCTGGAAGCCAGGGACGAGCGGCGACCGCGGCCTCTTCCAAAACGGCAGGCACACAGGCCTGCGCGGCAAAAAGCCCCCGGCAAGGCAGCACCACTCAAAGGGGAAGGGTCCGCACCTGGCCCAGCAGCTCTTGATGAGCCCCAGGCCCCGCCCCTGGCCGGAGCCTGACCCCGCCCACCCGATTCTGGCTGCGCACAGGTGCACTTCCTAGGGCCGCCGCTAGGGGGCGCTGGTGAGGGGGTTCGGGGACCCTCAGCCCCCAACGGGCTAGGGCCACCCTTGCACCCATGGGGGTACCGGATTGTCCTCCCCCATGGGGGAACGGGGCCCCCTTGCCCTTCGCGAAAGCCCCAACCTTCCTCCCGGGGCACGCCTGCACCCTCCCCTCGCACTCACAGCCCCAGCGGCGGGGCCGTGCGCCCGCAGACGCCCTAGACGGAGGGCCGGGGTCCCCGTCAGGGGAGGGCACCCCCTGGAAGCCAGGGACGAGCGGCGACCGCGGCCTCTTCCAAAACGGCAGGCACACAGGCCTGCGCGGCAAAAAGCCCCCGGCAAGGCAGCACCACTCAAAGGGGAAGGGTCCGCACCTGGCCCAGCAGCTCTTGATGAGCCCCAGGCCCCGCCCCTGGCCGGAGCCTGACCCCGCCCACCCGATTCTGGCTGCGCACAGGTGCACTTCCTAGGGACGCCGCTAGGGGGCGCTGGTGAGGGGGTTCGGGGACCCTCAGCCCCCAACGGGCTAGGGCCACCCTTGCACCCATGGGGGTTAGGGATTGTCCTCCCCCATGGGGGAACGGGGCCCTCTTGCCCTTCGCGGAAGCCCCAACCTTCCTCCCGGGGGAAGCCTGCACCTCCTCTCGCACTCACGGCCCCAGCGGCGGGGCCGTGCGGCCGCAGACGCCCTAGACGGAGGGCCGGGGTCCCCGTCAGGGGAGGGCACCCCCTGGAAGCCAGGGACGAGCGGCGACCGCGGCCTCTTCCAAAACGGCAGGCACACAGGCCTGCGCGGCAAAAAGCCCCCGGCAAGGCAGCACCACTCAAAGGGGAAGGGTCCGCACCTGGCCCAGCAGCTCTTGATGAGCCCCAGGCCCCGCCCCTGGCCGGAGCCTGACCCCGCCCACCCGACTCTGGCTGCGCACAGGTGCACTTCCTAGGGCCGCCGCTAGTGGGCGCTGGTGAGGGGGTTCGGGGACCCTCAGCCCCCAACGGGCTAGGGCCACCCTTGCACCCATGGGGGTACGGGATTGTCTCCACCATGTGGGGAACGGGGCCCCCTTCCCCTACGCGGAAGCCCCAACCTTCCTCCCGGGGCACGCCTGCACCCTCCCCTCGCACTCACAGCCCCAGCGGCGGGGCCGTGCGCCCGCAGACGCCCTAGACGGAGGGCCGGGGTCCCCGTCAGGGGAGGGCACCCCCTGGAAGCCAGGGACGAGCGGCGACCGCGGCCTCTTCCAAAACGGCAGGCACACAGGCCTGCGCGGCAAAAAGCCCCCGGCAAGGCAGCACCACTCAAAGGGGAAGGGTCCGCACCTGGCCCAGCAGCTCTTGATGAGCCCCAGGCCCCGCCCCTGGCCGGAGCCTGACCCCGCCCACCCGATTCTGGCTGCGCACAGGTGCACTTCCTAGGGACGCCGCTAGGGGGCGCTGGTGAGGGGGTTCGGGGACCCTCAGCCCCCAACGGGCTAGGGCCACCCTTGCACCCATGGGGGTACCGGATTGTCCTCCCCCATGGGGGAACGGGGCCCCCTTGCCCTTCGCGAAAGCCCCAACCTTCCTCCCGGGGGAAGCCTGCACCTCCTCTCGCACTCACAGCCCCAGCGGCGGGGCCGTGCGCCCGCAGACGCCCTAGACGGAGGGCCGGGGTCCCCGTCAGGGGAGGGCACCCCCTGGAAGCCAGGGACGAGCGGCGACCGCGGCCTCTTCCAAAACGGCAGGCACACAGGCCTGCGCGGCAAAAAGCCCCCGGCAAGGCAGCACCAGTCAAAGGGGAAGGGTCCGCACCTGGCCCAGCAGCTCTTGATGAGCCCCAGGCCCCGCCCCTGGCCGGAGCCTGACCCCGCCCACCCGATTCTGGCTGCGCACAGGTGCACTTCCTAGGGACGCCTCTAGGGGGCGCTGGTGAGGGGGTTCGGGGACCCTCAGCCCCCAACGGGCTAGGGCCACCCTTGCACCCATGGGGGTAGGGGATTGTCTCCACCATGTGGGGAACGGGGCCCCCTTCCCCTACGCGGAAGCCCCAAACTTCCTCCCGGGGCACGCCTGCACCCTCCCCTCGCACTCACAGCCCCAGCGGCGGGGCCGTGCGCCCGCAGACGCCCTAGACGGAGGGCCGGGGTCCCCGTCAGGGGAGGGCACCCCCTGGAAGCCAGGGACGAGCGGCGACCGCGGCCTCTTCCAAAACGGCAGGCACACAGGCCTGCGCGGCAAAAAGCCCCCGGCAAGGCAGCACCACTCAAAGGGGAAGGGTCCGCACCTGGCCCAGCAGCTCTTGATGAGCCCCAGGCACCGCCCCTGGCCGGAGCCTGACCCGCCCACCCGACTCTGGCTGCGCACAGGTGCACTTCCTAGGGCCGCCGCTAGGGGGCGCTGGTGAGGGGGTTCGGGGACCCTCAGCCCCCAACGGGCTGCGGCCACCCCTGCACCCATGGGGGTACGGGTTGTCCTCCGCCATGGGGGAACGGGGACCCCTTCCCCTTCGCGGAAGCCCCAAACTTCCTCCCGGGGCACGCCTGCACCCTCCCCTCGCACTCACGGCCCCAGCGGCGGGGCCGTGCGCCCGCAGACGCCCTAGACGGAGGGCCGGGGTCCCCGTCAGGGGAGGGCACCCCCTGGAAGCCAGGGACGAGCGGCGACCGCGGCCTCTTCCAAAACGGCAGGCACACAGGCCTGCGCGGCAAAAAGCCCCCGGCAAGGCAGCACCACTCAAAGGAGAAGGGTCCGCACCTGGCCCAGCAGCTCTTGATGAGCCCCAGGCCCCGCCCCTGGCCGGAGCCTGACCCCGCCCACCCGATTCTGGCTGCGCACAGGTGCACTTCCTAGGGACGCCGCTAGGGGGCGCTGGTGAGGGGGTTCGGGGACCCTCAGCCCCCAACGGGCTAGGGCCACCCTTGCACCCATGGGGGTACCGGATTGTCCTCCCCCATGGGGGAACGGGGCCCCCTTGCCCTTCGCGGAAGCCCCAACCTTCCTCCCGGGGGAAGCCTGCACCTCCTCCCGCACTCACGGCCCCAGCGGCGGGGCCGTGCGCCCGCAGACGCCCTAGACGGAGGGCCGGGGTCCCCGTCAGGGGAGGGCACCCCCTGGAAGCCAGGGACGAGCGGCGACCGCGGCCTCTTCCAAAACGGCAGGCACACAGGCCTGCGCGGCAAAAAGCCCCCGGCAAGGCAGCACCACTCAAAGGGGAAGGGTCCGCACCTGGCCCAGCAGCTCTTGATGAGCCCCAGGCCCCGCCACTGGCCGGAGCCTGACCCCGCCCACCCGACTCTGGCTGCGCACAGGTGCACTTCCTAGGGCCGCCGCTAGGGGGCGCTGGTGAGGGGGTTCGGGGACCCTCAGCCCCCAACGGGCTAGGGCCACCCTTGCACCCAGGGGGGTACGGGATTGTCTCCACCATGTGGGGAACGGGGCCCCCTTGCCCTACGCGGAAGCCCCAACCTTCCTCCCGGGGCACGCCTGCACCCTCCCCTCGCACTCACAGCCCCAGCGGCGGGGCCGTGCGCCCGCAGACGCCCTAGACGGACGGCCGGGGTCCCCGTCAGGGGAGGGCACCCCCTGGAAGCCAGGGACGAGCGGCGACCGCGGCCTCTTCCAAAACGGCAGGCACACAGGCCTGCGCGGCAAAAAGCCCCCGGCAAGGCAGCACCACTCAAAGGGGAAGGGTCCGCACCTGGCCCAGCAGCTCTTGATGAGCCCCAGGCCCCGCCCCTGGCCGGAGCCTGACCCGCCCACCCGACTCTGGCTGCGCACAGGTGCACTTCCAAGGGCCGCCGCTAGGGGGCGCTGGTGAGGGGGTTCGGGGACCCTCAGCCCCCAACGGGCTGCGGCCACCCCTGCACCCATGGGGGTACGGGTTGTCTTCCGCCATGGGGGAACGGGGCCCCCTTCCCCTTCGCGGAAGCCCCAACCTTCCTCCCGGGGCACGCCTGCACGCTCCCCTCGCACTCACGGCCCCAGCGGCGGGGCCGTGCGCCCGCAGACGCCCTAGACGGAGGGCCGGTGTCCCCGTCAGGGGAGGGCACCCCCTGGAAGCCAGGGACGAGCGGCGACCGCGGCCTCTTCCAAAACGGCAGGCACACAGGCCTGCGCGGCAAAAAGCCCCCGGCAAGGCAGCACCACTCAAAGGGGAAGGGTCCGCACCTGGCCCAGCAGCTCTTCATGAGCCCCAGGCCCCGCCCCTGGCCGGAGCCTGACCCCGCCCACCCGATTCTGGCTGCGCACAGGTGCACTTCCTAGGGACGCCGCTAGGGGGCGCTGGTGATGGGGTTCGGGGACCCTCAGCCCCCAACGGGCTAGGGCCACCCTTGCACCCATGGGGGTACCGGATTGTCCTCCCCCATGGGGGAACGGGGCCCCCTTGCCCTTCGCGAAAGCCCCAACCTTCCTCCCGGGGCACGCCTGCACCCTCCCCTCGCACTCACAGCCCCAGCGGCGGGGCCGTGCGCCCGCAGACGCCCTAGACGGAGGGCCGGGGTCCCCGTCAGGGGAGGGCACCCCCAGGAAGCCAGGGATGAGCGGTGACCGCGGCCTCTTCCAAAACGGCAGGCACACAGGCCTGCGCGGCAAAAAGCCCCCGGCAAGGCAGCACCACTCAAAGGGGAAGGGTCCGCACCTGGCCCAGCAGCTCTTGATGAGCCCCAGGCACCGCCCATGGCCGGAGCCTGACCCCGCCCACCCGACTCTGGCTGCGCACAGGTGCACTTCCAAGGGCCGCCGCTAGGGGGCGCTGGTGAGGGGGTTCGGGGACCCTCAGCCCCCAACGGGCTGCGGCCTCCCCTGCACCCATGGGGGTACGGGTTGTCCTCCGCCATGGGGGAACGGGGCCCCCTTCCCCTTCGCGGAAGCCCCAACCTTCCTCCCGGGGCACGCCTGCACCCTCCCCTCGCACTCACGGTCCCAGCGGCGGGGCCGTGCGCCCGCAGACGCCCTAGACGGAGGGCCGGGGTCCCCGTCAGGGGAGGGCACCCCCTGGAAGCCAGGGACGAGCGGCGACAGCGGCCTCTTCCAAAACGGCAGGCACACAGGCCTGCGCGGCAAAAAGCCCCCGGCAAGGCAGCACCACTCAAAGGAGAAGGGTCCGCACCTGGCCCAGCAGCTCTTGATGAGCCCCAGGCCCCGCCCCTGGCCGGAGCCTGACCCCGCCCACCCGATTCTGGCTGCGCACAGGTGCACATCCTAGGGACGCCGCTAGGGGGCGCTGGTGAGGGGGTTCGGGGACCCTCAGCCCCCAACGGGCTAGGGCCACCCTTGCACCCATGGGGGTACCGGATTGTCCTCCCCCATGGGGGAACGGGGCCCCCTTGCCCTTCGCGAAAGCCCCAACCTTCCTCCCGGGGCACGCCTGCACCCTCCCCTCGCACTCACAGCCCCAGCGGCGGGGCCGTGCGCCCGCAGACGCCCTAGACGGACGGCCGGGGTCCCCGTCAGGGGAGGGCACCCCCTGGAAGCCAGGGACGAGCGGCGACCGCGGCCTCTTCCAAAACCGCAGGCACACAGGCCTGCGCGGCAAAAAGCCCCCGGCAAGGCAGCACCAGTCAAAGGGGAAGGGTCCGCACCTGGCCCAGCAGCTCTTGATGAGCCCCAGGCCCCGCCCCTGGCCGGAGCCTGACCCCGCCCACCCGACTCTGGCTGCGCACAGGTGCACTTCCTAGGGCCGCCGCTAGGGGGCGCTGGTGAGGGGGTTCGGGGACCCTCAGCCCCCAACGGGCTGCGGCCACCCCTGCACCCATGGGGGTACCGGATTGTCCTCCCCCATGGGGGAACGGGGCCCCCTTGCCCTTCGCGGAAGCCCCAAACTTCCTCCCGGGGCACGCCTGCACCCTCCCCTTGCACTCACGGCCCCAGCGGCGAGGCCGTGCGCCCGCAGACGCCCTAGACGGAGGGCCGGGGTCCCCGTCAGGGGAGGGCACCCCCTGGAAGCCAGGGACGAGCGGCGACCGCGGCCTCTTCCAAAACGGCAGGCACACAGGCCTGCGCGGCAAAAAGCCGCCGGCAAGGCAGCACCACTCAAAGGGGAAGGGTCCGCACCTGGCCCAGCAGCTCTTGATGAGCCCCAGGCCCCGCCCATGGCCGGAGCCTGACCCCGCCCACCCGACTCTGGCTGCGCACAGGTGCACTTCCAAGGGCCGCCGCTAGGGGGCGCTGGTGAGGGGGTTCGGGGACACTCAGCCCCCACCGGGCTGGGGCCACCCCTGCACCCATGGGGATACGGGATTGTCTCCGCCATGTGGGGAACGGGGTCCTCTTCCCCTTCGCGGAAGCCCCAACCTTCCTCCCGGGGCACGCCTGCACCCTCCACTCGCACTCACGGCCCCAGCGGCGGGGCCGTGCGCCCGCAGACGCCCTAGAAGGAGGGCCGCGGTCCCCGTCAGGGGAGGGCACCCCCTGGAAGCCAGGGACGAGCGGCGACCGCGGCCTCTTCCAAAACGGCAGGCACACAGACCTGCGCGGCAAAAAGCCCCGGGCAAGGCAGCACCACTCAAAGGGGAAGGGTCCGCACCTGGCCCAGCAGCTCTTGATGAGCCCCAGGCCCCGCCCCTGGCCGGAGCCTGACCCCGCCCACCCGACTCTGGCTGCGCACAGGTGCACTTCCTAGGGCCGCCGCTAGGGGGCGCTGGTGAGGGGGTTCAGGGACCCTCAGCCCCCAACGGGCTGCGGCCACCCCTGCACCCATGGGGGTACGGGTTGTCCTCCGCCATGGGGGAACGGGGCCCCCTTCCCCTTCGCGGAAGCCCCAACCTTCCTCCCGGGGCACGCCTGCACCCTCCCCTCGCACTCACGGCCCCAGCGGCGGGGCCGTGCGCCCGCAGACGCCCTAGACGGAGGGCCGGGGTCCCCGTCAGGGGAGGGCACCCCCTGGAAGCCAGGGACGAGCGGCGACCGCGGCCTCTACCAAAACGGCAGGCACACAGGCCTGCGCGGCAAAAAGCCCCCGGCAAGGCAGCACCACTCAAAGGGGAAGGGTCCGCACCTGGCCCAGCAGCTCTTGATGAGCCCCAGGCCCCGCCCCTGGCCGGAGCCTGACCCCGCCCACCCGATTCTGGCTGCGCACAGGTGCACTTCCTAGGGACGCCGCTAGGGGGCGCTGGTGAGGGGGTTCGGGGACCCTCAGCCCCCAACGGGCTAGGGCCACCCTTGCACCCATGGGGGTACCGGATTGTCCTCCCCCATGGGGGAACGGGGCCCCCTTGCCCTTCGCGAAAGCCCCAACCTTCCTCCCGGGGCACGCCTGTACCCTCCGCTCGCACTCACATCCCCAGCGGCGGGGCCGTGCGCCCGCAGACGCCCTAGACGGAGGGCCGGGGTCCCCGTCAGGGGAGGGCACCCCCTGGAAGCCAGGGACGAGCGGCGACCGCGGCCTCTTCCAAAACGGCAGGCACACAGGCCTGCGCGGCAAAAAGCCCCCGGCAAGGCAGCACCACTCAAAGGGGAAGGGTCCGCACCTGGCCCAGCAGCTCTTGATGAGCCCCAGGCCCCGCCCCTGGCCGGAGCCTGACCCCGCCCACCCGATTCTGGCTGCGCACCGGTGCACTTCCTAGGGACGCCGCTAGGGGGCGCTGGTGAGGGGGTTCGGGGACCCTCAGCCCCCAACGGGCTAGGGCCACCCTTGCACCCATGGGGGTTAGGGATTGTCCTCCCCCATGGGGGAACGGGGCCCCCTTGCCCTTCGCGGAAGCCCCAACCTTCCTCCCGGGGGAAGCCTGCACCTCCTCTCGCACTCACGGCCCCAGCGGCGGGGCCGTGCGCCCGCAGACACCCTAGACGGAGGGCCGGGGTCCCCGTCAGGGGAGGGCACCCCCTGGAAGCCAGGGACGAGCGGCGACCGCGGCCTCTTCCAAAACGGCAGGCACACAGGCCTGCGCGGCAAAAAGCCCCCGGCAAGGCAGCACCACTCAAAGGGGAAGGGTCCGCACCTGGCCCAGCAGATCTTGATGAGCCCCAGGCCCCGCCCCTGGCCGGAGCCTGACCCCGCCCACCCGATTCTGGCTGCGCACAGGTGCACTTCCTAGGGCCGCCGCTAGGGGGCGCTGGTGAGGGGGTTCGGGGACCTTCAGCCCCCAACGGGCTGCGGCCACCCCTGCACCCATGGGGGTACGTGTTGTCCTCCGCCATGGGGAAACGGGGCCCCCTTCCCCTTCGCGGAAGCCCCAACCTTCCTCCCGGGGCACGCCTGCACCCTCCCCTCGCACTCACGGCCCCAGCGGCGGGGCCGTGCGCCCGCAGACGCCCTAGACGGAGGGCCGGGGTCCCCGTCAGGGGAGGGCACCCCCTGGAAGCCAGGGACGAGCGGCGACCGCGGCCTCTTCCAAAACGGCAGGCACACAGGCCTGCGCGGCAAAAAGCCCCCGGCAAGGCAGCAACACTCAAAGGAGAAGGGTCCGCACCTGGCCCAGCAGCTCTTGATGAGCCCCAGGCCCCGCCCCTGGCCGGAGCCTGACCCCGCCCACCCGATTCTGGCTGCGCACAGGTGCACTTCCTAGGGACGCCGCTAGGGGGCGCTGGTGAGGGGGTTCGGGGACCCTAAACCCCCAACGGGCTAGGGCCACACTTGCACCCATGGGGGTACCGGATTGTCCTCCCCCATGGGGGAACGGGGCCCCCTTGCCCTTCGCGAAAGCCCCAACCTTCCTCCCGGGGCACGCGTGCACCCTCCCCTCGCACTCACGGCCCCAGCCGCGGGGCCGTGCGCCCGCAGACGCCCTAGACGGAGGGCCGGGGTCCCCGTAAGGGGAGGGCACCCCCTGGAAGCCAGGGACGAGCGGCGACCGCGGCCTCTTCCAAAACCGCAGGCACACAGGCCTGCGCGGCAAAAAGCCCCCGGCAAGGCAGCACCACTCAAAGGGGAAGGGTCCGCACCTGGCCCAGCAGCTGTTGATGAGCCCCAGGCCCCGCCCCAGGCCGGAGCCTGACCCCGCCCACCCGATTCTGGCTGCGCACAGGTGCACTTCCTAGGGCCGCCGCTAGGGGGCGCTGGTGAGGGGGTTCGGGGACCCTCAGCCCCCAACGGGCTGCGGCCACCCCTGCACCCATGGGGGTACCGGATTGTCCTCCCCCATGGGGGAACGGGGCCCCCTTGCCCTTCGCGGAAGCCCCAAACTTCCTCCCGGGGCACGCCTGCACCCTCCCCTCGCACTCACGGCCCCAGCGGCGAGGCCGTGCGCCCGCAGACGCCCTAGACGGAGGGCCGGGGTCCCCGTCAGGGGAGGGCACCCCCTGGAAGCCAGGGACGAGCGGCGACCGCGGCCTCTTCCAAAACGGCAGGCACACAGGCCTGCGCGGCAAAAATCCCCCGGCAAGGCAGCACCACTCAAAGGGGAAGGGTCCGCACCTGGCCCAGCAGCTCTTGATGAGCCCCAGGCCCCGCCCATGGCCGGAGCCTGACCCCGCCCACCCGACTCTGGCTGCGCACAGGTGCACTTCCAAGGGCCGCCGCTAGGGGGCGCTGGTGAGGGGGTTCGGGGACACTCAGCCCCCACCGGGCTGGGGCCACCCCTGCACCCATGGGGGTACGGGATTGTCTCCGCCATGTGGGGAACGGGGCCCTCTTCCCCTTCGCGGAAGCCCCAACCTTCCTCCCGGGGCACGCCTGCACCCTCCACTCGCACTCACGGCCCCAGCGGCGGGGCCGTGCGCCCGCAGACGCCCTAGAAGGAGGGCCGGGGTCCCCGTCAGGGGAGGGCACCCCCTGGAAGCCAGGGACGAGCGGCGACCGCGGCCTCTTCCAAAACGGCAGGCACACAGGCCTGCGCGGCAAAAAGCCCCCGGCAAGGCAGCACCACTCAAAGGGGAAGGGTCCGCACCTGGCCCAGCAGCTCTTGATGAGCCCCAGGCCCCGCCCCTGGCCGGAGCCTGACCCCGCCCACCCGACTCTGGCTGCGCACAGGTGCACTTCCTAGGGCCGCCGCTAGGGGGCGCTGGTGAGGGGGTTCGGGGACCCTCAGCCCCCAACGGGCTGCGGCCACCCCTGCACCCATGGGGGTACGGGTTGTCCTCCGCCATGGGGGAACGGGGCCCCCTTCCCCTTCGCGGAAGCCTCAACCTTCCTCCCGGGGCACGCCTGCACACTCCCCTCGCACTCACGGCCCCAGCGGCGGGGCCGTGCGCCCGCAGACGCCCTAGACGGAGGGCCGGGGTCCCCGTCAGGGGAGGGCACCCCCTGGAAGCCAGGGACGAGCGGCGACCGCGGCCTCTTCCAAAACGGCAGGCACACAGGCCTGCGCGGCAAAAAGCCCCCGGCAAGGCAGCACCACTCAAAGGGGAAGGGTCCGCACCTGGCCCAGCAGCTCTTGATGAGCCCCAGGCCCCGCCCCTGGCCGGAGCCTGACCCCGCCCACCCGATTCTGGCTGCGCACAGGTGCACTTCCTAGGGCCGCCGCTAGGGGGCGCTGGTGAGGGGGTTCGGGGACCCTCAGCCCCCAACGGGCTAGGGCCACCCTTGCACCCATGGGGGTACCGGATTGTCCTCCCCCATGGGGGAACGGGGCCCCCTTGCCCTTCGCGAAAGCCCCAACCTTCCTCCCGGGGCACGCCTGCACCCTCCCCTCGCACTCACAGCCCCAGCGGCGGGGCCGTGCGCCCGCAGACGCCCTAGACGGAGGGCCGGGGTCCCCGTCAGGGGAGGGCACCCCCTGGAAGCCAGGGACGAGCGGCGACCGCGGCCTCTTCCAAAACGGCAGGCACACAGGCCTGCGCGGCAAAAAGCCCCCGGCAAGGCAGCACCACTCAAAGGGGAAGGGTCCGCACCTGGCCCAGCAGCTCTTGATGAGCCCCAGGCCCCGCCCCTGGCCGGAGCCTGACCCCGCCCACCCGATTCTGGCTGCGCACAGGTGCACTTCCTAGGGACGCCGCTAGGGGGCGCTGGTGAGGGGGTTCGGGGACCCTCAGCCCCCAACGGGCTAGGGCCACCCTTGCACCCATGGGGGTTAGGGATTGTCCTCCCCCATGGGGGAACGGGGCGCTCTTGCCCTTCGCGGAAGCCCCAACCTTCCTCCCGGGGGAAGCCTGCACCTCCTCTCGCACTCACGGCCCCAGCGGCGGGGCCGTGCGGCCGCAGACGCCCTAGACGGAGGGCCGGGGTCCCCGTCAGGGGAGGGCACCCCCTGGAAGCCAGGGACGAGCGGCGACCGCGGCCTCTTCCAAAACGGCAGGCACACAGGCCTGCGCGGCAAAAAGCCCCCGGCAAGGCAGCACCACTCAAAGGGGAAGGGTCCGCACCTGGCCCAGCAGCTCTTGATGAGCCCCAGGCCCCGCCCCTGGCCGGAGCCTGACCCCGCCCACCCGACTCTGGCTGCGCACAGGTGCACTTCCTAGGGCCGCCGCTAGGGGGCGCTGGTGAGGGGGTTCGGGGACCCTCAGCCCCCAACGGGCTAGGGCCACCCTTGCA
The DNA here is from genome assembly GCF_964194135.1 of Talpa europaea. Lineage (NCBI taxonomy): Eukaryota > Metazoa > Chordata > Mammalia > Eulipotyphla > Talpidae > Talpa > Talpa europaea. The sequence goes on along the minus strand of NC_140071.1, from coordinate 74,729,101 downwards.
CCCATGGGGGTACGGGATTTTCTCCACCATGTGGGGAACGGGGCCCCCTTCCCCTACGCGGAAGCCCCAACCTTCCTCCCGGGGCACGCCTGCACCCTCCCCTCGCACTCACAGCCCCAGCGGCGGGGCCGTGCGCCCGCAGACGCCCTAGACGGAGGGCCGGGGTCCCCGTCAGGGGAGGGCACCCCCTGGAAGCCAGGGACGAGCGGCGACCGCGGCCTCTTCCAAAACGGCAGGCACACAGGCCTGCGCGGCAAAAAGCCCCCGGCAAGGCAGCACCACTCAAAGGGGAAGGGTCCGCACCTGGCCCAGCAGCTCTTGATGAGCCCCAGGCCCCGCCCCTGGCCGGAGCCTGACCCCGCCCACCCGATTCTGGCTGCGCACAGGTGCACTTCCTAGGGACGCCGCTAGGGGGCGCTGGTGAGGGGGTTCGGGGACCCTCAGCCCCCAACGGGCTAGGGCCACCCTTGCACCCATGGGGGTACCGGATTGTCCTCCCCCATGGGGGAACGGGGCCCCCTTGCCCTTCGCGAAAGCCCCAACCTTCCTCCCGGGGGAAGCCTGCACCTCCTCTCGCACTCACAGCCCCAGCGGCGGGGCCGTGCGCCCGCAGACGCCCTAGACGGAGGGCCGGGGTCCCCGTCAGGGGAGGGCACCCCCTGGAAGCCAGGGACGAGCGGCGACCGCGGCCTCTTCCAAAACGGCAGGCACACAGGCCTGCGCGGCAAAAAGCCCCCGGCAAGGCAGCACCAGTCAAAGGGGAAGGGTCCGCACCTGGCCCAGCAGCTCTTGATGAGCCCCAGGCACCGCCCCTGGCCGGAGCCTGACCCCGCCCACCCGATTCTGGCTGCGCACAGGTGCACTTCCTAGGGACGCCTCTAGGGGGCGCTGGTGAGGGGGTTCGGGGACCCTCAGCCCCCAACGGGCTAGGGCCACCCTTGCACCCATGGGGGTAGGGGATTGTCTCCACCATGTGGGGAACGGGGCCCCCTTCCCCTACGCGGAAGCCCCAAACTTCCTCCCGGGGCACGCCTGCACCCTCCCCTCGCACTCACAGCCCCAGCGGCGGGGCCGTGCGCCCGCAGACGCCCTAGACGGAGGGCCGGGGTCCCCGTCAGGGGAGGGCACCCCCTGGAAGCCAGGGACGAGCGGCGACCGCGGCCTCTTCCAAAACGGCAGGCACACAGGCCTGCGCGGCAAAAAGCCCCCGGCAAGGCAGCACCACTCAAAGGGGAAGGGTCCGCACCTGGCCCAGCAGCTCTTGATGAGCCCCAGGCACCGCCCCTGGCCGGAGCCTGACCCGCCCACCCGACTCTGGCTGCGCACAGGTGCACTTCCTAGGGCCGCCGCTAGGGGGCGCTGGTGAGGGGGTTCGGGGACCCTCAGCCCCCAACGGGCTGCGGCCACCCCTGCACCCATGGGGGTACGGGTTGTCCTCCGCCATGGGGGAACGGGGACCCCTTCCCCTTCGCGGAAGCCCCAAACTTCCTCCCGGGGCACGCCTGCACCCTCCCCTCGCACTCACGGCCCCAGCGGCGGGGCCGTGCGCCCGCAGACGCCCTAGACGGAGGGCCGGGGTCCCCGTCAGGGGAGGGCACCCCCTGGAAGCCAGGGACGAGCGGCGACCGCGGCCTCTTCCAAAACGGCAGGCACACAGGCCTGCGCGGCAAAAAGCCCCCGGCAAGGCAGCACCACTCAAAGGAGAAGGGTCCGCACCTGGCCCAGCAGCTCTTGATGAGCCCCAGGCCCCGCCCCTGGCCGGAGCCTGACCCCGCCCACCCGATTCTGGCTGCGCACAGGTGCACTTCCTAGCGACGCCGCTAGGGGGCGCTGGTGAGGGGGTTCGGGGACCCTCAGCCCCCAACGGGCTAGGGCCACCCTTGCACCCATGGGGGTACCGGATTGTCCTCCCCCATGGGGGAACGGGGCCCCCTTGCCCTTCGCGAAAGCCCCAACCTTCCTCCCGGGGCACGCCTGCACCCTCCCCTCGCACTCACGGCCCCAGCCGCGGGGCCATGCGCCCGCAGACGCCCTAGACGGAGGGCCGGGGTCCCCGTCAGGGGAGGGCACCCCCTGGAAGCCAGGGACGAGCGGCGACCGCGGCCTCTTCCAAAACCGCAGGCACACAGGCCTGCGCGGAAAAAAGCCCCCGGCAAGGCAGCACCACTCAAAGGGGAAGGGTCCGCACCTGTCCCAGCAGCTCTTGATGAGCCCCAGGCCCCGCCCCTGGCCGGAGCCTGACCCCGCCCACCCGACTCTGGCTGTGCACAGGTGCACTTCCAAGGGCCGACGCTAGGGGGCGCTGGTGAGGGGGCTCGGGGACACTCAGCCCCCACCGGGCTGGGGCCACCCCTGCACCCATGGGGGTACGGGATTGTCTCCGCCATGTGGGGAACGGGGCCCTCTTCCCCTTCGCGGAAGTCCCAACCTTCCTCCCGGGGCACGCCTGCACCCTCCACTCGCACTCACGGCCCCAGCGGCGGGGCCGTGCGCCCGCAGACGCCCTAGAAGGAAGGCCGGGGTCCCCGTCAGGGGAGGGCACCCCCTGGAAGCCAGGGACGAGCGGCGACCGCGGCCTCTTCCAAAACGGCAGGCACACAGGCCTGCGCGGCAAAAAGCCCCCGGCAAGGCAGCACCACTCAAAGGGGAAGGGTCCGCACCTGGCCCAGCAGCTCTTGATGAGCCCCAGGCCCCGCCCCTGGCCGGAGCCTGACCCCGCCCACCCGACTCTGGCTGCGCACAGGTGCACTTCCTAGGGCCGCCGCTAGGGGGCGCTGGTGAGGGGGTTCGGGGACCCTCAGCCCCCAACGGGCTGCGGCCACCCCTGCACCCATGGGGGTACGGGTTGTCCTCCGCCATGGGGGAACCGGACCCCCTTCCCCTTCGCGGAAGCCCCAACCTTCCTCCCGGGGCACGCCTGCACCCTCCCCTCGCACTCACGGCCCCAGCGGCGGGGCCGTGCGCCCGCAGACGCCCTAGACGGAGGGCCGGGGTCCCCGTCAGGGGAGGGCACCCCCTGGAAGCCAGGGACGAGCGGCGACCGCGGCCTCTTCCAAAACGGCAGGCACACAGGCCTGCGCGGCAAAAAGCCCCCGGCAAGGCAGCACCACTCAAAGGGGAAGGGTCCGCACCTGGCACAGCAGCTCTTGATGAGCCCCAGGCCCCGCCCCTGGCCGGAGCCTGACCCCGCCCACCCGATTCTGGCTGCGCACAGGTGCACTTCCTAGGGCCGCCGCTAGGGGGCGCTGGTGAGGGGGTTCGGGGACCCTCAGCCCCCAACGGGCTAGGGCCACCCTTGCACCCATGGGGGTACCGGATTGTCCTCCCCCATGGGGGAACGGGGCCCCCTTGCCCTTCGCGAAAGCCCCAACCTTCCTCCCGGGGGAAGCCTGCACCTCCTCTCGCACTCACAGCCCCAGCGGCGGGGCCGTGCGCCCGCAGACGCCCTAGACGGAGGGCCGGGGTCCCCGTCAGGGGAGGGCACCCCCTGGAAGCCAGGGACGAGCGGCGACCGCGGCCTCTTCCAAAACGGCAGGCACACAGGCCTGCGCGGCTAAAAGCTCCCGGCAAGGCAGCACCACTCAAAGGGGAAGGGTCCGCACCTGGCCCAGCAGCTCTTGATGAGCCCCAGGCCCCGCCCCTGGCCGGAGCCTGACCCCGCCCACCCGATTCTGGCTGCGCACAGGTGCACTTCCTAGGGACGCCGCTAGGGGGCGCTGGTGAGGGGGTTCGGGGACCCTCAGCCCCAACGGGCTAGGGCCACCCTTGCACCCATGGGGGTTAGGGATTGTCCTCCCCCATGGGGGAACGGGGCCCCCTTGCCCTTCGCGGAAGCCCCAACCTTCCTCCCGGGGGAAGCCTGCACCTCCTCTCGCACTCACGGCCCCAGCGGCGGGGCCGTGCGCCCGCAGACGCCCTAGACGGAGGGCCGGGGTCCCCGTCAGGGGAGGTCACCCCCTGGAAGCCAGGGACGAGCGGCGACCACGGCCTCTTCCAAAACGGCAGGCACACAGGCCTGCGCGGCAAAAAGCCCCCGGCAAGGCAGCACCACTCAAAGGGGAAGGGTCCGCACCTGGCCCAGCAGCTCTTGATGAGCCCCAGGCCCCGCCCATGGCCGGAGCCTGACCCCGCCCACCCGACTCTGGCTGCGCACAGGTGCACTTCCAAGGGCCGCCGCTAGGGGGCGCTGGTGAGGGGGTTCGGGGACACTCAGCCCCCACCGGGCTGGGGCCACCCCTGCACCCATGGGGGTACGGGATTGTCTCCGCCATGTGGGGAACGGGGCCCTCTTCCCCTTCGCAGAAGCCCCAACCTTCCTCCCGGGGCACGCCTGCACCCTCCACTCGCACTCACGGCCCCAACGGCTGGGCCGTGCGCCCGCAGACGCCCTAGAAGGAGGGCCGGGGTCCCCGTCAGGGGAGGGCACCCCCTGGAAGCCAGGGACGAGCGGCGACCGCGGCCTCTTCCAAAACGGCAGGCACACAGGCCTGCGCGGCAAAAAGCCCCCGGCAAGGCAGCACCACTCAAAGGGGAAGGGTCCGCACCTGGCCCAGCAGCTCTTGATGAGCCCCAGGCCCCGCCCCTGGCCGGAGCCTGACCCCGCCCACCCGATTCTGGCTGCGCACAGGTGCACTTCCTAGGGACGCCGCTAGGGGGCGCTGGTGAGGGGGTTCGGGGACCCTCAGCCCCCAACGGGCTAGGGCCACCCTTGCACCCATGGGGGTACCGGATTGTCCTCCCCCATGGGGGAACGGGGCCCCCTTGCCCTTCGCGAAAGCCCCAACCTTCCTCCCGGGGGAAGCCTGCACCTCCTCTCGCACTCACAGCCCCAGCGGCGGGGCCGTGCGCCCGCAGACGCCCTAGACGGAGGGCCGGGGTCCCCGTCAGGGGAGGGCACCCCCTGGAAGCCAGGGACGAGCGGCGACCTCGGCCTCTTCCAAAACCGCAGGCACACAGGCCTGCGCGGCAAAAAGCCCCCGGCAAGGCAGCACCACTCAAAGGGGAAGGGTCTGCACCTGGCCCAGCAGCTCTTGATGAGCCCCAGGCCCCGCCCCTGGCCGGAGCCTGACCCCGCCCACCCGACTCTGGCTGCGCACAGGTGCACTTCCTAGGGCCGCCGCTAGGGGGCGCCGGTGAGGGGGTTCGGGGACCCTCAGCCCCCAACGGGCTGCGGCCACCCCTGCACCCATGGGGGTACGGGTTGTCCTCCGCCATGGGGGAACGGGGCCCCCTTCCCCTTCGCGGAAGACCCAACCTTCCTCCCGGGGCACGCCTGCACCCTCCCCTCGCACTCACGGCCCCAGCGGCGGGGCCGTGCGCCCGCAGACGCCCTAGACGGAGGGCCGGGGTCCCCGTCAGGGGAGGGCACCCCCTGGAAGCCAGGGACGAGCGGCGACCGCGGCCTCTTCAAAAACGGCAGGCACACAGGCCTGCGCGGCAAAAAGCCCCCGGCAAGGCAGCACCACTCAAAGGGGAAGGGTCCGCACCTGGCCCAGCAGCTCTTGATGAGCCCCAGGCCCCGCCCCTGGCCGGAGCCTGACCCCGCCCACCCGATTCTGGCTGCGCACAGGTGCACTTCCTAGGGCCGCCGCTAGGGGGCGCTGGTGAGGGGGTTCGGGGACCCTCAGCCCCCAACGGGCTAGGGCCACCCTTGCACCCATGGGGGTAACGGATTATCCTCCCCCATGGGGGAACGGGGCCCCCTTGCCCTTCGCGAAAGTCCCAACCTTCCTCCCGGGGGAAGCCTGCACCTCCTCTCGCACTCACAGCCCCAGTGGCGGGGCCGTGCGCCCGCAGACGCCCTAGACGGAGGGCCGGGGTCCCCGTCAGGGGAGGGCACCCCCTGGAAGCCAGGGACGAGCGGCGACCGCGGCCTCTTCCAAAACGGCAGGCACACAGGCCTGCGCGGCAAAAAGCTCCCGACAAGGCAGCACCACTCAAAGGGGAAGGGTCCGCACCTGGCCCAGCAGCTCTTGATGAGCCCCAGGCCCCGCCCCTGGCCGGAGCCTGACCCCGCCCACCCGATTCTGGCTGCGCACAGGTGCACTTCCTAGGGACGCCGCTAGGGGGCGCTGGTGAGGGGGTTCGGGGTCCCTCAGCCCCAACGGGCTAGGGCCACCCTTGCACCCATGGGGGTTAGGGATTGTCCTCCCCCATGGGGGAACGAGGCCCCCTTGCCCTTCGCGGAAGCCCCAACCTTCCTCCCGGGGGAAGCCTGCACCTCCTCTCGCACTCACGGCCCCAGCGGCGGGGCCGTGCGCCCGCAGACGCCCTAGACGGAGGGCCGGGGTCCCCGTCAGGGGAGGGCACCCCCTGGAAGCCAGGGACGAGCTGCGACCACGGCCTCTTCCAAAACGGCAGGCACACAGGCCTGCGCGGCAAAAAGCCCCCGGCAAGGCAGCACCACTCAAAGGGGAAGGGTCCGCACCTGGCCCAGCAGCTCTTGATGAGCCCCAGGCCCCGCCCCTAGCCGGAGCCTGACCCCGCCCGCCCGACTCTGGCTGCGCACAGGTGCACTTCCTAGGGCCGCCGCTAGGGGGCGCTGGTGAGGGGGTTCGGGGACCCTCAGCCCCCAACGGGCTAGGGCCACCCTTGCACCCATGGGGGTACGGGATTGTCTCCACCATGTGGGGAACGGGGCCCCCTTCCCCTACGCGGAAGCCCCAACCTTCCTCCCGGGGCACGCCTGCACCCTCCCCTCGCACTCACAGCCCCAGCGGCGGGGCCGTGCGCCCGCAGACGCCCTAGACGGACGGCCGGGGTCCCCGTCAGGGGAGGGCACCCCCTGGAAGCCAGGGACGAGCGGCGACCGCGGCCTCTTCCAAAACGGCAGGCACACAGGCCTGCGCGGCAAAAAGCCCCCGGCAAGGCAGCACCACTCAAAGGGGAAGGGTCCGCACCTGGCCCAGCAGCTCTTGATGAGCCCCAGGCCCCGCCCCTGGCCGGAGCCTGACCCGCCCACCCGACTCTGGCTGCGCACAGGTGCACTTCCAAGGGCCGCCGCTAGGGGGCGCTGGTGAGGGGGTTCGGGGACCCTCAGCCCCCAACGGGCTGCGTCCACCCCTGCACCCATGGGGATACGGGTTGTCCTCCGCCATGGGGGAACGGGGCCCCCTTCCCCGTCGCGGAAGCCCCAACCTTCCTCCCGGGGCACGCCTGCACGCTCCCCTCGCACTCAAGGCCCCAGCGGCGGGGCCGTGCGCCCGCAGACGCCCTAGACGGAGGGCCGGTGTCCCAATCAGGGGAGGGCACCCCCTGGAAGCCAGGGACGAGCGGCGACCGCGGCCTCTTCCAAAACGGCAGGCACACAGGCCTGCGCGGCAAAAAGCCCCCGGCAAGGCAGCACCACTCAAAGGGGAAGGGTCCGCACCTGGCCCAGCAGCTCTTGATGAGCCCCAGGCCCCGCCCCTGGCCGGAGCCTGACCCCGCCCACCCGATTCTGGCTGCGCACAGGTGCACTTCCTAGGGACGCCGCTAGGGGGCGCTGGTGAGGGGGTTCGGGGACCCTCAGCCCCCAACGGGCTAGGGCCACCCTTGCACCCATGGGGGTACCGGATTGTCCTCCCCCATGGGGGAACGGGGCCCCCTTGCCCTTCGCGAAAGCCCCAACCTTCCTCCCGGGGCACGCCTGCACCCTCCCCTCGCACTCACAGCCCCAGCGGCGGGGCCGTGCGCCCGCAGACGCCCTAGACGGAGGGCCGGGGTCCCCGTCAGGGGAGGGCACCCCCTGGAAGCCAGGGACGAGCGGCGACCTCGGCCTCTTCCAAAACGGCAGGCACACAGGCCTGCGCGGCAAAAAGCCCCCGGCAAGGCAGCACCACTCAAAGGGGAAGGGTCCGCACCTGGCCCAGCAGCTCTTGATGAGCCCCAGGCCCCACCCATGGCCGGAGCCTGACCCCGCCCACCCGACTCTGGCTGCGCACAGGTGCACTTCCAAGGGCCGCCGCTAGGGGGCGCTGGTGAGGGGGTTCGGGGACACTCAGCCCCCACCGGGCTGGGGCCACCCCTGCACCCATGGGGGTACGGGATTGTCTCCGCCATGTGGGGAACGGGGCCCTCTTCCCCTTCGCGGAAGCCCCAACCTTCCTCCCGGGGCACGCCTGCACCCTCCACTCGCACTCACGGCCCCAACGGCTGGAACGTCCGCCCGCAGACGCCCTAGAAGGAGGGCCGGGGACCCCGTCAGGGGAGGGCACCCCCTGGAAGCCAGGGACGAGCGGCGACCGCGGCCTCTTCCAAAACGGCAGGCACACAGGCCTGCGCGGCAAAAAGCCCCCGGCAAGGCAGCACCACTCAAAGGGGAAGGGTCCGCACCTGGCCCAGCAGCTCTTGATGAGCCCCAGGCCCCGCCCCTGGCCGGAGCCTGACCCCGCCCACCCGATTCTGGCTGCGCACAGGTGCACTTCCTAGGGACGCCGCTAGGGGGCGCTGGTGAGGGGGTTCGGGGACCCTCAGCCCCCAACGGGCTAGGGCCACCCTTGCACCCATGGGGGTACCGGATTGTCCTCCTCCATGGGGGAACGGGGCCCCCTTGCCCTTCGCGAAAGCCCCAACCTTCCTCCCGGGGGAAGCCTGCACCTCCTCTCGCACTCACAGCCCCAGCGGCGGGGCCGTGCGCCCGCAGACGCCCTAGACGGAGGGCCGGGGTCCCCGTCAGGGGAGGGCACCCCCTGGAAGCCAGGGACGAGCGGCGACCGCGGCCTCTTCCAAAACCGCAGGCACACAGGCCTGCGCGGCAAAAAGCCCCCGGCAAGGCAGCACCACTCAAAGGAGAAGGGTCCGCACCTGGCCCAGCAGCTCTTGATGAGCCCCAGGGCCCGCCCCTGGCCGGAGCCTGACCCCGCCCACCCGACTCTGGCTGCGCACAGGTGCACTTCCTAGGGCCGCCGCTAGGGGGCGCTGGTGAGGGGGTTCGGGGACCCTCAGCCCCCAACGGGCTGCGGCCACCCCTGCACCCATGGGGGTACGGGTTGTCCTCCGCCATGGGGGAACGGGGCCCCCTTCCCCTTCGCGGAAGCCCCAACCTTCCTCCCGGGGCACGCCTGCACCCTCCCCTCGCACTCACGGCCCCAGCGGCGGGGCCGTGCGCCCGCAGACGCCCTAGACGGAGGGCCGGGGTCCCCGTCAGGGGAGGGCACCCCCTGGAAGCCAGGGACGAGCGGCGACCGCGGCCTCTTCCAAAACGGCAGGCACACAGGCCTGCGCGGCAAAAAGCCCCCGGCAAGGCAGCACCACTCAAAGGAGAAGGGTCCGCACCTGGCCCAGCAGCTCTTGATGAGCCCCAGGCCCCGCCCCTGGCCGGAGCCTGACCCCGCCCACCCGATTCTGGCTGCGCACAGGTGCACTTCCTAGGGACGCCTCTAGGGGGCGCTGGTGAGGGGGTTCGGGGACCCTCAGACCCCAACGGGCTAGGGCCACCCTTGCACCCATGGGGGTACCGGATTGTCCTCCCCCATGGGGGAACGGGGCCCCCTTGCCCTTCGCGAAAGCCCCAACCTTCCTCCCGGGGCACGCCTGCACCCTCCCCTCGCACTCACAGCGCCAGCGGCGGGGCCGTGCGCCCGCAGACGCCCTAGACGGAGGGCCGGGGTCCCCGTCAGGGGAGGGCACCCCCTGGAAGCCAGGGACGAGCGGCGACCGCGGCCTCTTCCAAAACCGCAGGCACACAGGCCTGCGCGGCAAAAAGCCCCCGGCAAGGCAGCACCACTCAAAGGGGAAGGGTCCGCACCTGGCCCAGCAGCTCTTGATGAGCCCCAGGCCCCGCCCCTGGCCGGAGCCTGACCCTGCCCACCCGACTCTGGCTGCGCACAGGTGCACTTCCTAGGGCCGCCGCTAGGGGGCGCTGGTGAGGGGGTTCGGGGACCCTCAGCCCCCAACGGGCTGCGGCCACCCCTGCACCCATGGGGGTACCGGATTGTCCTCCCCCATTGGTGAACGGGGCCCCCTTGCCCTTCGAGGAAGCCCCAAACTTCCTCCCGGGGCACGCCTGCACCCTCCCCTCGCACTCACGGCTCCAGCGGCGAGGCCGTGCGCCCGCAGACGCCCTAGACGGAGGGCCGGCGTCCCCGTCAGGGGAGGGCACCCCCTGGAAGCCAGGGACGAGCGGCAACCGCGGCCTATTCCAAAACGGCAGGCACACAGGCCTGCGCGGCAAAAAGCCCCCGGCAAGGCAGCACCACTCAAAGGGGAAGGGTCCGCACCTGGCCCAGCAGCTCTTGATGAGCCCCAGGCCCCGCCCATGGCCGGAGCCTGACCCCGCCCACCCGACTCTGGCTGCGCACAGGAGCACTTCCAAGGGCCGCCGCTAGGGGGCGCTGGTGAGGGGGTTCGGGGACACTCAGCCCCCACCGGGCTGGGGCCACCCCTGCACCCATGGGGGTACGGGATTGTCTCCGCCATGTGGGGAACGGGGCCCTCTTCCCCTTCGCGGAAGCCCCAACCTTCCTCCCGGGGCACGCCTGCACCCTCCCCTCGCACTCACGGCCCCAGCGGCGGGGCCGTGCGCCCGCAGACGCCCTAGACGGAGGGCCGGGGTCCCCGTCAGGGGAGGGCACCCCCTGGAAGCCAGGGACGAGCGGCGACCGCGGCCTCTTCCAAAACGGCAGGCACACAGGCCTGCGCGGCAAAAAGCCCCCGGCAAGGCAGCACCACTCAAAGGGGAAGGGTCCGCACCTGGCCCAGCAGCTCTTGATGAGCCCCAGGCCCCGCCCCTGGCCGGAGCCTGACCCCGCCCACCCGACTCTGGCTGCGCACAGGTGCACTTCCTAGGGCCGCCGCTAGGGGGCGCTGGTGAGGGGGTTCGGGGACACTCAGCCCCCACCGGGCTGGGGCCACCCCTGCACCCATGGGGGTACGGGATTGTCTCCGCCATGTGGGGAACGGGGCCCTCTTCCCCTTCGCGGAAGCCCCAACCTTCCTCCCGGGGCACGCCTGCACCCTCCCCTCGCACTCACGGCCCCAGCGGCGGGGCCGTGCGCCCGCAGACGCCCTAGACGAAGGGCCGGGGTCCCCGTCAGGGGAGGGCACCCCCTGGAAGCCAGGGAAGAGCGGCGACCGCGGCCTCTTCCAAAACGGCAGGCACACAGGCCTGCGCGGCAAAAAGCCCCCGGCAAGGCAGCACCACTCAAAGGGGAAGGGTCCGCACCTGGCCCAGCAGCTCTTGATGAGCCCCAGGCCCCGCCCCTGGCCGGAGCGTGACCCCGCCCACCCGATTCTGGCTGCGGACAGGTGCACTTCCTAGGGCCGCCGCTAGGGGGCGCTGGTGAGGGGGTTCGGGGACCCTCAGCCCCCAACGGGCTAGGGCCACCCTTGCACCCATGGGGGTACCGGATTGTCCTCCCCCATGGGGGAACGGGGCCCCCTTGCCCTTCGCGAAAGCCCCAACCTTCCTCCCGGGGTAAGCCTGCACCTCCTCTCGCACTCACAGCCCCAGCGGCGGGGCCTTGCGCCCGCAGACGCCCTAGACGGAGGGCCGGGGTCCCCGTCAGGGGAGGGCAGCCCCTGGAAGCCAGGGACGAGCGGCGACCGCGGCCTCTTCCAAAACGGCAGGCACACAGGCCTGCGCGGTAAAAAGCCCCCGGCAAGGCAGCACCACTCAAAGGGGAAGGGTCCGCACCTGGCCCAGCAGCTCTTGATGAGCCCCAGGCCCCGCCCCTGGCCGGAGCCTGACCCCGCCCACCCGATTCTGGCTGCGCACAGGTGCACTTCCTAGGGACGCCTCTAGGGGGCGCTGGTGAGGGGGTTAGGGGACCCTCAGCCCCCAACGGGCTAGGGCCACCCTTGCACCCATGGGGGTACCGGATTGTCCTCGCCCATGGGGGAACGGGGCCACCTTGCCCTTCGCGGAAGCCCCAACCTTCCTCCCGGGGGAAGACTGCACCTCCTCTCGCACTCACGGCCCCAGCGGCGGGGCCGTGCGCCCGCAGACGCCCTAGACGGAGGGCCGGGGTCCCCGTCAGGGGAGGGCACCCCCTGGAAGCCAGGGACGAGCGGCGACCGCGGCCTCTTCCAAAACGGCAGGCACACAGGCCTGCGCGGCAAAAAGCCCCCGGCAAGGCAGCACCACTCAAAGGAGAAGGGTCCGCACCTGGCCCAGCAGCTCTTGATGAGCCCCAGGCCCCGGCCCTGGCCGGAGCCTGACCCCGCCCACCCGATTCTGGCTGCGCACAGGTGCACTTCCTAGGGACGCCGCTAGGGGGCGCTGGTGAGGGGGTTCGGGGACCCTCAGCCCCCAACGGGCTAGGGCCACCCTTGCACCCATGGGGGTACCGGATTGTCCTCCCCCATGGGGGAACGGGGCCCCCTTGCCCTTCGCGAAAGCCCCAACCTTCCTCCCGGGGGGAAGCCTGCACCTCCTCTCGCACTCACAGCCCCAGCGGCGGGGCCGTGCGCCCGCAGACGCCCTAGACGGAGGGCCGGGGTCCCCGTCAGGGGAGGGCACCCCCTGGAAGCCAGGGACGAGCGGCGACCGCGGCCTCTTCCAAAACCGCAGGCACACAGGCCTGCGCGGCAAAAAGCCCCCGGCAAGGCAGCACCACTCAAAGGGGAAGGGTCCGCCCCTGGCCCAGCAGCTCTTGATGAGCCCCAGGCCCCGCCCCTGGCCGGAGCCTGTCCCCGCCCACCCGACTCTGGCTGCGCACAGGTGCACTTCCTAGGGCCGCCGCTAGGGGGCGCTGGTGAGGGGGTTCGGGGACCCTCAGCCCCCAACGGGCTGCGGCCACCCCTGCACCCATGGGGGTACGGGTTGTCCTCCGCCATGGGGGAACGGGGCCCCCTTCCCCTTCGCGGAAGCCCCAACCTTCCTCCCGGGACACGCCTGCACCCTCCCCTCGCACTCACGGCCCCAGCGGCGGGGCCGTGCGCCCGCAGACGCCCTAGACGGAGGGCCGGGGTCCCCGTCAGGGGAGGGCACCCCCTGGAAGCCAGGGACGAGCGGCGACCGCGGCCTCTTCCAAAACGGCAGGCACACAGGCCTGCGCGGCAAAAAGTCCCCGGCAAGGCAGCACCACTCAAAGGAGAAGGGTCCGCACCTGGCCCAGCAGCTCTTGATGAGCCCCAGGCCCCGCCCCTGGCCGGAGCCAGACCCCGCCCACCCGATTCTGGCTGCGCACAGGTGCACTTCCTAGGGACGCCGCTAGGGGGCGCTGGTGAGGGGGTTCGGGGACCCTCAGCCCCCAACGGGCTAGGGCCACCCTTGCACCCATGGGGGTACCGTATTGTCCTCCCCCATGGGGGAACGGGGCCCCCTTGCCCTTCGCGAAAGCCCCAACCTTCCTCCCGGGGAACGCCTGCACCCTCCCCTCGCACTCACAGCCCCAGCGGCGGGGCCGTGCGCCCGCAGACGCCCTAGACGGAGGGCCGGGGTCCCCGTCAGGGGAGGGCACCCCCTGGAAGCCAGGGACGAGCGGCGACCGCGGCCTCTTCCAAAACGGCAGGCACACAGGCCTGCGCGGCAAAAAGCCCCCGGCAAGGCAGCACCACTCAAAGGGGAAGGGTCCGCACCTGGCCCAGCAGCTCTTGATTAGCCCCAGGCCCCGCCCATGGCCGGAGCCTGACCCCGCCCACCCGACTCTGGCTGCGCACAGGTGCACTTCCAAGGGCCGCCGCTAGGGGGCGCTGGAGAGGGGGTTCGGGGACACTCAGCCCCCACCGGGCTGGGGCCACCCCTGCACCCATGGGGGTACGGGATTGTCTCCGCCATGTGGGGAACGGGGCCCTCTTCCCCTTCGCGGAAGCCCCAACCTTCCTCCCGGGGCACGCCTGCACCCTCCCCTCGCACTCACGACCCCAGCGGCGGGGCCGTGCGCCCGCAGACGCCCTAGACGAAGGGCCGGGGTCCCCGTCACGGGAGGGCACCCCCTGGAAGCCAGGGAAGAGCGGCGACAGCGGCCTCTTCCAAAACGGCAGGCACACAGGCCTGCGCGGCAAAAAGCCCCCGGCAAGGCAGCACCACTCAAAGGGGAAGGGTCCGCACCTGGCCCAGCAGCTCTTGATGAGCCCCAGGCCCCGCCCCTGGCCGGAACCTGACCCCGCCCACCCGATTCTGGCTGCGGACAGGTGCACTTCCTAGGGCCGCCGCTAGGGGGCGCTGGTGAGGGGGTTCGGGGACCCTCAGCCCCCAACGGGCTAGGGCCACCCTTGCACCCATGGGGGTACCGGATTGTCCTCCCCCATGGGGGAACGGGGCCCCCTTGCCCTTCGCGAAAGCCCCAACCTTCCTACCGGGGTAAGCCTGCACCTCCTCTCGCACTCACAGCCCCAGCGGCGGGGCCTTGCGCCCGCAGACGCCCTAGACGGAGGGCCGGGGTCCCCGTCAGGGGAGGGCAGCCCCTGGAAGCCAGGGACGAGCGGCGACCGCGGCCTCTTCCAAAACGGCAGGCACACAGGCCTGCGCGGCAAAAAGCCCCCGGCAAGGCAGCACCACTCAAACGGGAAGGGTCCGCACCTGGCCCAGCAGCTCTTGATGAGCCCCAGGCCCCGCCCCTGGCCGGAGCCTGACCCCGCCCACCCGATTCTGGCTGCGCACAGGTGCACTTCCTAGGGACGCCTCTAGGGGGCGCTGGTGAGGGGGTTCTGGGACCCTCAGCCCCCAACGGGCTAGGGCCACCCTTGCACCCATGGGGGTACCGGATTGTCCTCCCCCATGGGGGAACGGGGCCACCTTGCCCTTCGCGGAAGCCCCAACCTTACTCCCGGGGGAAGACTGCACCTCCACTCGCACTCACGGCCCCAGCGGCGGGGCCGTGCGACCGCAGACGCCCTAGACGGAGGGCCGGGGTCCCCGTCAGGGGAGGGCACCCCCTGGAAGCCAGGGACGAGCGGCGACCGCGGCCTCTTCCAAAACGGCAGGCACACAGGCCTGCGCGGCAAAAAGCCCCCGGCAAGGCAGCACCACTCAAAGGGGAAGGGTCCGCACCTGGCCCAGCAGCTCTTGATGAGCCCCAGGCCCCGCCCCTGGCCGGAGCCTGACCCCGCCCACCCGACTCTGGCTGCGCACAGGTGCACTTCCTACGGCCGCCGCTAGGGGGCGCTGGTGAGGGGGTTCGGGGACCCTCAGCCCCCACCGGGCTGGGGCCACCCTGCACCCATGGGGGTACCGGATTGTCCTCCCCCATGGGGGAACGGTCCCCCTTGCCCTTCGCGGAAGCCCCAAACTTCCTCCCGGGGCACGCCTGCACCCTCCCCTCGCACTCACGGCCCCAGCGGCGAGGCCGTGCGCCCGCAGACGCCCTAGACGGAGGGCCGGGGTCCCCGTCAGGGGAGGGCACCCCCTGGAAGCCAGGGACGAGCGGCGACCGCGGCCTCTTCCAAAACGGCAGGCACACAGGCCTGCGCGGCAAAAAGCCCCCGACAAAGTAGCACCACTCAAAGGGGAAGGGTCCGCACCTGGCCCAGCAGCTCTTGATGAGCCCCAGGCCCCGCCCATGGCCGGAGCCTGACCCCGCCCACCCGACTCTGGCTGCGCACAGGTGCACTTCCAAGGGCCGCCGCTAGGGGGCGCTGGTGAGGGGGTTCGGGGACACTCAGCCCCCACCGGGCTGGGGCCACCCCTGCACCCATGGGTGTACGGGATTGTCTCCGCCATGTGGGGAACGGGGCCCTCTTCCCCTTCGCGGAAGCCCCAACCTTACTGCCGGGGCACGCCTGCACCCTCCCCTCGCACTCACGGTCCCAGAGTCGGGGCCGTGCGCCCGCAGACGCCCTAGACGGAGGGCCGGGGTCCCCGTCAGGGGAGGGCACCCCCTGGAAGCCAGGGACGAGCGGCGACCGCGGCCTCTTCCAAAACGGCAGGCACACAGGCCTGCGCGGCAAAAAGCCCCCGGCAAGGCAGCACCACTCAAAGGGGAAGGGTCCGCACCTGGCCCAGCAGCTCTTGATGAGCCCCAGGCCCCGCCCCTGGCCGGAGCCTCACCCCGCCCACCCGATTCTGGCTGCGCACAGGTGCACTTCCTAGGGACGCCGCTAGGGGGCGCTGGTGAGGGGGTTCGGGGACCCTCAGCCCCCAACGGGCTAGGGCCACCCTTGCACCCATGGGGGTACCGGATTGTCCTCCCCCATGGGGGAACGGGGCCCCCTTGCCCTTCGCGAAAGCCCCAACCTTCCTCCCGGGGCACGCCTGCACCCTCCCCTCGCACTCACAGCCCTAGCGGCGGGGTCGTGCGCCGCAGACGCCCTAGACGGAGGGCCGGGGTCCCCGTCAGGGGAGGGCACCCCCTGGAAGCCAGGGACGAGCGGCGACCGCGGCCTCTTCCAAAACGGCAGGCACACAGGCCTGCGCGGCAAAAAGCCCCCGGCAAGGCAGCAACACTCAAAGGGGAAGGGTCCGCACCTGGCCCAGCAGCTCTTGATGAGCCCCAGGCCCCGCCCCTGGCCGGAGCCTGACCCCGCCCACCCGATTCTGGCTGCGCACAGGTGCAATTCCTAGGGCCGCCGCTAGGGGGCGCTGGTGAGGGGGTTCGGGGACCCTCAGCCCCCAACGGGCTAGGGCCACCCTTGCACCCATGGGGGTACCGGATTGTCCTCCCCCATGGGGGAACGGGGCCACCTTGCCCTTCGCGGAAGCCCCAACCTTCCTCCCGGGGGAAGCCTGCACCTCCTCTCGCACTCACAGCCCCAGCGGCGGGGCCGTGCGCCTGCAGACGCCCTAGACGGAGGGCCGGGGTCCCCGTCAGGGGAGGGCACACCCTGGAAGCCAGGGACGAGCGGCGACCGCGGCCTCTTCCAAAACGGCAGGCACACAGGCCTGCGCGGCAAAAAGCCCCGGGCAAGGCAGCACCACTCAAAGGGGAAGGGTCCGCACCTGGCCCAGCAGCTCTTGATGAGCCCCAGGCCCCGCCCCTGGCCGGAGCCTGACCCCGCCCACCCGACTCTGGCTGCGCACAGGTGCACTTCCTAGGGCCGCCGCTAGGGGGCGCCGGTGAGGGGGTTCGGGGACCCTCAGCCCCCAACGGGCTGCGGCCACCCCTGCACCCATGGGGGTACGGGTTGTCCTCCGCCATGGGGGAACGGGGCCCCCTTCCCCTTCGCGGAAGACCCAACCTTCCTCCCGGGGCACGCCTGCACCCTCCCCTCGCACTCACGGCCCCAGCGGCGGGGCCGTGCGCCCGCAGACGCCCTAGACGGAGGGCCGGGGTCCCCGTCAGGGGAGGGCACCCCCTGGAAGCCAGGGACGAGCGGCGACCGCGGCCTCTTCAAAAACGGCAGGCACACAGGCCTGCGCGGCAAAAAGCCCCCGGCAAGGCAGCACCACTCAAAGGGGAAGGGTCCGCACCTGGCCCAGCAGCTCTTGATGAGCCCCAGGCCCCGCCCCTGGCCGGAGCCTGACCCCGCCCACCCGATTCTGGCTGCGCACAGGTGCACTTCCTAGGGCCGCCGCTAGGGGGCGCTGGTGAGGGGGTTCGGGGACCCTCAGCCCCCAACGGGCTAGGGCCACCCTTGCACCCATGGGGGTACCGGATTATCCTCCCCCATGGGGGAACGGGGCCCCCTTGCCCTTCGCGAAAGCCCCAACCTTCCTCCCGGGGGAAGCCTGCACCTCCTCTCGCACTCACAGCCCCAGTGGCGGGGCCGTGCGCCCGCAGACGCCCTAGACGGAGGGCCGGGGTCCCCGTCAGGGGAGGGCACCCCCTGGAAACCAGGGACGAGCGGCGACCGCGGCCTCTTCCAAAACGGCAGGCACACAGGCCTGCGCGGCAAAAAGCTCCCGGCAAGGCAGCACCACTCAAAGGGGAAGGGTCCGCACCTGGCCCAGCAGCTCTTGATGAGCCCCAGGCCCCGCCCCTGGCCGGAGCCTGACCCCGCCCACCCGATTCTGGCTGCGCACAGGTGCACTTCCTAGGGACGCCGCTAGGGGGCGCTGGTGAGGGGGTTCGGGGTCCCTCAGCCCCAACGGGCTAGGGCCACCCTTGCACCCATGGGGGTTAGGGATTGTCCTCCCCCATGGGGGAACGAGGCCCCCTTGCCCTTCGCGGAAGCCCCAACCTTCCTCCCGGGGGAAGCCTGCACCTCCTCTCGCACTCACGGCCCCAGCGGCGGGGCCGTGCGCCCGCAGACGCCCTAGACGGAGGGCCGGGGTCCCCGTCAGGGGAGGGCACCCCCTGGAAGCCAGGGACGAGCTGCGACCACGGCCTCTTCCAAAACGGCAGGCACACAGGCCTGCGCGGCAAAAAGCCCCCGGCAAGGCAGCACCACTCAAAGGGGAAGGGTCCGCACCTGGCCCAGCAGCTCTTGATGAGCCCCAGGCCCCGCCCCTAGCCGGAGCCTGACCCCGCCCGCCCGACTCTGGCTGCGCACAGGTGCACTTCCTAGGGCCGCCGCTAGGGGGCGCTGGTGAGGGGGTTCGGGGACCCTCAGCCCCCAACGGGCTAGGGCCACCCTTGCACCCATGGGGGTACGGGATTGTCTCCACCATGTGGGGAACGGGGCCCCCTTCCCCTACGCGGAAGCCCCAACCTTCCTCCCGGGGCACGCCTGCACCCTCCCCTCGCACTCACAGCCCCAGCGGCGGGGCCGTGCGCCCGCAGACGCCCTAGACGGACGGCCGGGGTCCCCGTCAGGGGAGGGCACCCCCTGGAAGCCAGGGACGAGCGGCGACCGCGGCCTCTTCCAAAACGGCAGGCACACAGGCCTGCGCGGCAAAAAGCCCCCGGCAAGGCAGCACCACTCAAAGGGGAAGGGTCCGCACCTGGCCCAGCAGCTCTTGATGAGCCCCAGGCCCCGCCCCTGGCCGGAGCCTGACCCGCCCACCCGACTCTGGCTGCGCACAGGTGCACTTCCAAGGGCCGCCGCTAGGGGGCGCTGGTGAGGGGGTTCGGGGACCCTCAGCCCCCAACGGGCTGCGTCCACCCCTGCACCCATGGGGATACGGGTTGTCCTCCGCCATGGGGGAACGGGGCCCCCTTCCCCGTCGCGGAAGCCCCAACCTTCCTCCCGGGGCACGCCTGCACGCTCCCCTCGCACTCAAGGCCCCAGCGGCGGGGCCGTGCGCCCGCAGACGCCCTAGACGGAGGGCCGGTGTCCCAATCAGGGGAGGGCACCCCCTGGAAGCCAGGGACGAGCGGCGACCGCGGCCTCTTCCAAAACGGCAGGCACACAGGCCTGCGCGGCAAAAAGCCCCCGGCAAGGCAGCACCACTCAAAGGGGAAGGGTCCGCACCTGGCCCAGCAGCTCTTGATGAGCCCCAGGCCCCGCCCCTGGCCGGAGCCTGACCCCGCCCACCCGATTCTGGCTGCGCACAGGTGCACTTCCTAGGGACGCCGCTAGGGGGCGCTGGTGAGGGGGTTCGGGGACCCTCAGCCCCCAACGGGCTAGGGCCACCCTTGCACCCATGGGGGTACCGGATTGTCCTCCCCCATGGGGGAACGGGGCCCCCTTGCCCTTCGCGAAAGCCCCAACCTTCCTCCCGGGGCACGCCTGCACCCTCCCCTCGCACTCACAGCCCCAGCGGCGGGGCCGTGCGCCCGCAGACGCCCTAGACGGAGGGCCGGGGTCCCCGTCAGGGGAGGGCACCCCCTGGAAGCCAGGGACGAGCGGCGACCTCGGCCTCTTCCAAAACGGCAGGCACACAGGCCTGCGCGGCAAAAAGCCCCCGGCAAGGCAGCACCACTCAAAGGGGAAGGGTCCGCACCTGGCCCAGCAGCTCTTGATGAGCCCCAGGCCCCACCCATGGCCGGAGCCTGACCCCGCCCACCCGACTCTGGCTGCGCACAGGTGCACTTCCAAGGGCCGCCGCTAGGGGGCGCTGGTGAGGGGGTTCGGGGACACTCAGCCCCCACCGGGCTGGGGCCACCCCTGCACCCATGGGGGTACGGGATTGTCTCCGCCATGTGGGGAACGGGGCCCTCTTCCCCTTCGCGGAAGCCCCAACCTTCCTCCCAGGGCACGCCTGCACCCTCCACTCGCACTCACGGCCCCAACGGCTGGGCCGTCCGCCCGCAGACGCCCTAGAAGGAGGGCCGGGGACCCCGTCAGGGGAGGGCACCCCCTGGAAGCCAGGGACGAGCGGCGACCGCGGCCTCTTCCAAAACGGCAGGCACACAGGCCTGCGCGGCAAAAAGCCCCCGGCAAGGCAGCACCACTCAAAGGGGAAGGGTCCGCACCTGGCCCAGCAGCTCTTGATGAGCCCCAGGCCCCGCCCCTGGCCGGAGCCTGACCCCGCCCACCCGATTCTGGCTGCGCACAGGTGCACTTCCTAGGGACGCCGCTAGGGGGCGCTGGTGAGGGGGTTCGGGGACCCTCAGCCCCCAACGGGCTAGGGCCACCCTTGCACCCATGGGGGTACCGGATTGTCCTCCTCCATGGGGGAACGGGGCCCCCTTGCCCTTCGCGAAAGCCCCAACCTTCCTCCCGGGGGAAGCCTGCACCTCCTCTCGCACTCACAGCCCCAGCGGCGGGGCCGTGCGCCCGCAGACGCCCTAGACGGAGGGCCGGGGTCCCCGTCAGGGGAGGGCACCCCCTGGAAGCCAGGGACGAGCGGCGACCGCGGCCTCTTCCAAAACCGCAGGCACACAGGCCTGCGCGGCAAAAAGCCCCCGGCAAGGCAGCACCACTCAAAGGAGAAGGGTCCGCACCTGGCCCAGCAGCTCTTGATGAGCCCCAGGCCCCGCCCCTGGCCGGAGCCTGACCCCGCCCACCCGACTCTGGCTGCGCACAGGTGCACTTCCTAGGGCCGCCGCTAGGGGGCGCTGGTGAGGGGGTTCGGGGACCCTCAGCCCCCAACGGGCTGCGGCCACCCCTGCACCCATGGGGGTACGGGTTGTCCTCCGCCATGGGGGAACGGGGCCCCCTTCCCCTTCGCGGAAGCCCCAACCTTCCTCCCGGGGCACGCCTGCACCCTCCCCTCGCACTCACGGCCCCAGCGGCGGGGCCGTGCGCCCGCAGACGCCCTAGACGGAGGGCCGGGGTCCCCGTCAGGGGAGGGCACCCCCTGGAAGCCAGGGACGAGCGGCGACCGCGGCCTCTTCCAAAACGGCAGGCACACAGGCCTGCGCGGCAAAAAGCCCCCGGCAAGGCAGCACCACTCAAAGGAGAAGGGTCCGCACCTGGCCCAGCAGCTCTTGATGAGCCCCAGGCCCCGCCCCTGGCCGGAGCCTGACCCCGCCCACCCGATTCTGGCTGCGCACAGGTGCACTTCCTAGGGACGCCTCTAGGGGGCGCTGGTGAGGGGGTTCGGGGACCCTCAGACCCCAACGGGCTAGGGCCACCCTTGCACCCATGGGGGTACCGGATTGTCCTCCCCCATGGGGGAACGGGGCCCCCTTGCCCTTCGCGAAAGCCCCAACCTTCCTCCCGGGGCACGCCTGCACCCTCCCCTCGCACTCACAGCGCCAGCGGCGGGGCCGTGCGCCCGCAGACGCCCTAGACGGAGGGCCGGGGTCCCCGTCAGGGGAGGGCACCCCCTGGAAGCCAGGGACGAGCGGCGACCGCGGCCTCTTCCAAAACCGCAGGCACACAGGCCTGCGCGGCAAAAAGCCCCCGGCAAGGCAGCACCACTCAAAGGGGAAGGGTCCGCACCTGGCCCAGCAGCTCTTGATGAGCCCCAGGCCCCGCCCCTGGCCGGAGCCTGACCCTGCCCACCCGACTCTGGCTGCGCACAGGTGCACTTCCTAGGGCCGCCGCTAGGGGGCGCTGGTGAGGGGGTTCGGGGACCCTCAGCCCCCAACGGGCTGCGGCCACCCCTGCACCCATGGGGGTACCGGATTGTCCTCCCCCATTGGTGAACGGGGCCCCCTTGCCCTTCGAGGAAGCCCCAAACTTCCTCCCGGGGCACGCCTGCACCCTCCCCTCGCACTCACGGCCCCAGCGGCGAGGCCGTGCGCCCGCAGACGCCCTAGACGGAGGGCCGGCGTCCCCGTCAGGGGAGGGCACCCCCTGGAAGCCAGGGACGAGCGGCAACCGCGGCCTATTCCAAAACGGCAGGCACACAGGCCTGCGCGGCAAAAAGCCCCCGGCAAGGCAGCACCACTCAAAGGGGAAGGGTCCGCACCTGGCCCAGCAGCTCTTGATGAGCCCCAGGCCCCGCCCATGGCCGGAGCCTGACCCCGCCCACCCGACTCTGGCTGCGCACAGGAGCACTTCCAAGGGCCGCCGCTAGGGGTCGCTGGTGAGGGGGTTCGGGGACACTCAGCCCCCACCGGGCTGGGGCCACCCCTGCACCCATGGGGGTACGGGATTGTCTCCGCCATGTGGGGAACGGGGCCCTCTTCCCCTTCGCGGAAGCCCCAACCTTCCTCCCGGGGCACGCCTGCACCCTCCCCTCGCACTCACGGCCCCAGCGGCGGGGCCGTGCGCCCGCAGACGCCCTAGACGGAGGGCCGGGGTCCCCGTCAGGGGAGGGCACCCCCTGGAAGCCAGGGACGAGCGGCGACCGCGGCCTCTTCCAAAACGGCAGGCACACAGGCCTGCGCGGCAAAAAGCCCCCGGCAAGGCAGCACCACTCAAAGGGGAAGGGTCCGCACCTGGCCCAGCAGCTCTTGATGAGCCCCAGGCCCCGCCCCTGGCCGGAGCCTGACCCCGCCCACCCGACTCTGGCTGCGCACAGGTGCACTTCCTAGGGCCGCCGCTAGGGGGCGCTGGTGAGGGGGTTCGGGGACACTCAGCCCCCACCGGGCTGGGGCCACCCCTGCACCCATGGGGGTACGGGATTGTCTCCGCCATGTGGGGAACGGGGCCCTCTTCCCCTTCGCGGAAGCCCCAACCTTCCTCCCGGGGCACGCCTGCACCCTCCCCTCGCACTCACGGCCCCAGCGGCGGGGCCGTGCGCCCGCAGACGCCCTAGACGAAGGGCCGGGGTCCCCGTCAGGGGAGGGCACCCCCTGGAAGCCAGGGAAGAGCGGCGACCGCGGCCTCTTCCAAAACGGCAGGCACACAGGCCTGCGCGGCAAAAAGCCCCCGGCAAGGCAGCACCACTCAAAGGGGAAGGGTCCGCACCTGGCCCAGCAGCTCTTGATGAGCCCCAGGCCCCGCCCCTGGCCGGAGCGTGACCCCGCCCACCCGATTCTGGCTGCGGACAGGTGCACTTCCTAGGGCCGCCGCTAGGGGGCGCTGGTGAGGGGGTTCGGGGACCCTCAGCCCCCAACGGGCTAGGGCCACCCTTGCACCCATGGGGGTACCGGATTGTCCTCCCCCATGGGGGAACGGGGCCCCCTTGCCCTTCGCGAAAGCCCCAACCTTCCTCCCGGGGTAAGCCTGCACCTCCTCTCGCACTCACAGCCCCAGCGGCGGGGCCTTGCGCCCGCAGACGCCCTAGACGGAGGGCCGGGGTCCCCGTCAGGGGAGGGCAGCCCCTGGAAGCCAGGGACGAGCGGCGACCGCGGCCTCTTCCAAAACGGCAGGCACACAGGCCTGCGCGGCAAAAAGCCCCCGGCAAGGCAGCACCACTCAAAGGGGAAGGGTCCGCACCTGGCCCAGCAGCTCTTGATGAGCCCCAGGCCCCGCCCCTGGCCGGAGCCTGACCCCGCCCACCCGATTCTGGCTGCGCACAGGTGCACTTCCTAGGGACGCCTCTAGGGGGCGCTGGTGAGGGTGTTAGGGGACCCTCAGCCCCCAACGGGCTAGGGCCACCCTTGCACCCATGGGGGTACCGGATTGTCCTCGCCCATGGGGGAACGGGGCCACCTTGCCCTTCGCGGAAGCCCCAACCTTCCTCCCGGGGGAAGACTGCACCTCCTCTCGCACTCACGGCCCCAGCGGCGGGGCCGTGCGCCCGCAGACGCCCTAGACGGAGGGCCGGGGTCCCCGTCAGGGGAGGGCACCCCCTGGAAGCCAGGGACGAGCGGCGACCGCGGCCTCTTCCAAAACGGCAGGCACACAGGCCTGCGCGGCAAAAAGCCCCCGGCAAGGCAGCACCACTCAAAGGAGAAGGGTCCGCACCTGGCCCAGCAGCTCTTGATGAGCCCCAGGCCCCGGCCCTGGCCGGAGCCTGACCCCGCCCACCCGATTCTGGCTGCGCACAGGTGCACTTCCTAGGGACGCCGCTAGGGGGCGCTGGTGAGGGGGTTCGGGGACCCTCAGCCCCCAACGGGCTAGGGCCACCCTTGCACCCATGGGGGTACCGGATTGTCCTCCCCCATGGGGGAACGGGGCCCCCTTGCCCTTCGCGAAAGCCCCAACCTTCCTCCCGGGGCACGCCTGCACCCTCCCCTCGCACTCACAGCCCCAGCGGCGGGGCCGTGCGCCCGCAGACGCCCTAGACGGAGGGCCGGGGTCCCCGTCAGGGGAGGGCACCCCCTGGAAGCCAGGGACGAGCGGCGACCGCGGCCTCTTCCAAAACGGCAGGCACACAGGCCTGCGCGGCAAAAAGCCCCCGGCAAGGCAGCACCACTCAAAGGGGAAGGGTCCGCACCTGGCCCAGCAGCTCTTGATGAGCCCCAGGCCCCGCCCCTGGCCGGAGCCTGACCCCGCCCACCCGACTCTGGCTGCGCACAGGTGCACTTCCTAGGGCCGCCGCTAGGGGGCGCTGGTGAGGGGGTTCGGGGACCCTCAGCCCCCACCGGGCTGGGGCCACCCCTGCACCCATGGGGGTACCGGATTGTCCTCCCCCATGGGGGAACGGTCCCACTTGCCCTTCGCGGAAGCCCAAAACTTCCTCCCGGGGCACGCCTGCACCCTCCCCTCGCACTCACGGCCCCAGCGGCGAGGCCGTGCGCCCGCAGATGCCCTAGACGGAGGGCCGGGGTCCCCGTCAGGGGAGGGCACCCCCTGGAAGCCAGGGACGAGCGGCGACCGCGGCCTCTTCCAAAACGGCAGGCACACAGGCCTGCGCGGCAAAAAGCCCCCGACAAAGTAGCACCACTCAAAGGGGAAGGGTCCGCACCTGGCCCAGCAGCTCTTGATGAGCCCCAGGCCCCGCCCATGGCCGGAGCCTGACCCCGCCCACCCGACTCTGGCTGCGCACAGGTGCACTTCCAAGGGCCGCCGCTAGGGGGCGCTGGTGAGGGGGTTTGGGGACACTCAGCCCCCACCGGGCTGGGGCCACCCCTGCACCCATGGGGGTACGGGATTGTCTCCGCCATGTGGGGAACGGGGCCCCCTTGCCCTTCGCGAAAGCCCCAACCTTCCTCCCGGGGCACGCCTGCACCCTCCCCTCGCACTCACAGCCCTAGCGGCGGGGTCGTGCGCCGCAGACGCCCTAGACGGAGGGCCGGGGTCCCCGTCAGGGGAGGGCACCCCCTGGAAGCCAGGGACGAGCGGCGACCGCGGCCTCTTCCAAAACGGCAGGCACACAGGCCTGCGCGGCAAAAAGCCCCCGGCAAGGCAGCACCACTCAAAGGGGAAGGGTCCGCACCTGGCCCAGCAGCTCTTGATGAGCCCCAGGCCCCGCCCCTGGCCGGAGCCTGACCCCGCCCACCCGATTCTGGCTGCGCACAGGTGCACTTCCTAGGGCCGCCGCTAGGGGGCGCTGGTGAGGGGGTTCGGGGACCCTCAGCCCCCAACGTGCTAGGGCCACCCTTGCACCCATGGGGGTACCGGATTGTCCTCCCCCATGGGGGAACGGGGCCCCCTAGCCCTTCGCGAAAGCCCCAACCTTCCTCCCGGGGGAAGCCTGCACCTCCTCTCGCACTCACAGCCCCAGCGGCGGGGCCGTGCGCCCGCAGACGCCCTAGACGGAGGGCCGGGGTCCCCGTCAGGGGAGGGCACCCCCTGGAAGCCAGGGACGAGCGGCGACCGCGGCCTCTTCCAAAACGGCAGGCACACAGGCCTGCGCGGCAAAAAGCCCCGGGCAAGGCAGCACCACTCAAAGGGGAAGGGTCCGCACCTGGCCCAGCAGCTCTTGATGAGCCCCAGGCCCCGCCCCTGGCCGGAGCCTGACCCCGCCCACCCGACTCTGGCTGCGCACAGGTGCACTTCCTAGGGCCGCCGCTAGGGTGCGCTGGTGAGGGGGTTCGGGGACCCTCAGCCCCCAACGGGCTGGGGCCACCCCTGCACCCATGGGGGTACCAGATTGTCCTCCCCCATGGGGGAACGGGGCCCCCTTGCCCTTCGCGGAAGCCCCAAACTTCCTCCCGGGGCACGCCTGCACCCTCCCCTCGCACTCATGGCCCCAGCGGCGAGGCCGTGCGCCCGCAGATGCCCTAGACGGAGGGCCGGGGTCCCCGTCAGGGGAGGGCACCCCCTGGAAGCCAGGGACGAGCGGCGACTGCGGCCTCTTCCAAAACGGCAGGCACACAGGCCTGCGCGGCAAAAAGCCCCCGGCAAGGCAGCACCACTCAAAGGGGAAGGGTCCGCACCTGGCCCAGCAGCTCTTGATGAGCCCCAGGCCCCGCCCCTGGCCGGAGCCTGACCCCGCCCACCCGATTCTGGCTGCGCACAGGTACACTTCCTAGGGACGCCGCTAGGGGGCGCTGGTGAGGGGGTTCGGGGACCCTCAGCCCACAACGGGCTAGGGCCACCCTTGCACCCATGGGGGTACCGGATTGTCCTCCCCCATGGGGGAACGGGGCCCCCTTGTCCTTCGCGAAAGCCCCAACCTTCCTCCCGGGGGAAGCCTGCACCTCCTCTCGCACTCACAGCCCCAGCGGCGGGGCCGTGCGCCCGCAGACGCCCTTAGACGGAGGGCCGGGGTCCCCGTCAGGGGAGGGCACCCCCTGGAAGCCAGGGACGAGCGGCGACCGCGGCCTCTTCAAAACCGCAGGCACACAGGCCTGCGCGGCAAAAAGCCCCCGGCAAGGCAGCACCACTCAAAGGGGAAGGGTCCGCACCTGGCCCAGCAGCTCTTGATGAGCCCCAGGCCCCGCCCATGGCCGGAGCCTGACCCCGCCCACCCGACTCTGGCTGCGCACAGTTGCACTTCCTAGTGCCGCCGCTAGGGGGCGCTGGTGAGGGGGTTCGGGGACCCTCAGCCCCCAACGGGCTGCGGCCACCCCTGCACCCATGGGGGTACCGGATTGTCCTCCCCCATGGGGTAACGGGGCCCCCTTGCCCTTCGCGGAAGCCCCAAACTTCCTCCCGGGGCACGCCTGCACCCTCCCCTCGCACTCATGGCCCCAGCGGCGAGGCCGTGCGCCCGCAGACGCCCTAGACGGAGGGCCGGTGTCCCCGTCAGGGGAGGGCACCCCCTGGAAGCCAGGGACGAGCGGCGACTGCGGCCTCTTCCAAAACGGCAGGCACACAGGCCTGCGCGGCAAAAAGCCCCCGGCAAGGCAGCACCACTCAAAGGGGAAGGGTCCGCACCTGGCCCAGCAGCTCTTGATGAGCCCCAGGCCCCGCCCCTGGACGGAGCCTGACCCCGCCCACCCGATTCTGGCTGCGCACAGGTGCACTTCCTAGGGCCGCCGCTAGGGGGCGCTGGTGAGGGGGTTCGGGGACCCTCAGCCCCCAACGGGCTAGGGCCACCCTTGCACCCATGGGGGTACCGGATTGTCCTCCCCCATGGGGGAACGGGGCCCCCTTGTCCTTCGCGAAAGCCCCAACCTTCCTCCCGGGGGAAGCCTGCACCTCCTCTCGCACTCACAGCCCCAGCGGCGGGGCCGTGCGCCCGCAGACGCCCTAGACGGAGGGCCGGGGTCCCCGTCAGGGGAGGGCACCCCCTGGAAGCCAGGGACGAGCGGCGACCGCGGCCTGTTCCAAAACGGCAGGCACACAAGCCTGCGCGGCAAAAAGCCCCCGGCAAGGCAGCACCACTCAAAGGGGAAGGGTCCGCACCTGGCCCAGCAGCTCTTGATGAGCCCCAGGCCCCGCCCCTGGCCGGAGCCTGACCCCGCCCACCCGATTCTGGCTGCGCACAGGTGCACTTCCCAGGGACGCCGCTAGGGGGCACTGGTGAGGGGGTTCGGGGACCCTCAGCCCCCAACGGGCTAGGGCCACCCTTGCACCCATGGGGGTTAGGGATTGTCCTCCCCCATGGGGGAACGGGGCCCCCTTGCCCTTCGCGGAAGCCCCAACCTTCCTCCCGGGGGAAGCCTGCACCTCCTCTCGCACTCACGGCCCCAGCGGCGGGGCCGTGCGCCCGCAGACGCCCTAGACGGAGGGCCGGGGTCCCCGTCAGGGGAGGGCACCCCCTGGAAGCCAGGGACGAGCGGCGACCACGGCCTCTTCCAAAACGGCAGTCACACAGGCCTGCGCGGCAAAAAGCCCCCGGCAAGGCAGCACCACTCAAAGGGGAAGGGTCCGCACCTGGCCCAGCAGCTCTTGATGAGCCCCAGGCCCCGCCCCTGGCTGGAGCCTGACCCCGCCCACCCGACTCTGGCTGCGCACAGGTGCACTTCCTAGGGCCGCCGCTAGGGGGCGCTGGTGAGGGGGTTCGGGGACCCTCAGCCCCCAACGGGCTAGGGCCACCCTTGCACCCATGGGGGTACGGGATTGTCTCCACCATGTGGGGAACGGGGCCCCCTTCCCCTACGCGGAAGCCCCAACCTTCCTCCCGGGGCACGCCTGCACCCTCCCCTCGCACTCACAGCCCCAGCGGCGGGGCCGTGCGCCCGCAGACGCCCTAGACGGAGGGCCGGGGTCCCCGTCAGGGGAGGGCACCCCCTGGAAGCCAGGGACGAGCGGCGACCGCGGCCTCTTCCAAAACCGCAGGCACACAGGCCTGCGCGGCAAAAAGCCCCCGGCAAGGCAGCACCACTCAAAGGGGAAGGGTCCGCACCTGGCCCAGCAGCTCTTTATGAGCCCCAGGCCCCGCCCCTGGCCGGAGCCTGACCAGCCCACCCGACTCTGGCTGCGCACAGGTGCACTTCCTAGGGCCGCCGCTAGGGGGCGCTGGTGAGGGGGTTCGGGGACCCTCAGCCCCCAACGGGCTGCGGCCACCCCTGCACCCATGGGGGTACGGGTTGTCCTCCGCCATGGGGGAACGGGGCCCCCTTCCCCTTCGCAGAAGCCCCAACCTTCCTCCCGGGGCACGCCTGCACGCTCCCCTCGCACTCACGGCCCCAGCGGCGGGGCCGTGCGCCCGCAGACGCCCTAGACGGAGGGCCGGGGTCCCCGTCAGGGGAGGGCACCCCCTGGAAGCCAGGGACGAGCGGCGACCGCGGCCTCTTCCAAAACGGCAGGCACCAGGCCTGCGCGGCAAGAAGCCCCCGGCAAGGCAGCACCACTCAAACGGGAAGGGTCCGCACCTGGCCCAGCAGCTCTTGATGAGCCCCAGGCCCCGCCCCTGGCCGGAGCCTGACCCCGCCCACCCGATTCTGGCTGCGCACAGGTGCACTTCCTAGGGACGCCGCTAGGGGGCGCTGGTGAGGGGGTTCGGGGACCCTCAGCCCCCAACGGGCTAGGGCCACCCTTGCACCCATGGGGGTACCGGATTGTCCTCCCCCATGGGGGAACGGGGCCCCCTTGCCCTTCGCGAAAGCCCCAACCTTCCTCCCGGGGCACGCCTGCACCCTCCCCTCGCACTCACAGCCCCAGGGGCGGGGACGTGCGCCCGCAGACGCCCTAGACGGAGGGCCGGGGTCCCCGTCAGGGGAGGGCAACCCCTGGAAGCCAGGGACGAGCGGCGACCGCGGCCTCTTCCAAAACGGCAGGCACACAGGCCTGCGCGGCAAAAAGCCCCCGGCAAGGCAGCACCACTCAAAGGGGAAGGGTCCGCACCTGGCCCAGCAGCTCTTGATGAGCCCCAGGCCCCGCCCATGGCCGGAGCCTGACCCCGCCCACCCGACTCTGGCTGCGCACAGGTGCACTTCCAAGGGCCGCCGCTAGGGGGCGCTGGTGAGGGGGTTCGGGGACACTCAGCCCCCACCGGGCTGGGGCCACCCCTGCACCCATGGGGGTAAGGGATTGTCTCCGCCATGTGGGGAACGGGGCCCTCTTCCCCTTCGCGGAAGCCCCAACCTTCCTCCCGGGGCACGCCTGCACCCTCCACTCGCACTCACGGCCCCAGCGGCGGGGCCGTGCGCCCGCAGACGCCCTAGAAGGAGGGCCGGGGTCCCCGTCAGGGGAGGGCACCCCCTGGAAGCCAGGGACGAGCGGCGACCGCGGCCTCTTCCAAAACGGCAGGCACACAGGCCTGCGCGGCAAAAAGCCCCCGGCAAGGCAGCACCACTCAAAGGGGAAGGGTCCGCACCTGGCCCAGCAGCTCTTGATGAGCCCCAGGCCCCGCCCCTGGCCGGAGCCTGACCCCGCCCACCCGATTCTGGCTGCGCACAGGTGCACTTCCTAGGGACGCCGCTAGGGGGCGCAGGTGAGGGGGTTCGGGGACCCTCAGCCCCCAACGGGCTAGGGCCACCCTTGCACCCATGGGGGTACCGGATTGTCCTCCCCCATGGGGGAACGGGGCCCCCTTGCCCTTCGCGAAAGCCCCAACCTTCCTCCCGGGGGGAAGCCTGCACCTCCTCTCGCACTCACAGCCCCAGCGGCGGGGCCGTGCGCCCGCAGACGCCCTAGACGGAGGGCCGGGGTCCCCGTCAGGGGAGGGCACCCCCTGGAAGCCAGGGACGAGCGGCGACCGCGGCCTCTTCCAAAACCGCAGGCACACAGGCCTGCGCGGCAAAAAGCCCCCGGCAAGGCAGCACCACTCAAAGGGGAAGGGTCCGCACCTGGCCCAGCAGCTCTTGATGAGCCCCAGGCCCCGCCCCTGGCCGGAGCCTGACCCCGCCCACCCGACTCTGGCTGCGCACAGGTGCACTTCCTAGGGCCGCCGCTAGGGGGCGCTGGTGAGGGGGTTCGGGGACCCTCAGCCCCCAACGGGCTGCGGCCACCCCTGCACCCATGGGGGTACGGGTTGTCCTCCGCCATGGGGGAACAGGGCCCCCTTCCCCTTCGCGGAAGCCCCAACCTTCCTCCCGGGACACGCCTGCACCCTCCCCTCGCACTCACGGCCCCAGCGGCGGGGCCGTGCGCCCGCAGACGCCCTAGACGGAGGGCCGGGGTCCCCGTCAGGGGAGGGCACCCCCTGGAAGCCAGGGACGAGCGGCGACCGCGGCCTCTTCCAAAACGGCAGGCACACAGGCCTGCGCGGCAAAAAGTCCCCAGCAAGGCAGCACCACTCAAAGGAGAAGGGTCCGCACCTGGCCCAGCAGCTCTTGATGAGCCCCAGGCCCCGCCCCTGGCCGGAGCCAGACCCCGCCCACCCGATTCTGGCTGCGCACAGGTGCACTTCCTAGGGACGCCGCTAGGGGGCGCTGGTGAGGGGGTTCGGGGACCCTCAGCCCCCAACGGGCTAGGGCCACCCTTGCACCCATGGGGGTACCGGATTGTCCTCCCCCATGGGGGAACGGGGCCCCCTTGCCCTTCGCGAAAGCCCCAACCTTCCTCCCGGGGCATGCCTGCACCCTCCCCTCGCACTCACAGCCCCAGCGGCGGGGCCGTGCGCCCGCAGACGCCCTAGACGGAGGGCCGGGGTCCCCGTCAGGGGAGGGCACCCCCTGGAAGCCAGGGACGAGCGGCGACCGCGGCCTCTTCCAAAACGGCAGGCACACAGGCCTGCGCGGCAAAAAGCCCCCGGCAAGGCAGCACCACTCAAAGGGGAAGGGTCCGCACCTGGCCCAGCAGCTCTTGATTAGCCCCAGGCCCCGCCCATGGCCGGAGCCTGACCCCGCCCACCCGACTCTGGCTGCGCACAGGTGCACTTCCAAGGGCCGCCGCTAGGGGGCGCTGGTGAGGGGGTTCGGGGACACTCAGCCCCCACCGGGCTGGGGCCACCCCTGCACCCATGGGGGTACGGGATTGTCTCCGCCATGTGGGGAACGGGGCCCTCTTCCCCTTCGCGGAAGCCCCAACCTTCCTCCCGGGGCACGCCTGCACCCTCCCCTCGCACTCACGGCCCCAGCGGCGGGGCCGTGCGCCCGCAGACGCCCTAGACGGAGGGCCGGGGTCCCCGTCAGGGGAGGGCACCCCCTGGAAGCCAGGGACGAGCGGCGACCGCGGCCTCGTCCAAAACGGCAGGCACACAGGCCTGCGCGGCAAAAAGCCCCCGGCAAGGCAGCACCACTCAAAGGGGAAGGGTCCGCACCTGGCCCAGCAGCTCTTGATGAGCCCCAGGCCCCGCCCCTGGCCGGAGCCTGACCCCGCCCACCCGACTCTGGCTGCGCACAGGTGCACTTCCTAGGGCCGCCGCTAGGGGGCGCTGGTGAGGGGGTTCGGGGACCCTCAGCCCCCAACGGGCTGGGGCCACCCCTGCACCCATGGGGGTACCGGATTGTCCTCCCCCATGGGTGAACGGGGCCCCCTTGCCCTTCGCGGAAGCCCCAAACTTCCTCCCGGTGCACGCCTGCACCCTCCCCTCGCACTCACGGCCCCAGCGGCGAGGCCGTGCGCCCGCAGACGCCCTAGACGGAGGGCCGGCGTCCCCGTCAGGGGAGGGCACCCCCTGGAAGCCAGGGACGAGCGGCGACCGCGGCCTCTTCCAAAACCGCAGGCACACAGGCCTGCGCGGCAAAAAGCCCCCGGCAAGGCAGCACCACTCAAAGGGGAAGGGTCCGCACCTGGCCCAGCAGCTCTTGATGAGCCCCAGGCCCCGCCCCTGGCCGGAGCCTGACCCCGCCCACCCGACTCTGGCTGCGCACAGGTGCACTTCCTAGGGCCGCCGCTAGGGGGCGCTGGTGAGGGGGTTCGGGGACCCTCAGCCCCCAACGGGCTGCGGCCACCCCTGCACCCATGGGGGTACGGGTTGTCCTCCGCCATGGGGGAACGGGGCCCCCTTCCCCTTCGCGGAAGCCCCAACCTTCCTCCCGGGACACGCCTGCACCCTCCCCTCGCACTCACGGCCCCAGCGGCGGGGCCCTGCGCCCGCAGACGCCCTAGACGGAGGGCCGGGGTCCCCGTCAGGGGAGGGCACCCCCTGGAAGCCAGGGACGAGCGGCGACCGCGGCCTCTTCCAAAACGGCAGGCACACAGGCCTGCGCGGCAAAAAGTCCCCAGCAAGGCAGCACCACTCAAAGGAGAAGGGTCCGCACCTGGCCCAGCAGCTCTTGATGAGCCCCAGGCCCCGCCCCTGGCCGGAGCCAGACCCCGCCCACCCGATTCTGGCTGCGCACAGGTGCACTTCCTAGGGACGCCGCTAGGGGGCGCTGGTGAGGGGGTTCGGGGACCCTCAGCCCCCAACGGGCTGGGGCCACCCCTGCACCCATGGGGGTACCGGATTGTCCTCCCCCATGGGTGAACGGGGCCCCCTTGCCCTTCGCGGAAGCCCCAAACTTCCTCCCGGGGCACGCCTGCACCCTCCCCTCGCACTCACGGCCCCAGCGGCGAGGCCGTGCGCCCGCAGACGCCCTAGACGGAGGGCCGGCGTCCCCGTCAGGGGAGGGCACCCCCTGGAAGCCAGGGACGAGCGGCGACCGCGGCCTCTTCCAAAACGGCAGGCACACAGGCCTGCGCGGCAAAAAGCCCCCGGCAAGGCAGCACCACTCAAAGGGGAAGGGTCCGCACCTGGCCCAGCAGCTCTTGATGAGCCCCAGGCCCCGCCCATGGCCGGAGCCTGACCCCGCCCACCCGACTCTGGCTGCGCACAGGAGCACTTCCAAGGGCCGCCGCTAGGGGGCGCTGGTGAGGGGGTTCGGGGACACTCAGCCCCCACCGGGCTGGGGCCACCCCTGCACCCATGGGGGTACGCGATTGTCTCCGCCATGTGGGGAACGGGGCCCTCTTCCCCTTCGCGGAAGCCCCAACCTTCCTCCCGGGGCACGCCTGCACCCTCCCCTCGCACTCACGGCCCCAGCGGCGGGGCCGTGCGCCCGCAGACGCCCTAGACGGAGGGCCGGGGTCCCCGTCAGGGGAGGGCACCCCCTGGAAGCCAGGGACTAGCGGCGACCGCGGCCTCTTCCAAAACGGCAGGCACACAGGCCTGCGCGGCAAAAAGCCCCGGGC
This sequence comes from Talpa europaea, assembly GCF_964194135.1. NCBI lineage: Eukaryota > Metazoa > Chordata > Mammalia > Eulipotyphla > Talpidae > Talpa > Talpa europaea. The sequence continues at coordinate 74,695,366 of NC_140071.1, read as the reverse complement.
AAGGCAGCACCACTCAAAGGGGAAGGGTCCGCACCTGGCCCAGCAGCTCTTGATGAGCCCCAGGCCCCGCCCCTGGCCGGAGCCTGACCCCGCCCACCCGACTCTGGCTGCGCACAGGTGCACTTCCTAGGGCCGCCGCTAGGGGGCGCTGGTGAGGGGGTTCGGGGACCCTCAGCCCCCAACGGGCTGCGGCCACCCCTGCACCCATGGGGGTACGGGTTGTCCTCCGCCATGGGGGAACGGGGCCCCCTTCCCCTTCGCGGAAGCCCCAACCTTCCTCCCGGGGCACGCCTGCACCCTACCCTCGCACTCACGGCCCCAGCGGCGAGGCCGTGCGCCCGCAGACGCCCTAGACGGAGGGCCGGGGTCCCCGTCTGGGGAGGGCAACCCCTGGAAGCCAGGGACGAGCGGCGACCGCGGCCTCTTCCAAAACGGCAGGCACACAGGCCTGCGCGGCAAAAAGCCCCCGGCAAGGCAGCACCACTCAAAGGAGAAGGGTCCGCACCTGGCCCAGCAGCTCTTGATGAGCCCCAGGCCCCGCCCCTGGCCGGAGCCTGACCCCGCCCACCCGATACTGGCTGCGCACAGGTGCACTTCCTAGGGACGCCTCTAGGGGGCGCTGGTGAGGGGGTTCGGGGACCCTCAGCCCCCAACGGGCTAGGGCCACCCTTGCACCCATGGGGGTACCGGATTGTCCTCCCCCATGGGGGAACGGGGCCACCTTGCCCTTCGCGGAAGCCCCAACCTTCCTCCCGGGGGAAGCCTGCACCTCCTCTCGCACTCACAGCCCCAGCGGCGGGGCCGTGCGCCCGCAGACGCCCTAGACGGAGGGCCGGGGTCCCCGTCAGGGGAGGGCACACCCTGGAAGCCAGGGACGAGCGGCGACCGCGGCCTCTTCCAAAACGGCAGGCACACAGGCCTGCGCGGCAAAAAGCCCCGGGCAAGGCAGCACCACTCAAAGGGGAAGGGTCCGCACCTGGCCCAGCAGCTCTTGATGAGCCCCAGGCCCCGCCCCTGGCCGGAGCCTGACCCCGCCCACCCGACTCTGGCTGCGCACAGGTGCACTTCCTAGGGCCGCCGCTAGGGGGCGCTGGTGAGGGGGTTCGGGGACCCTCAGCCCCCAACGGGCTGCGGCCACCCCTGCACCCATGGGGGTACGGGTTGTCCTCCGCCATGGGGGAACGGGGCCCCATTCCCCTTCGCGGAAGCCCCAACCTTCCTCCCGGGGCACGCCTGCACCCTCCCCTCGCACTCACGGCCCCAGCGGCGAGGCCGTGCGCCCGCAGACGCCCTAGACGGAGGGCCGGGGTCCCCGTCTGGGGAGGGCAACCCCTGGAAGCCAGGGACGAGCGGCGACCGCGGCCTCTTCCAAAACGGCAGGCACACAGGCCTGCGCGGCAAAAAGCCCCCGGCAAGGCAGCACCACTCAAAGGGGAAGGGTCCGCACCTGGCCCAGCAGCTCTTGATGAGCCCCAGGCCCCGCCCCTGGCCGGAGCCTGACCCCGCCCACCCGATTCTGGCTGCGCACAGGTGCACTTCCTAGGGACGCCTCTAGGGGGCGCTGGTGAGGGGGTTCGGGGACCCTCAGCCCCCAACGGGCTAGGGCCACCCTTGCACCCATGGGGGTAGGGGATTGTCTCCACCATGTGGGGAACGGGGCCCCCTTCCCCTACGCGGAAGCCCAAACTTCCTCCCGGGGCACGCCTGCACCCTCCCCTCGCACTCACAGCCCAGCGGCGGGGCCGTGCGCCCGCAGACGCCCAAGACGGAGGGCCGGGGTCCCCGTCAGGGGAGGGCACCCCCTGGAAGCCAGGGACGAGCGGCGACCGCGGCCTCTTCCAAAACGGCAGGCACACAGGCCTGCGCGGCAAAAAGCCCCCGGCAAGGCAGCACCACTCAAAGGGGAAGGGTCCGCACCTGGCCCAGCAGCTCTTGATGAGCCCCAGGCCCCGCCCCTGGCCGGAGCCTGACCCCGCCCACCCGACTCTGGCTGCGCACAGGTGCACTTCCTAGGGCCGCCGTTAGGGGGCGCTGGTGAGGGGGTTCGGGGACACTCAGCCCCCACCGGGCTGGGGCCACCCCTGCACCCATGGGGGTAAGGGATTGTCTCCGCCATGTGGGGAACGGGGCCCTCTTACCCTTCGCGGAAGCCCCAACCTTCCTCCCGGGGCACGCCTGCACCCTCCACTCGCACTCACGGCCCCAGCGGCGGGGCCGTGCGCCCGCAGACGCCCTAGAAGGAGGGCCGGGGTCCCCGTCAGGGGAGGGCACCCCCTGGAAGCCAGGGACGAGCGGCGACCGCGGCCTCTTCCAAAACGGCAGGCACACAGGCCTGCGCGGCAAAAAGCCCCCGGCAAGGCAGGACCACTCAAAGGGGAAGGGTCCGCACCTGGCCCAGCAGCTCTTGATGAGCCCCAGGCCCCGCCCCTGGCCGGAGCCTGACCCCGCCCACCCGACTCTGGATGCGCACAGGTGCACTTCCTAGGGCCGCCGCTAGGGGGCGCTGGTGAGGGGGTTCGGGGACCCTCAGCCCCCAACGGGCTGCGGCCACCCCTGCACCCATGGGGGTACGGGTTGTCCTCCGCCATGGGGGAACGGGGCCCCCTTCCCCTTCGCGGAAGCCCCAACCTTCCTCCCGGGACACGCCTGCACCCTCCCCTCGCACTCACGGCCCCAGCGGCGGGGCCGTGCGCCCGCAGACGCCCTAGACGGAGGGCCGGGGTCCCCGTCAGGGGAGGGCACCCCCTGGAAGCCAGGGACGAGCGGCGACCGCGGCCTCTTCCAAAACGGCAGGCACACAGGCCTGCGCGGCAAAAAGTCCCCGGCAAGGCAGCACCACTCAAAGGAGAAGGGTCCGCACCTGGCCCAGCAGCTCTTGATGAGCCCCAGGCCCCGCCCCTGGCCGGAGCCAGACCCCGCCCACCCGATTCTGGCTGCGCACAGGTGCACTTCCTAGGGACGCCGCTAGGGGGCGCTGGTGAGGGGGTTCGGGGACCCTCAGCCCCCAACGGGCTAGGGCCACCCTTGCACCCATGGGGGTACCGTATTGTCCTCCCCCATGGGGGAACGGGGCCCCCTTGCCCTTCGCGAAAGCCCCAACCTTCCTCCCGGGGCACGCCTGCACCCTCCCCTCGCACTCACAGCCCCAGCGGCGGGGCCGTGCGCCCGCAGACGCCCTAGACGGAGGGCCGGGGTCCCCGTCAGGGGAGGGCACCCCCTGGAAGCCAGGGACGAGCGGCGACCGCGGCCTCTTCCAAAACGGCAGGCACACAGGCCTGCGCGGCAAAAAGCCCCCGGCAAGGCAGCACCACTCAAAGGGGAAGGGTCCGCACCTGGCCCAGCAGCTCTTGATTAGCCCCAGGCCCCGCCCATGGCCGGAGCCTGACCCCGCCCACCCGACTCTGGCTGCGCACAGGTGCACTTCCAAGGGCCGCCGCTAGGGGGCGCTGGTGAGGGGGTTCGGGGACACTCAGCCCCCACCGGGCTGGGGCCACCCCTGCACCCATGGGGGTACGGGATTGTCTCCGCCATGTGGGGAACGGGGCCCTCTTCCCCTTCGCGGAAGCCCCAACCTTCCTCCCGGGGCACGCCTGCACCCTCCCCTCGCACTCACGACCCCAGCGGCGGGGCCGTGCGCCCGCAGACGCCCTAGACGAAGGGCCGGGGTCCCCGTCACGGGAGGGCACCCCCTGGAAGCCAGGGAAGAGCGGCGACCGCGGCCTCTTCCAAAACGGCAGGCACACAGGCCTGCGCGGCAAAAAGCCCCCGGCAAGGCAGCACCACTCAAAGGGGAAGGGTCCGCACCTGGCCCAGCAGCTCTTGATGAGCCCCAGGCCCCTCCCCTGGCCGGAACCTGACCCCGCCCACCCGATTCTGGCTGCGGACAGGTGCACTTCCTAGGGCCGCCGCTAGGGGGCGCTGGTGAGGGGGTTCGGGGACCCTCAGCCCCCAACGGGCTAGGGCCACCCTTGCACCCATGGGGGTACCGGATTGTCCTCCCCCATGGTGGAACGGGACCCCCTTGCCCTTCGCGAAAGCCCCAACCTTCCTACCGGGGTAAGCCTGCACCTCCTCTCGCACTCACAGCCCCAGCGGCGGGGCCTTGCGCCCGCAGACGCCCTAGACGGAGGGCCGGGGTCCCCGTCAGGGGAGGGCAGCCCCTGGAAGCCAGGGACGAGCGGCGACCGCGGCCTCTTCCAAAACGGCAGGCACACAGGCCTGCGCGGCAAAAAGCCCCCGGCAAGGCAGCACCACTCAAACGGGAAGGGTCCGCACCTGGCCCAGCAGCTCTTGATGAGCCCCAGGCCCCGCCCCTGGCCGGAGCCTGACCCCGCCCACCCGATTCTGGCTGCGCACAGGTGCACTTCCTAGGGACGCCTCTAGGGGGCGCTGGTGAGGGGGTTCTGGGACCCTCAGCCCCCAACGGGCTAGGGCCACCCTTGCACCCATGGGGGTACCGGATTGTCCTCCCCCATGGGGGAACGGGGCCACCTTGCCCTTCGCGGAAGCCCCAACCTTACTCCCGGGGGAAGACTGCACCTCCACTCGCACTCACGGCCCCAGCGGCGGGGCCGTGCGACCGCAGACGCCCTAGACGGAGGGCCGGGGTCCCCGTCAGGGGAGGGCACCCCCTGGAAGCCAGGGACGAGCGGCGACCGCGGCCTCTTCCAAAACGGCAGGCACACAGGCCTGCGCGGCAAAAAGCCCCCGGCAAGGCAGCACCACTCAAAGGGGAAGGGTCCGCACCTGGCCCAGCAGCTCTTGATGAGCCCCAGGCCCCGCCCCTGGCCGGAGCCTGACCCCGCCCACCCGACTCTGGCTGCGCACAGGTGCACTTCCTACGGCCGCCGCTAGGGGGCGCTGGTGTGGGGGTTCGGGGACCCTCAGCCCCCACCGGGCTGGGGCCACCCTGCACCCATGGGGGTACCGGATTGTCCTCCCCCATGGGGGAACGGTCCCCCTTGCCCTTCGCGGAAGCCCCAAACTTCCTCCCGGGGCACGCCTGCACCCTCCCCTCGCACTCACGGCCCCAGCGGCGAGGCCGTGCGCCCGCAGACGCCCTAGACGGAGGGCCGGGGTCCCCGTCAGGGGAGGGCACCCCCTGGAAGCCAGGGACGAGCGGCGACCGCGGCCTCTTCCAAAACGGCAGGCACACAGGCCTGCGCGGCAAAAAGCCCCCGACAAAGTAGCACCACTCAAAGGGGAAGGGTCCGCACCTGGCCCAGCAGCTCTTGATGAGCCCCAGGCCCCGCCCATGGCCGGAGCCTGACCCCGCCCACCCGACTCTGGCTGCGCACAGGTGCACTTCCAAGGGCCGCCGCTAGGGGGCGCTGGTGAGGGGGTTCGGGGACACTCAGCCCCCACCGGGCTGGGGCCACCCCTGCACCCATGGGTGTACGGGATTGTCTCCGCCATGTGGGGAACGGGGCCCTCTTCCCCTTCGCGGAAGCCCCAACCTTACTGCCGGGGCACGCCTGCACCCTCCCCTCGCACTCACGGTCCCAGAGTCGGGGCCGTGCGCCCGCAGACGCCCTAGACGGAGGGCCGGGGTCCCCGTCAGGGGAGGGCACCCCCTGGAAGCCAGGGACGAGCGGCGACCGCGGCCTCTTCCAAAACGGCAGGCACACAGGCCTGCGCGGCAAAAAGCCCCCGGCAAGGCAGCACCACTCAAAGGGGAAGGGTCCGCACCTGGCCCAGCAGCTCTTGATGAGCCCCAGGCCCCGCCCCTGGCCGGAGCCTCACCCCGCCCACCCGATTCTGGCTGCGCACAGGTGCACTTCCTAGGGACGCCGCTAGGGGGCGCTGGTGAGGGGGTTCGGGGACCCTCAGCCCCCAACGGGCTAGGGCCACCCTTGCACCCATGGGGGTACCGGATTGTCCTCCCCCATGGGGGAACGGGGCCCCCTTGCCCTTCGCGAAAGCCCCAACCTTCCTCCCGGGGCACGCCTGCACCCTCCCCTCGCACTCACAGCCCTAGCGGCGGGGTCGTGCGCCGCAGACGCCCTAGACGGAGGGCCGGGGTCCCCGTCAGGGGAGGGCACCCCCTGGAAGCCAGGGACGAGCGGCGACCGCGGCCTCTTCCAAAACGGCAGGCACACAGGCCTGCGCGGCAAAAAGCCCCCGGCAAGGCAGCAACACTCAAAGGGGAAGGGTCCGCACCTGGCCCAGCAGCTCTTGATGAGCCCCAGGCCCCGCCCCTGGCCGGAGCCTGACCCCGCCCACCCGATTCTGGCTGCGCACAGGTGCAATTCCTAGGGCCGCCGCTAGGGGGCGCTGGTGAGGGGGTTCGGGGACCCTCAGCCCCCAACGGGCTAGGGCCACCCTTGCACCCATGGGGGTACCGGATTGTCCTCCCCCATGGGGGAACGGGGCCACCTTGCCCTTCGCGGAAGCCCCAACCTTCCTCCCGGGGGAAGCCTGCACCTCCTCTCGCACTCACAGCCCCAGCGGCGGGGCCGTGCGCCCGCAGACGCCCTAGACGGAGGGCCGGGGTCCCCGTCAGGGGAGGGCACACCCTGGAAGCCAGGGACGAGCGGCGACCGCGGCCTCTTCCAAAACGGCAGGCACACAGGCCTGCGCGGCAAAAAGCCCCGGGCAAGGCAGCACCACTCAAAGGGGAAGGGTCCGCACCTGGCCCAGCAGCTCTTGATGAGCCCCAGGCCCCGCCCCTGGCCGGAGCCTGACCCCGCCCACCCGACTCTGGCTGCGCACAGGTGCACTTCCTAGGGCCGCCGCTAGGGGGCGCTGGTGAGGGGGTTCGGGGACCCTCAGCCCCCAACGGGCTCCGGCCACCCCTGCACCCATGGGGGTACGGGTTGTCCTCCGCCATGGGGGAACGGGGCCCCATTCCCCTTCGCGGAAGCCCCAACCTTCCTCCCGGGGCACGCCTGCACCCTCCCCTCGCACTCACGGCCCCAGCGGCGAGGCCGTGCGCCCGCAGACGCCCTAGACGGAGGGCCGGGGTCCCCGTCTGGGGAGGGCAACCCCTGGAAGCCAGGGACGAGCGGCGACCGCGGCCTCTTCCAAAACGGCAGGCACACAGGCCTGCGCGGCAAAAAGCCCCCGGCAAGGCAGCACCACTCAAAGGGGAAGGGTCCGCACCTGGCCCAGCAGCTCTTGATGAGCCCCAGGCCCCGCCCCTGGCCGGAGCCTGACCCCGCCCACCCGATTCTGGCTGCGCACAGGTGCACTTCCTAGGGACGCCTCTAGGGGGCGCTGGTGAGGGGGTTCGGGGACCCTCAGCCCCCAACGGGCTAGGGCCACCCTTGCACCCATGGGGGTAGGGGATTGTCTCCACCATGTGGGGAACGGGGCCCCCTTCCCCTACGCGGAAGCCCAAACTTCCTCCCGGGGCACGCCTGCACCCTCCCCTCGCACTCACGGCCCCAGCGGCGAGGCCGTGCGCCCGCAGACGCCCTAGACGGAGGGCCGGCGTCCCCGTCAGGGGAGGGCACCCCCTGGAAGCCAGGGACGAGCGGCGACCGCGGCCTCTTCCAAAACCGCAGGCACACAGGCCTGCGCGGCAAAAAGCCCCCGGCAAGGCAGCACCACTCAAAGGGGAAGGGTCCGCACCTGGCCCAGCAGCTCTTGATGAGCCCCAGGCCCCGCCCCTGGCCGGAGCCTGACCCCGCCCACCCGACTCTGGCTGCGCACAGGTGCACTTCCTAGGGCCGCCGCTAGGGGGCGCTGGTGAGGGGGTTCGGGGACCCTCAGCCCCCAACGGGCTGCGGCCACCCCTGCACCCATGGGGGTACGGGTTGTCCTCCGCCATGGGGGAACGGGGCCCCCTTCCCCTTCGCGGAAGCCCCAACCTTCCTCCCGGGACACGCCTGCACCCTCCCCTCGCACTCACGGCCCCAGCGGCGGGGCCCTGCGCCCGCAGACGCCCTAGACGGAGGGCCGGGGTCCCCGTCAGGGGAGGGCACCCCCTGGAAGCCAGGGACGAGCGGCGACCGCGGCCTCTTCCAAAACGGCAGGCACACAGGCCTGCGCGGCAAAAAGTCCCCAGCAAGGCAGCACCACTCAAAGGAGAAGGGTCCGCACCTGGCCCAGCAGCTCTTGATGAGCCCCAGGCCCCGCCCCTGGCCGGAGCCAGACCCCGCCCACCCGATTCTGGCTGCGCACAGGTGCACTTCCTAGGGACGCCGCTAGGGGGCGCTGGTGAGGGGGTTCGGGGACCCTCAGCCCCCAACGGGCTAGGGCCACCCCTGCACCCATGGGGGTACCGGATTGTCCTCCCCCATGGGTGAACGGGGCCCCCTTGCCCTTCGCGGAAGCCCCAAACTTCCTCCCGGGGCACGCCTGCACCCTCCCCTCGCACTCACGGCCCCAGCGGCGAGGCCGTGCGCCCGCAGACGCCCTAGACGGAGGGCCGGCGTCCCCGTCAGGGGAGGGCACCCCCTGGAAGCCAGGGACGAGCGGCGACCGCGGCCTCTTCCAAAACGGCAGGCACACAGGCCTGCGCGGCAAAAAGCCCCCGGCAAGGCAGCACCACTCAAAGGGGAAGGGTCCGCACCTGGCCCAGCAGCTCTTGATGAGCCCCAGGCCCCGCCCATGGCCGGAGCCTGACCCCGCCCACCCGACTCTGGCTGCGCACAGGAGCACTTCCAAGGGCCGCCGCTAGGGGGCGCTGGTGAGGGGGTTCGGGGACACTCAGCCCCCACCGGGCTGGGGCCACCCCTGCACCCATGGGGGTACGCGATTGTCTCCGCCATGTGGGGAACGGGGCCCTCTTCCCCTTCGCGGAAGCCCCAACCTTCCTCCCGGGGCACGCCTGCACCCTCCCCTCGCACTCACGGCCCCAGCGGCGGGGCCGTGCGCCCGCAGACGCCCTAGACGGAGGGCCGGGGTCCCCGTCAGGGGAGGGCACCCCCTGGAAGCCAGGGACTAGCGGCGACCGCGGCCTCTTCCAAAACGGCAGGCACACAGGCCTGCGCGGCAAAAAGCCCCGGGCAAGGCAGCACCACTCAAAGGGGAAGGGTCCGCACCTGGCCCAGCAGCTCTTGATGAGCCCCAGGCCCCGCCCCTGGCCGGAGCCTGACCCCGCCCACCCGACTCTGGCTGCGCACAGGTGCACTTCCTAGGGCCGCCGCTAGGGGGCGCTGGTGAGGGGGTTCGGGGACCCTCAGCCCCCAACGGGCTGCGGCCACCCCTGCACCCATGGGGGTACGGGTTGTCCTCCGCCATGGGGGAACGGGGCCCCCTTCCCCTTCGCGGAAGCCCCAACCTTCCTCCCGGGGCACGCCTGCACCCTACCCTCGCACTCACGGCCCCAGCGGCGAGGCCGTGCGCCCGCAGACGCCCTAGACGGAGGGCCGGGGTCCCCGTCTGGGGAGGGCAACCCCTGGAAGCCAGGGACGAGCGGCGACCGCGGCCTCTTCCAAAACGGCAGGCACACAGGCCTGCGCGGCAAAAAGCCCCCGGCAAGGCAGCACCACTCAAAGGAGAAGGGTCCGCACCTGGCCCAGCAGCTCTTGATGAGCCCCAGGCCCCGCCCCTGGCCGGAGCCTGACCCCGCCCACCCGATACTGGCTGCGCACAGGTGCACTTCCTAGGGACGCCTCTAGGGGGCGCTGGTGAGGGGGTTCGGGGACCCTCAGCCCCCAACGGGCTAGGGCCACCCTTGCACCCATGGGGGTACCGGATTGTCCTCCCCCATGGGGGAACGGGGCCACCTTGCCCTTCGCGGAAGCCCCAACCTTCCTCCCGGGGGAAGCCTGCACCTCCTCTCGCACTCACAGCCCCAGCGGCGGGGCCGTGCGCCCGCAGACGCCCTAGACGGAGGGCCGGGGTCCCCGTCAGGGGAGGGCACCCCCTGGAAGCCAGGGACGAGCGGCGACCGCGGCCTCTTCCAAAACGGCAGGCACACAGGCCTGCGCGGCAAAAAGCCCCGGGCAAGGTAGCACCACTCAAAGGGGAAGGGTCCGCACCTGGCCCAGCAGCTCTTGATGAGCCCCAGGCCCCGCCCCTGGCCGGAGCCTGACCCCGCCCACCCGACTCTGGCTGCGCACAGGTGCACTTCCTAGGGCCGCCGCTAGGGGGCGCTGGTGAGGGGGTTCGGGGACCCTCAGCCCCCAACGGGCTGCGGCCACCCCTGCACCCATGGGGGTACGGGTTGTCCTCCGCCATGGGGGAACGGGGCCCCATTCCCCTTCGCGGAAGCCCCAACCTTCCTCCCGGGGCACGCCTGCACCCTCCCCTCGCACTCACGGCCCCAGCGGCGAGGCCGTGCGCCCGCAGACGCCCTAGACGGAGGGCCGGGGTCCCCGTCTGGGGAGGGCAACCCCTGGAAGCCAGGGACGAGCGGCGACCGCGGCCTCTTCCAAAACGGCAGGCACACAGGCCTGCGCGGCAAAAAGCCCCCGGCAAGGCAGCACCACTCAAAGGGGAAGGGTCCGCACCTGGCCCAGCAGCTCTTGATGAGCCCCAGGCCCCGCCCCTGGCCGGAGACTGACCCCGCCCACCCGATTCTGGCTGCGCACAGGTGCACTTCCTAGGGACGCCTCTAGGGGGCGCTGGTGAGGGGGTTCGGGGACCCTCAGCCCCCAACGGGCTAGGGCCACCCTTGCACCCATGGGGGTAGGGGATTGTCTCCACCATGTGGGGAACGGGGCCCCCTTCCCCTACGCGGAAGCCCAAACTTCCTCCCGGGGCACGCCTGCACCCTCCCCTCGCACTCACAGCCCAGCGGCGGGGCCGTGCGCCCGCAGACGCCCAAGACGGAGGGCCGGGGTCCCCGTCAGGGGAGGGCACCCCCTGGAAGCCAGGGACGAGCGGCGACCGCGGCCTCTTCCAAAACGGCAGGCACACAGGCCTGCGCGGCAAAAAGCCCCCGGCAAGGCAGCACCACTCAAAGGGGAAGGGTCCGCACCTGGCCCAGCAGCTCTTGATGAGCCCCAGGCCCCGCCCCTGGCCGGAGCCTGACCCCGCCCACCCGACTCTGGCTGCGCACAGGTGCACTTCCTAGGGCCGCCGTTAGGGGGCGCTGGTGAGGGGGTTCGGGGACACTCAGCCCCCACCGGGCTGGGGCCACCCCTGCACCCATGGGGGTAAGGGATTGTCTCCGCCATGTGGGGAACGGGGCCCTCTTACCCTTCGCGGAAGCCCCAACCTTCCTCCCGGGGCACGCCTGCACCCTCCACTCGCACTCACGGCCCCAGCGGCGGGGCCGTGCGCCCGCAGACGCCCTAGAAGGAGGGCCGGGGTCCCCGTCAGGGGAGGGCACCCCCTGGAAGCCAGGGACGAGCGGCGACCGCGGCCTCTTCCAAAACGGCAGGCACACAGGCCTGCGCGGCAAAAAGTCCCCGGCAAGGCAGCACCACTCAAAGGAGAAGGGTCCGCACCTGGCCCAGCAGCTCTTGATGAGCCCCAGGCCCCGCCCCTGGCCGGAGCCAGACCCCGCCCACCCGATTCTGGCTGCGCACAGGTGCACTTCCTAGGGACGCCGCTAGGGGGCGCTGGTGAGGGGGTTCGGGGACCCTCAGCCCCCAACGGGCTAGGGCCACCCTTGCACCCATGGGGGTACCGTATTGTCCTCCCCCATGGGGGAACGGGGCCCCCTTGCCCTTCGCGAAAGCCCCAACCTTCCTCCCGGGGCACGCCTGCACCCTCCCCTCGCACTCACAGCCCCAGCGGCGGGGCCGTGCGCCCGCAGACGCCCTAGACGGAGGGCCGGGGTCCCCGTCAGGGGAGGGCACCCCCTGGAAGCCAGGGACGAGCGGCGACCGCGGCCTCTTCCAAAACGGCAGGCACACAGGCCTGCGCGGCAAAAAGCCCCCGGCAAGGCAGCACCACTCAAAGGGGAAGGGTCCGCACCTGGCCCAGCAGCTCTTGATTAGCCCCAGGCCCCGCCCATGGCCGGAGCCTGACCCCGCCCACCCGACTCTGGCTGCGCACAGGTGCACTTCCAAGGGCCGCCGCTAGGGGGCGCTGGTGAGGGGGTTCGGGGACACTCAGCCCCCACCGGGCTGGGGCCACCCCTGCACCCATGGGGGTACGGGATTGTCTCCGCCATGTGGGGAACGGGGCCCTCTTCCCCTTCGCGGAAGCCCCAACCTTCCTCCCGGGGCACGCCTGCACCCTCCCCTCGCACTCACGACCCCAGCGGCGGGGCCGTGCGCCCGCAGACGCCCTAGACGAAGGGCCGGGGTCCCCGTCACGGGAGGGCACCCCCTGGAAGCCAGGGAAGAGCGGCGACCGCGGCCTCTTCCAAAACGGCAGGCACACAGGCCTGCGCGGCAAAAAGCCCCCGGCAAGGCAGCACCACTCAAAGGGGAAGGGTCCGCACCTGGCCCAGCAGCTCTTGATGAGCCCCAGGCCCCTCCCCTGGCCGGAACCTGACCCCGCCCACCCGATTCTGGCTGCGGACAGGTGCACTTCCTAGGGCCGCCGCTAGGGGGCGCTGGTGAGGGGGTTCGGGGACCCTCAGCCCCCAACGGGCTAGGGCCACCCTTGCACCCATGGGGGTACCGGATTGTCCTCCCCCTTGGTGGAACGGGACCCCCTTGCCCTTCGCGAAAGCCCCAACCTTCCTACCGGGGTAAGCCTGCACCTCCTCTCGCACTCACAGCCCCAGCGGCGGGGCCTTGCGCCCGCAGTCGCCCTAGACGGAGGGCCGGGGTCCCCGTCAGGGGAGGGCAGCCCCTGGAAGCCAGGGACGAGCGGCGACCGCGGCCTCTTCCAAAACGGCAGGCACACAGGCCTGCGCGGCAAAAAGCCCCCGGCAAGGCAGCACCACTCAAACGGGAAGGGTCCGCACCTGGCCCAGCAGCTCTTGATGAGCCCCAGGCCCCGTCCCTGGCCGGAGCCTGACCCCGCCCACCCGATTCTGGCTGCGCACAGGTGCACTTCCTAGGGACGCCTCTAGGGGGCGCTGGTGAGGGGGTTCTGGGACCCTCAGCCCCCAACGGGCTAGGGCCACCCTTGCACCCATGGGGGTACCGGATTGTCCTCCCCCATGGGGGAACGGGGCCACCTTGCCCTTCGCGGAAGCCCCAACCTTACTCCCGGGGGAAGACTGCACCTCCACTCGCACTCACGGCCCCAGCGGCGGGGCCGTGCGACCGCAGACGCCCTAGACGGAGGGCCGGGGTCCCCGTCAGGGGAGGGCACCCCCTGGAAGCCAGGGACGAGCGGCGACCGCGGCCTCTTCCAAAACGGCAGGCACACAGGCCTGCGCGGCAAAAAGCCCCCGGCAAGGCAGCACCACTCAAAGGGGAAGGGTCCGCACCTGGCCCAGCAGCTCTTGATGAGCCCCAGGCCCCGCCCCTGGCCGGAGCCTGACCCCGCCCACCCGACTCTGGCTGCGCACAGGTGCACTTCCTACGGCCGCCGCTAGGGGGCGCTGGTGAGGGGGTTCGGGGACCCTCAGCCCCCACCGGGCTGGGGCCACCCTGCACCCATGGGGGTACCGGATTGTCCTCCCCCATGGGGGAACGGTCCCCCTTGCCCTTCGCGGAAGCCCCAAACTTCCTCCCGGGGCACGCCTGCACCCTCCCCTCGCACTCACGGCCCCAGCGGCGAGGCCGTGCGCCCGCAGACGCCCTAGACGGAGGGCCGGGGTCCCCGTCAGGGGAGGGCACCCCCTGGAAGCCAGGGACGAGCGGCGACCGCGGCCTCTTCCAAAACGGCAGGCACACAGGCCTGCGCGGCAAAAAGCCCCCGACAAAGTAGCACCACTCAAAGGGGAAGGGTCCGCACCTGGCCCAGCAGCTCTTGATGAGCCCCAGGCCCCGCCCATGGCCGGAGCCTGACCCCGCCCACCCGACTCTGGCTGCGCACAGGTGCACTTCCAAGGGCCGCCGCTAGGGGGCGCTGGTGAGGGGGTTCGGGGACACTCAGCCCCCACCGGGCTGGGGCCACCCCTGCACCCATGGGTGTACGGGATTGTCTCCGCCATGTGGGGAACGGGGCCCTCTTCCCCTTCGCGGAAGCCCCAACCTTACTGCCGGGGCACGCCTGCACCCTCCCCTCGCACTCACGGTCCCAGAGTCGGGGCCGTGCGCCCGCAGACGCCCTAGACGGAGGGCCGGGGTCCCCGTCAGGGGAGGGCACCCCCTGGAAGCCAGGGACGAGCGGCGACCGCGGCCTCTTCCAAAACGGCAGGCACACAGGCCTGCGCGGCAAAAAGCCCCCGGCAAGGCAGCACCACTCAAAGGGGAAGGGTCCGCACCTGGCCCAGCAGCTCTTGATGAGCCCCAGGCCCCGCCCCTGGCCGGAGCCTCACCCCGCCCACCCGATTCTGGCTGCGCACAGGTGCACTTCCTAGGGACGCCGCTAGGGGGCGCTGGTGAGGGGGTTCGGGGACCCTCAGCCCCCAACGGGCTAGGGCCACCCTTGCACCCATGGGGGTACCGGATTGTCCTCCCCCATGGGGGAACGGGGCCCCCTTGCCCTTCGCGAAAGCCCCAACCTTCCTCCCGGGGCACGCCTGCACCCTCCCCTCGCACTCACAGCCCTAGCGGCGGGGTCGTGCGCCGCAGACGCCCTAGACGGAGGGCCGGGGTCCCCGTCAGGGGAGGGCACCCCCTGGAAGCCAGGGACGAGCGGCGACCGCGGCCTCTTCCAAAACGGCAGGCACACAGGCCTGCGCGGCAAAAAGCCCCCGGCAAGGCAGCAACACTCAAAGGGGAAGGGTCCGCACCTGGCCCAGCAGCTCTTGATGAGCCCCAGGCCCCGCCCCTGGCCGGAGCCTGACCCCGCCCACCCGATTCTGGCTGCGCACAGGTGCAATTCCTAGGGCCGCCGCTAGGGGGCGCTGGTGAGGGGGTTCGGGGACCCTCAGCCCCCAACGGGCTAGGGCCACCCTTGCACCCATGGGGGTACCGGATTGTCCTCCCCCATGGGGGAACGGGGCCACCTTGCCCTTCGCGGAAGCCCCAACCTTCCTCCCGGGGGAAGCCTGCACCTCCTCTCGCACTCACAGCCCCAGCGGCGGGGCCGTGCGCCCGCAGACGCCCTAGACGGAGGGCCGGGGTCCCCGTCAGGGGAGGGCACACCCTGGAAGCCAGGGACGAGCGGCGACCGCGGCCTCTTCCAAAACGGCAGGCACACAGGCCTGCGCGGCAAAAAGCCCCGGGCAAGGCAGCACCACTCAAAGGGGAAGGGTCCGCACCTGGCCCAGCAGCTCTTGATGAGCCCCAGGCCCCGCCCCTGGCCGGAGCCTGACCCCGCCCACCCGACTCTGGCTGCGCACAGGTGCACTTCCTAGGGCCGCCGCTAGGGGGCGCTGGTGAGGGGGTTCGGGGACCCTCAGCCCCCAACGGGCTCCGGCCACCCCTGCACCCATGGGGGTACGGGTTGTCCTCCGCCATGGGGGAACGGGGCCCCATTCCCCTTCGCGGAAGCCCCAACCTTCCTCCCGGGGCACGCCTGCACCCTCCCCTCGCACTCACGGCCCCAGCGGCGAGGCCGTGCGCCCGCAGACGCCCTAGACGGAGGGCCGGGGTCCCCGTCTGGGGAGGGCAACCCCTGGAAGCCAGGGACGAGCGGCGACCGCGGCCTCTTCCAAAACGGCAGGCACACAGGCCTGCGCGGCAAAAAGCCCCCGGCAAGGCAGCACCACTCAAAGGGGAAGGGTCCGCACCTGGCCCAGCAGCTCTTGATGAGCCCCAGGCCCCGCCCCTGGCCGGAGCCTGACCCCGCCCACCCGATTCTGGCTGCGCACAGGTGCACTTCCTAGGGACGCCTCTAGGGGGCGCTGGTGAGGGGGTTCGGGGACCCTCAGCCCCCAACGGGCTAGGGCCACCCTTGCACCCATGGGGGTAGGGGATTGTCTCCACCATGTGGGGAACGGGGCCCCCTTCCCCTACGCGGAAGCCCAAACTTCCTCCCGGGGCACGCCTGCACCCTCCCCTCGCACTCACAGCCCAGCGGCGGGGCCGTGCGCCCGCAGACGCCCAAGACGGAGGGCCGGGGTCCCCGTCAGGGGAGGGCACCCCCTGGAAGCCAGGGACGAGCGGCGACCGCGGCCTCTTCCAAAACGGCAGGCACACAGGCCTGCGCGGCAAAAAGCCCCCGGCAAGGCAGCACCACTCAAAGGGGAAGGGTCCGCACCTGGCCCAGTAGCTCTTGATGAGCCCCAGGCCCCGCCCCTGGCCGGAGCCTGACCCCGCCCACCCGACTCTGGCTGCGCACAGGTGCACTTCCTAGGGCCGCCGTTAGGGGGCGCTGGTGAGGGGGTTCGGGGACACTCAGCCCCCACCGGGCTGGGGCCACCCCTGCACCCATGGGGGTAAGGGATTGTCTCCGCCATGTGGGGAACGGGGCCCTCTTCCCCTTCGCGGAAGCCCCAACCTTCCTCCCGGGGCACGCCTGCACCCTCCACTCGCACTCACGGCCCCAGCGGCGGGGCCGTGCGCCCGCAGACGCCCTAGAAGGAGGGCCGGGGTCCCCGTCAGGGGAGGGCACCCCCTGGAAGCCAGGGACGAGCGGCGACCGCGGCCTCTTCCAAAACGGCAGGCACACAGGCCTGCGCGGCAAAAAGCCCCCGGCAAGGCAGGACCACTCAAAGGGGAAGGGTCCGCACCTGGCCCAGCAGCTCTTGATGAGCCCCAGGCCCCGCCCCTGGCCGGAGCCTGACCCCGCCCACCCGATTCTGGCTGCGCACAGGTGCACTTCCTAGGGACGCCGCTAGGGGGCGCTGGTGAGGGGGTTCGGGGACCCTCAGCCCCCAACGGGCTAGGGCCACCCTTGCACCCATGGGGGTACCGGATTGTCCTCCCCCATGGGGGAACGGGGCCCCCTTGCCCTTCGCGAAAGCCCCAACCTTCCTCCCGGGGGGAAGCCTGCACCTCCTCTCGCACTCACAGCCCCAGCGGCGGGGCCGTGCGCCCGCAGACGCCCTAGACGGAGGGCCGGGGTCCCCGTCAGGGGAGGGCACCCCCTGGAAGCCAGGGACGAGCGGCGACCGCGGCCTCTTCCAAAACGGCAGGCACACAGGCCTGCGCGGCAAAAAGTCCCCGGCAAGGCAGCACCACTCAAAGGAGAAGGGTCCGCACCTGGCCCAGCAGCTCTTGATGAGCCCCAGGCCCCGCCCCTGGCCGGAGCCAGACCCCGCCCACCCGATTCTGGCTGCGCACAGGTGCACTTCCTAGGGACGCCGCTAGGGGGCGCTGGTGAGGGGGTTCGGGGACCCTCAGCCCCCAACGGGCTAGGGCCACCCTTGCACCCATGGGGGTACCGTATTGTCCTCCCCCATGGGGGAACGGGGCCCCCTTGCCCTTCGCGAAAGCCCCAACCTTCCTCCCGGGGCACGCCTGCACCCTCCCCTCGCACTCACAGCCCCAGCGGCGGGGCCGTGCGCCCGCAGACGCCCTAGACGGAGGGCCGGGGTCCCCGTCAGGGGAGGGCACCCCCTGGAAGCCAGGGACGAGCGGCGACCGCGGCCTCTTCCAAAACGGCAGGCACACAGGCCTGCGCGGCAAAAAGCCCCCGGCAAGGCAGCACCACTCAAAGGGGAAGGGTCCGCACCTGGCCCAGCAGCTCTTGATTAGCCCCAGGCCCCGCCCATGGCCGGAGCCTGACCCCGCCCACCCGACTCTGGCTGCGCACAGGTGCACTTCCAAGGGCCGCCGCTAGGGGGCGCTGGTGAGGGGGTTCGGGGACACTCAGCCCCCACCGGGCTGGGGCCACCCCTGCACCCATGGGGGTACGGGATTGTCTCCGCCATGTGGGGAACGGGGCCCTCTTCCCCTTCGCGGAAGCCCCAACCTTCCTCCCGGGGCACGCCTGCACCCTCCCCTCGCACTCACGACCCCAGCGGCGGGGCCGTGCGCCCGCAGACGCCCTAGACGAAGGGCCGGGGTCCCCGTCACGGGAGGGCACCCCCTGGAAGCCAGGGAAGAGCGGCGACCGCGGCCTCTTCCAAAACGGCAGGCACACAGGCCTGCGCGGCAAAAAGCCCCCGGCAAGGCAGCACCACTCAAAGGGGAAGGGTCCGCACCTGGCCCAGCAGCTCTTGATGAGCCCCAGGCCCCTCCCCTGGCCGGAACCTGACCCCGCCCACCCGATTCTGGCTGCGGACAGGTGCACTTCCTAGGGCCGCCGCTAGGGGGCGCTGGTGAGGGGGTTCGGGGACCCTCAGCCCCCAACGGGCTAGGGCCACCCTTGCACCCATGGGGGTACCGGATTGTCCTCCCCCATGGTGGAACGGGACCCCCTTGCCCTTCGCGAAAGCCCCAACCTTCCTACCGGGGTAAGCCTGCACCTCCTCTCGCACTCACAGCCCCAGCGGCGGGGCCTTGCGCCCGCAGTCGCCCTAGACGGAGGGCCGGGGTCCCCGTCAGGGGAGGGCAGCCCCTGGAAGCCAGGGACGAGCGGCGACCGCGGCCTCTTCCAAAACGGCAGGCACACAGGCCTGCGCGGCAAAAAGCCCCCGGCAAGGCAGCACCACTCAAACGGGAAGGGTCCGCACCTGGCCCAGCAGCTCTTGATGAGCCCCAGGCCCCGTCCCTGGCCGGAGCCTGACCCCGCCCACCCGATTCTGGCTGCGCACAGGTGCACTTCCTAGGGACGCCTCTAGGGGGCGCTGGTGAGGGGGTTCTGGGACCCTCAGCCCCCAACGGGCTAGGGCCACCCTTGCACCCATGGGGGTACCGGATTGTCCTCCCCCATGGGGGAACGGGGCCACCTTGCCCTTCGCGGAAGCCCCAACCTTACTCCCGGGGGAAGACTGCACCTCCACTCGCACTCACGGCCCCAGCGGCGGGGCCGTGCGACCGCAGACGCCCTAGACGGAGGGCCGGGGTCCCCGTCAGGGGAGGGCACCCCCTGGAAGCCAGGGACGAGCGGCGACCGCGGCCTCTTCCAAAACGGCAGGCACACAGGCCTGCGCGGCAAAAAGCCCCCGGCAAGGCAGCACCACTCAAAGGGGAAGGGTCCGCACCTGGCCCAGCAGCTCTTGATGAGCCCCAGGCCCCGCCCCTGGCCGGAGCCTGACCCCGCCCACCCGACTCTGGCTGCGCACAGGTGCACTTCCTACGGCCGCCGCTAGGGGGCGCTGGTGAGGGGGTTCGGGGACCCTCAGCCCCCACCGGGCTGGGGCCACCCTGCACCCATGGGGGTACCGGATTGTCCTCCCCCATGGGGGAACGGTCCCCCTTGCCCTTCGCGGAAGCCCCAAACTTCCTCCCGGGGCACGCCTGCACCCTCCCCTCGCACTCACGGCCCCAGCGGCGAGGCCGTGCGCCCGCAGACGCCCTAGACGGAGGGCCGGGGTCCCCGTCAGGGGAGGGCACCCCCTGGAAGCCAGGGACGAGCGGCGACCGCGGCCTCTTCCAAAACGGCAGGCACACAGGCCTGCGCGGCAAAAAGCCCCCGACAAAGTAGCACCACTCAAAGGGGAAGGGTCCGCACCTGGCCCAGCAGCTCTTGATGAGCCCCAGGCCCCGCCCATGGCCGGAGCCTGACCCCGCCCACCCGACTCTGGCTGCGCACAGGTGCACTTCCAAGGGCCGCCGCTAGGGGGCGCTGGTGAGGGGGTTCGGGGACACTCAGCCCCCACCGGGCTGGGGCCACCCCTGCACCCATGGGTGTACGGGATTGTCTCCGCCATGTGGGGAACGGGGCCCTCTTCCCCTTCGCGGAAGCCCCAACCTTACTGCCGGGGCACGCCTGCACCCTCCCCTCGCACTCACGGTCCCAGAGTCGGGGCCGTGCGCCCGCAGACGCCCTAGACGGAGGGCCGGGGTCCCCGTCAGGGGAGGGCACCCCCTGGAAGCCAGGGACGAGCGGCGACCGCGGCCTCTTCCAAAACGGCAGGCACACAGGCCTGCGCGGCAAAAAGCCCCCGGCAAGGCAGCACCACTCAAAGGGGAAGGGTCCGCACCTGGCCCAGCAGCTCTTGATGAGCCCCAGGCCCCGCCCCTGGCCGGAGCCTCACCCCGCCCACCCGATTCTGGCTGCGCACAGGTGCACTTCCTAGGGACGCCGCTAGGGGGCGCTGGTGAGGGGGTTCGGGGACCCTCAGCCCCCAACGGGCTAGGGCCACCCTTGCACCCATGGGGGTACCGGATTGTCCTCCCCCATGGGGGAACGGGGCCCCCTTGCCCTTCGCGAAAGCCCCAACCTTCCTCCCGGGGCACGCCTGCACCCTCCCCTCGCACTCACAGCCCTAGCGGCGGGGTCGTGCGCCGCAGACGCCCTAGACGGAGGGCCGGGGTCCCCGTCAGGGGAGGGCACCCCCTGGAAGCCAGGGACGAGCGGCGACCGCGGCCTCTTCCAAAACGGCAGGCACACAGGCCTGCGCGGCAAAAAGCCCCCGGCAAGGCAGCAACACTCAAAGGGGAAGGGTCCGCACCTGGCCCAGCAGCTCTTGATGAGCCCCAGGCCCCGCCCCTGGCCGGAGCCTGACCCCGCCCACCCGATTCTGGCTGCGCACAGGTGCAATTCCTAGGGCCGCCGCTAGGGGGCGCTGGTGAGGGGGTTCGGGGACCCTCAGCCCCCAACGGGCTAGGGCCACCCTTGCACCCATGGGGGTACCGGATTGTCCTCCCCCATGGGGGAACGGGGCCACCTTGCCCTTCGCGGAAGCCCCAACCTTCCTCCCGGGGGAAGCCTGCACCTCCTCTCGCACTCACAGCCCCAGCGGCGGGGCCGTGCGCCCGCAGACGCCCTAGACGGAGGGCCGGGGTCCCCGTCAGGGGAGGGCACACCCTGGAAGCCAGGGACGAGCGGCGACCGCGGCCTCTTCCAAAACGGCAGGCACACAGGCCTGCGCGGCAAAAAGCCCCGGGCAAGGCAGCACCACTCAAAGGGGAAGGGTCCGCACCTGGCCCAGCAGCTCTTGATGAGCCCCAGGCCCCGCCCCTGGCCGGAGCCTGACCCCGCCCACCCGACTCTGGCTGCGCACAGGTGCACTTCCTAGGGCCGCCGCTAGGGGGCGCTGGTGAGGGGGTTCGGGGACCCTCAGCCCCCAACGGGCTCCGGCCACCCCTGCACCCATGGGGGTACGGGTTGTCCTCCGCCATGGGGGAACGGGGCCCCATTCCCCTTCGCGGAAGCCCCAACCTTCCTCCCGGGGCACGCCTGCACCCTCCCCTCGCACTCACGGCCCCAGCGGCGAGGCCGTGCGCCCGCAGACGCCCTAGACGGAGGGCCGGGGTCCCCGTCTGGGGAGGGCAACCCCTGGAAGCCAGGGACGAGCGGCGACCGCGGCCTCTTCCAAAACGGCAGGCACACAGGCCTGCGCGGCAAAAAGCCCCCGGCAAGGCAGCACCACTCAAAGGGGAAGGGTCCGCACCTGGCCCAGCAGCTCTTGATGAGCCCCAGGCCCCGCCCCTGGCCGGAGCCTGACCCCGCCCACCCGATTCTGGCTGCGCACAGGTGCACTTCCTAGGGACGCCTCTAGGGGGCGCTGGTGAGGGGGTTCGGGGACCCTCAGCCCCCAACGGGCTAGGGCCACCCTTGCACCCATGGGGGTAGGGGATTGTCTCCACCATGTGGGGAACGGGGCCCCCTTCCCCTACGCGGAAGCCCAAACTTCCTCCCGGGGCACGCCTGCACCCTCCCCTCGCACTCACAGCCCAGCGGCGGGGCCGTGCGCCCGCAGACGCCCAAGACGGAGGGCCGGGGTCCCCGTCAGGGGAGGGCACCCCCTGGAAGCCAGGGACGAGCGGCGACCGCGGCCTCTTCCAAAACGGCAGGCACACAGGCCTGCGCGGCAAAAAGCCCCCGGCAAGGCAGCACCACTCAAAGGGGAAGGGTCCGCACCTGGCCCAGTAGCTCTTGATGAGCCCCAGGCCCCGCCCCTGGCCGGAGCCTGACCCCGCCCACCCGACTCTGGCTGCGCACAGGTGCACTTCCTAGGGCCGCCGTTAGGGGGCGCTGGTGAGGGGGTTCGGGGACACTCAGCCCCCACCGGGCTGGGGCCACCCCTGCACCCATGGGGGTAAGGGATTGTCTCCGCCATGTGGGGAACGGGGCCCTCTTCCCCTTCGCGGAAGCCCCAACCTTCCTCCCGGGGCACGCCTGCACCCTCCACTCGCACTCACGGCCCCAGCGGCGGGGCCGTGCGCCCGCAGACGCCCTAGAAGGAGGGCCGGGGTCCCCGTCAGGGGAGGGCACCCCCTGGAAGCCAGGGACGAGCGGCGACCGCGGCCTCTTCCAAAACGGCAGGCACACAGGCCTGCGCGGCAAAAAGCCCCCGGCAAGGCAGGACCACTCAAAGGGGAAGGGTCCGCACCTGGCCCAGCAGCTCTTGATGAGCCCCAGGCCCCGCCCCTGGCCGGAGCCTGACCCCGCCCACCCGATTCTGGCTGCGCACAGGTGCACTTCCTAGGGACGCCGCTAGGGGGCGCTGGTGAGGGGGTTCGGGGACCCTCAGCCCCCAACGGGCTAGGGCCACCCTTGCACCCATGGGGGTACCGGATTGTCCTCCCCCATGGGGGAACGGGGCCCCCTTGCCCTTCGCGAAAGCCCCAACCTTCCTCCCGGGGGGAAGCCTGCACCTCCTCTCGCACTCACAGCCCCAGCGGCGGGGCCGTGCGCCCGCAGACGCCCTAGACGGAGGGCCGGGGTCCCCGTCAGGGGAGGGCACCCCCTGGAAGCCAGGGACGAGCGGCGACCGCGGCCTCTTCCAAAACGGCAGGCACACAGGCCTGCGCGGCAAAAAGTCCCCGGCAAGGCAGCACCACTCAAAGGAGAAGGGTCCGCACCTGGCCCAGCAGCTCTTGATGAGCCCCAGGCCCCGCCCCTGGCCGGAGCCAGACCCCGCCCACCCGATTCTGGCTGCGCACAGGTGCACTTCCTAGGGACGCCGCTAGGGGGCGCTGGTGAGGGGGTTCGGGGACCCTCAGCCCCCAACGGGCTAGGGCCACCCTTGCACCCATGGGGGTACCGTATTGTCCTCCCCCATGGGGGAACGGGGCCCCCTTGCCCTTCGCGAAAGCCCCAACCTTCCTCCCGGGGCACGCCTGCACCCTCCCCTCGCACTCACAGCCCCAGCGGCGGGGCCGTGCGCCCGCAGACGCCCTAGACGGAGGGCCGGGGTCCCCGTCAGGGGAGGGCACCCCCTGGAAGCCAGGGACGAGCGGCGACCGCGGCCTCTTCCAAAACGGCAGGCACACAGGCCTGCGCGGCAAAAAGCCCCCGGCAAGGCAGCACCACTCAAAGGGGAAGGGTCCGCACCTGGCCCAGCAGCTCTTGATTAGCCCCAGGCCCCGCCCATGGCCGGAGCCTGACCCCGCCCACCCGACTCTGGCTGCGCACAGGTGCACTTCCAAGGGCCGCCGCTAGGGGGCGCTGGTGAGGGGGTTCGGGGACACTCAGCCCCCACCGGGCTGGGGCCACCCCTGCACCCATGGGGGTACGGGATTGTCTCCGCCATGTGGGGAACGGGGCCCTCTTCCCCTTCGCGGAAGCCCCAACCTTCCTCCCGGGGCACGCCTGCACCCTCCCCTCGCACTCACGACCCCAGCGGCGGGGCCGTGCGCCCGCAGACGCCCTAGACGAAGGGCCGGGGTCCCCGTCACGGGAGGGCACCCCCTGGAAGCCAGGGAAGAGCGGCGACCGCGGCCTCTTCCAAAACGGCAGGCACACAGGCCTGCGCGGCAAAAAGCCCCCGGCAAGGCAGCACCACTCAAAGGGGAAGGGTCCGCACCTGGCCCAGCAGCTCTTGATGAGCCCCAGGCCCCTCCCCTGGCCGGAACCTGACCCCGCCCACCCGATTCTGGCTGCGGACAGGTGCACTTCCTAGGGCCGCCGCTAGGGGGCGCTGGTGAGGGGGTTCGGGGACCCTCAGCCCCCAACGGGCTAGGGCCACCCTTGCACCCATGGGGGTACCGGATTGTCCTCCCCCATGGTGGAACGGGACCCCCTTGCCCTTCGCGAAAGCCCCAACCTTCCTACCGGGGTAAGCCTGCACCTCCTCTCGCACTCACAGCCCCAGCGGCGGGGCCTTGCGCCCGCAGTCGCCCTAGACGGAGGGCCGGGGTCCCCGTCAGGGGAGGGCAGCCCCTGGAAGCCAGGGACGAGCGGCGACCGCGGCCTCTTCCAAAACGGCAGGCACACAGGCCTGCGCGGCAAAAAGCCCCCGGCAAGGCAGCACCACTCAAACGGGAAGGGTCCGCACCTGGCCCAGCAGCTCTTGATGAGCCCCAGGCCCCGTCCCTGGCCGGAGCCTGACCCCGCCCACCCGATTCTGGCTGCGCACAGGTGCACTTCCTAGGGACGCCTCTAGGGGGCGCTGGTGAGGGGGTTCTGGGACCCTCAGCCCCCAACGGGCTAGGGCCACCCTTGCACCCATGGGGGTACCGGATTGTCCTCCCCCATGGGGGAACGGGGCCACCTTGCCCTTCGCGGAAGCCCCAACCTTACTCCCGGGGGAAGACTGCACCTCCACTCGCACTCACGGCCCCAGCGGCGGGGCCGTGCGACCGCAGACGCCCTAGACGGAGGGCCGGGGTCCCCGTCAGGGGAGGGCACCCCCTGGAAGCCAGGGACGAGCGGCGACCGCGGCCTCTTCCAAAACGGCAGGCACACAGGCCTGCGCGGCAAAAAGCCCCCGGCAAGGCAGCACCACTCAAAGGGGAAGGGTCCGCACCTGGCCCAGCAGCTCTTGATGAGCCCCAGGCCCCGCCCCTGGCCGGAGCCTGACCCCGCCCACCCGACTCTGGCTGCGCACAGGTGCACTTCCTACGGCCGCCGCTAGGGGGCGCTGGTGAGGGGGTTCGGGGACCCTCAGCCCCCACCGGGCTGGGGCCACCCTGCACCCATGGGGGTACCGGATTGTCCTCCCCCATGGGGGAACGGTCCCCCTTGCCCTTCGCGGAAGCCCCAAACTTCCTCCCGGGGCACGCCTGCACCCTCCCCTCGCACTCACGGCCCCAGCGGCGAGGCCGTGCGCCCGCAGACGCCCTAGACGGAGGGCCGGGGTCCCCGTCAGGGGAGGGCACCCCCTGGAAGCCAGGGACGAGCGGCGACCGCGGCCTCTTCCAAAACGGCAGGCACACAGGCCTGCGCGGCAAAAAGCCCCCGACAAAGTAGCACCACTCAAAGGGGAAGGGTCCGCACCTGGCCCAGCAGCTCTTGATGAGCCCCAGGCCCCGCCCATGGCCGGAGCCTGACCCCGCCCACCCGACTCTGGCTGCGCACAGGTGCACTTCCAAGGGCCGCCGCTAGGGGGCGCTGGTGAGGGGGTTCGGGGACACTCAGCCCCCACCGGGCTGGGGCCACCCCTGCACCCATGGGTGTACGGGATTGTCTCCGCCATGTGGGGAACGGGGCCCTCTTCCCCTTCGCGGAAGCCCCAACCTTACTGCCGGGGCACGCCTGCACCCTCCCCTCGCACTCACGGTCCCAGAGTCGGGGCCGTGCGCCCGCAGACGCCCTAGACGGAGGGCCGGGGTCCCCGTCAGGGGAGGGCACCCCCTGGAAGCCAGGGACGAGCGGCGACCGCGGCCTCTTCCAAAACGGCAGGCACACAGGCCTGCGCGGCAAAAAGCCCCCGGCAAGGCAGCACCACTCAAAGGGGAAGGGTCCGCACCTGGCCCAGCAGCTCTTGATGAGCCCCAGGCCCCGCCCCTGGCCGGAGCCTCACCCCGCCCACCCGATTCTGGCTGCGCACAGGTGCACTTCCTAGGGACGCCGCTAGGGGGCGCTGGTGAGGGGGTTCGGGGACCCTCAGCCCCCAACGGGCTAGGGCCACCCTTGCACCCATGGGGGTACCGGATTGTCCTCCCCCATGGGGGAACGGGGCCCCCTTGCCCTTCGCGAAAGCCCCAACCTTCCTCCCGGGGCACGCCTGCACCCTCCCCTCGCACTCACAGCCCTAGCGGCGGGGTCGTGCGCCGCAGACGCCCTAGACGGAGGGCCGGGGTCCCCGTCAGGGGAGGGCACCCCCTGGAAGCCAGGGACGAGCGGCGACCGCGGCCTCTTCCAAAACGGCAGGCACACAGGCCTGCGCGGCAAAAAGCCCCCGGCAAGGCAGCAACACTCAAAGGGGAAGGGTCCGCACCTGGCCCAGCAGCTCTTGATGAGCCCCAGGCCCCGCCCCTGGCCGGAGCCTGACCCCGCCCACCCGATTCTGGCTGCGCACAGGTGCAATTCCTAGGGCCGCCGCTAGGGGGCGCTGGTGAGGGGGTTCGGGGACCCTCAGCCCCCAACGGGCTAGGGCCACCCTTGCACCCATGGGGGTACCGGATTGTCCTCCCCCATGGGGGAACGGGGCCACCTTGCCCTTCGCGGAAGCCCCAACCTTCCTCCCGGGGGAAGCCTGCACCTCCTCTCGCACTCACAGCCCCAGCGGCGGGGCCGTGCGCCCGCAGACGCCCTAGACGGAGGGCCGGGGTCCCCGTCAGGGGAGGGCACACCCTGGAAGCCAGGGACGAGCGGCGACCGCGGCCTCTTCCAAAACGGCAGGCACACAGGCCTGCGCGGCAAAAAGCCCCGGGCAAGGCAGCACCACTCAAAGGGGAAGGGTCCGCACCTGGCCCAGCAGCTCTTGATGAGCCCCAGGCCCCGCCCCTGGCCGGAGCCTGACCCCGCCCACCCGACTCTGGCTGCGCACAGGTGCACTTCCTAGGGCCGCCGCTAGGGGGCGCTGGTGAGGGGGTTCGGGGACCCTCAGCCCCCAACGGGCTCCGGCCACCCCTGCACCCATGGGGGTACGGGTTGTCCTCCGCCATGGGGGAACGGGGCCCCATTCCCCTTCGCGGAAGCCCCAACCTTCCTCCCGGGGCACGCCTGCACCCTCCCCTCGCACTCACGGCCCCAGCGGCGAGGCCGTGCGCCCGCAGACGCCCTAGACGGAGGGCCGGGGTCCCCGTCTGGGGAGGGCAACCCCTGGAAGCCAGGGACGAGCGGCGACCGCGGCCTCTTCCAAAACGGCAGGCACACAGGCCTGCGCGGCAAAAAGCCCCCGGCAAGGCAGCACCACTCAAAGGGGAAGGGTCCGCACCTGGCCCAGCAGCTCTTGATGAGCCCCAGGCCCCGCCCCTGGCCGGAGCCTGACCCCGCCCACCCGATTCTGGCTGCGCACAGGTGCACTTCCTAGGGACGCCTCTAGGGGGCGCTGGTGAGGGGGTTCGGGGACCCTCAGCCCCCAACGGGCTAGGGCCACCCTTGCACCCATGGGGGTAGGGGATTGTCTCCACCATGTGGGGAACGGGGCCCCCTTCCCCTACGCGGAAGCCCAAACTTCCTCCCGGGGCACGCCTGCACCCTCCCCTCGCACTCACAGCCCAGCGGCGGGGCCGTGCGCCCGCAGACGCCCAAGACGGAGGGCCGGGGTCCCCGTCAGGGGAGGGCACCCCCTGGAAGCCAGGGACGAGCGGCGACCGCGGCCTCTTCCAAAACGGCAGGCACACAGGCCTGCGCGGCAAAAAGCCCCCGGCAAGGCAGCACCACTCAAAGGGGAAGGGTCCGCACCTGGCCCAGTAGCTCTTGATGAGCCCCAGGCCCCGCCCCTGGCCGGAGCCTGACCCCGCCCACCCGACTCTGGCTGCGCACAGGTGCACTTCCTAGGGCCGCCGTTAGGGGGCGCTGGTGAGGGGGTTCGGGGACACTCAGCCCCCACCGGGCTGGGGCCACCCCTGCACCCATGGGGGTAAGGGATTGTCTCCGCCATGTGGGGAACGGGGCCCTCTTCCCCTTCGCGGAAGCCCCAACCTTCCTCCCGGGGCACGCCTGCACCCTCCACTCGCACTCACGGCCCCAGCGGCGGGGCCGTGCGCCCGCAGACGCCCTAGAAGGAGGGCCGGGGTCCCCGTCAGGGGAGGGCACCCCCTGGAAGCCAGGGACGAGCGGCGACCGCGGCCTCTTCCAAAACGGCAGGCACACAGGCCTGCGCGGCAAAAAGCCCCCGGCAAGGCAGGACCACTCAAAGGGGAAGGGTCCGCACCTGGCCCAGCAGCTCTTGATGAGCCCCAGGCCCCGCCCCTGGCCGGAGCCTGACCCCGCCCACCCGATTCTGGCTGCGCACAGGTGCACTTCCTAGGGACGCCGCTAGGGGGCGCTGGTGAGGGGGTTCGGGGACCCTCAGCCCCCAACGGGCTAGGGCCACCCTTGCACCCATGGGGGTACCGGATTGTCCTCCCCCATGGGGGAACGGGGCCCCCTTGCCCTTCGCGAAAGCCCCAACCTTCCTCCCGGGGGGAAGCCTGCACCTCCTCTCGCACTCACAGCCCCAGCGGCGGGGCCGTGCGCCCGCAGACGCCCTAGACGGAGGGCCGGGGTCCCCGTCAGGGGAGGGCACCCCCTGGAAGCCAGGGACGAGCGGCGACCGCGGCCTCTTCCAAAACCGCAGGCACACAGGCCTGCGCGGCAAAAAGCCCCCGGCAAGGCAGCACCACTCAAAGGGGAAGGGTCCGCCCCTGGCCCAGCAGCTCTTGATGAGCCCCAGGCCCCGCCCCTGGCCGGAGCCTGTCCCCGCCCACCCGACTCTGGCTGCGCACAGGTGCACTTCCTAGGGCCGCCGCTAGGGGGCGCTGGTGAGGGGGTTCGGGGACCCTCAGCCCCCAACGGGCTGCGGCCACCCCTGCACCCATGGGGGTACGGGTTGTCCTCCGCCATGGGGGAACGGGGCCCCCTTCCCCTTCGCGGAAGCCCCAACCTTCCTCCCGGGACACGCCTGCACCCTCCCCTCGCACTCACGGCCCCAGCGGCGGGGCCGTGCGCCCGCAGACGCCCTAGACGGAGGGCCGGGGTCCCCGTCAGGGGAGGGCACCCCCTGGAAGCCAGGGACGAGCGGCGACCGCGGCCTCTTCCAAAACGGCAGGCACACAGGCCTGCGCGGCAAAAAGTCCCCGGCAAGGCAGCACCACTCAAAGGAGAAGGGTCCGCACCTGGCCCAGCAGCTCTTGATGAGCCCCAGGCCCCGCCCCTGGCCGGAGCCAGACCCCGCCCACCCGATTCTGGCTGCGCACAGGTGCACTTCCTAGGGACGCCGCTAGGGGGCGCTGGTGAGGGGGTTCGGGGACCCTCAGCCCCCAACGGGCTAGGGCCACCCTTGCACCCATGGGGGTACCGTATTGTCCTCCCCCATGGGGGAACGGGGCCCCCTTGCCCTTCGCGAAAGCCCCAACCTTCCTCCCGGGGAACGCCTGCACCCTCCCCTCGCACTCACAGCCCCAGCGGCGGGGCCGTGCGCCCGCAGACGCCCTAGACGGAGGGCCGGGGTCCCCGTCAGGGGAGGGCACCCCCTGGAAGCCAGGGACGAGCGGCGACCGCGGCCTCTTCCAAAACGGCAGGCACACAGGCCTGCGCGGCAAAAAGCCCCCGGCAAGGCAGCACCACTCAAAGGGGAAGGGTCCGCACCTGGCCCAGCAGCTCTTGATTAGCCCCAGGCCCCGCCCATGGCCGGAGCCTGACCCCGCCCACCCGACTCTGGCTGCGCACAGGTGCACTTCCAAGGGCCGCCGCTAGGGGGCGCTGGTGAGGGGGTTCGGGGACACTCAGCCCCCACCGGGCTGGGGCCACCCCTGCACCCATGGGGGTACGGGATTGTCTCCGCCATGTGGGGAACGGGGCCCTCTTCCCCTTCGCGGAAGCCCCAACCTTCCTCCCGGGGCACGCCTGCACCCTCCCCTCGCACTCACGACCCCAGCGGCGGGGCCGTGCGCCCGCAGACGCCCTAGACGAAGCGCCGGGGTCCCCGTCACGGGAGGGCACCCCCTGGAAGCCAGGGAAGAGCGGCGACCGCGGCCTCTTCCAAAACGGCAGGCACACAGGCCTGCGCGGCAAAAAGCCCCCGGCAAGGCAGCACCACTCAAAGGGGAAGGGTCCGCACCTGGCCCAGCAGCTCTTGATGAGCCCCAGGCCCCGCCCCTGGCCGGAACCTGACCCCGCCCACCCGATTCTGGCTGCGGACAGGTGCACTTCCTAGGGCCGCCGCTAGGGGGCGCTGGTGAGGGGGTTCGGGGACCCTCAGCCCCCAACGGGCTAGGGCCACCCTTGCACCCATGGGGGTACCGGATTGTCCTCCCCCATGGGGGAACGGGACCCCCTTGCCCTTCGCGAAAGCCCCAACCTTCCTACCGGGGTAAGCCTGCACCTCCTCTCGCACTCACAGCCCCAGCGGCGGGGCCTTGCGCCCGCAGACGCCCTAGACGGAGGGCCGGGGTCCCCGTCAGGGGAGGGCAGCCCCTGGAAGCCAGGGACGAGCGGCGACCGCGGCCTCTTCCAAAACGGCAGGCACACAGGCCTGCGCGGCAAAAAGCCCCCGGCAAGGCAGCACCACTCAAACGGGAAGGGTCCGCACCTGGCCCAGCAGCTCTTGATGAGCCCCAGGCCCCGCCCCTGGCCGGAGCCTGACCCCGCCCACCCGATTCTGGCTGCGCACAGGTGCACTTCCTAGGGACGCCTCTAGGGGGCGCTGGTGAGGGGGTTCTGGGACCCTCAGCCCCCAACGGGCTAGGGCCACCCTTGCACCCATGGGGGTACCGGATTGTCCTCCCCCATGGGGGAACGGGGCCACCTTGCCCTTCGCGGAAGCCCCAACCTTACTCCCGGGGGAAGACTGCACCTCCACTCGCACTCACGGCCCCAGCGGCGGGGCCGTGCGACCGCAGACGCCCTAGACGGAGGGCCGGGGTCCCCGTCAGGGGAGGGCACCCCCTGGAAGCCAGGGACGAGCGGCGACCGTGGCCTCTTCCAAAACGGCAGGCACACAGGCCTGCGCGGCAAAAAGCCCCCGGCAAGGCAGCACCACTCAAAGGGGAAGGGTCCGCACCTGGCCCAGCAGCTCTTGATGAGCCCCAGGCCCCGCCCCTGGCCGGAGCCTGACCCCGCCCACCCGACTCTGGCTGCGCACAGGTGCACTTCCTACGGCCGCCGCTAGGGGGCGCTGGTGAGGGGGTTCGGGGACCCTCAGCCCCCACCGGGCTGGGGCCACCCTGCACCCATGGGGGTACCGGATTGTCCTCCCCCATGGGGGAACGGTCCCCCTTGCCCTTCGCGGAAGCCCCAAACTTCCTCCCGGGGCACGCCTGCACCCTCCCCTCGCACTCACGGCCCCAGCGGCGAGGCCGTGCGCCCGCAGACGCCCTAGACGGAGGGCCGGGGTCCCCGTCAGGGGAGGGCACCCCCTGGAAGCCAGGGACGAGCGGCGACCGCGGCCTCTTCCAAAACGGCAGGCACACAGGCCTGCGCGGCAAAAAGCCCCCGACAAAGTAGCACCACTCAAAGGGGAAGGGTCCGCACCTGGCCCAGCAGCTCTTGATGAGCCCCAGGCCCCGCCCATGGCCGGAGCCTGACCCCGCCCACCCGACTCTGGCTGCGCACAGGTGCACTTCCAAGGGCCGCCGCTAGGGGGCGCTGGTGAGGGGGTTCGGGGACACTCAGCCCCCACCGGGCTGGGGCCACCCCTGCACCCATGGGTGTACGGGATTGTCTCCGCCATGTGGGGAACGGGGCCCTCTTCCCCTTCGCGGAAGCCCCAACCTTACTGCCGGGGCACGCCTGCACCCTCCCCTCGCACTCACGGTCCCAGAGTCGGGGCCGTGCGCCCGCAGACGCCCTAGACAGAGGGCCGGGGTCCCCGTCAGGGGAGGGCACCCCCTGGAAGCCAGGGACGAGCGGCGACCGCGGCCTCTTCCAAAACGGCAGGCACACAGGCCTGCGCGGCAAAAAGCCCCCGGCAAGGCAGCACCACTCAAAGGGGAAGGGTCCGCACCTGGCCCAGCAGCTCTTGATGAGCCCCAGGCCCCGCCCCTGGCCGGAGCCTCACCCCGCCCACCCGATTCTGGCTGCGCACAGGTGCACTTCCTAGGGACGCCGCTAGGGGGCGCTGGTGAGGGGGTTCGGGGACCCTCAGCCCCCAACGGGCTAGGGCCACCCTTGCACCCATGGGGGTACCGGATTGTCCTCCCCCATGGGGGAACGGGGCCCCCTTGCCCTTCGCGAAAGCCCCAACCTTCCTCCCGGGGCACGCCTGCACCCTCCCCTCGCACTCACAGCCCTAGCGGCGGGGTCGTGCGCCGCAGACGCCCTAGACGGAGGGCCGGGGTCCCCGTCAGGGGAGGGCACCCCCTGGAAGCCAGGGACGAGCGGCGACCGCGGCCTCTTCCAAAACGGCAGGCACACAGGCCTGCGCGGCAAAAAGCCCCCGGCAAGGCAGCAACACTCAAAGGGGAAGGGTCCGCACCTGGCCCAGCAGCTCTTGATGAGCCCCAGGCCCCGCCCCTGGCCGGAGCCTGACCCCGCCCACCCGATTCTGGCTGCGCACAGGTGCAATTCCTAGGGCCGCCGCTAGGGGGCGCTGGTGAGGGGGTTCGGGGACCCTCAGCCCCCAACGTGCTAGGGCCACCCTTGCACCCATGGGGGTACCGGATTGTCCTCCCCCATGGGGGAACGGGGCCCCCTTGCCTTTCGCGAAAGCCCCAACCTTCCTCCCGGGGGAAGCCTGCACCTCCTCTCGCACTCACAGCCCCAGCGGCGGGGCCGTGCGCCCGCAGACGCCCTAGACGGAGGGCCGGGGTCCCCGTCAGGGGAGGGCACCCCCTGGAAGCCAGGGACGAGCGGCGACCGCGGCCTCTTCCAAAACGGCAGGCACACAGGCCTGCGCGGCAAAAAGCCCCCGGCAAGGCAGCACCACTCAAAGGGGAAGGGTCCGCACCTGGCCCAGCAGCTCTTGATGAGCCCCTGGCCCCGCCCCTGGCCGGAGCCTGACCCCGCCCACCCGATTCTGGCTGCGCACAGGTGCACTTCCTAGGGACGCCTCTAGGGGGCGCTGGTGAGGGGGTTCGGGGACCCTCAGCCCCCAACGGGCTAGGGCCACCCTTGCACCCATGGGGGTACCGGATTGTCCTCCCCCATGGGGGAACGGGGCCACCTTGCCCTTCGCGGAAGCCCCAACCTTCCTCCCGGGGGAAGCCTGCACCTCCTCTCGCACTCACAGCCCCAGCGGCGGGGCCGTGCGCCCGCAGACGCCCTAGACGGAGGGCCGGGGTCCCCGTCAGGGGAGGGCACCCCCTGGAAGCCAGGGACGAGCGGCGACCGCGGCCTCTTCCAAAACGGCAGGCACACAGGCCTGCGCGGCAAAAAGCCCCCGGCAAGGCAGCACCACTCAAAGGGGAAGGGTCCGCACCTGGCCCAGCAGCTCTTGATGAGCCCCAGGCCCCGCCCCTGGCCGGAGCCTGACCCCGCCCACCCGACTCTGGCTGCGCACAGTTGCACTTCCTACGGCCGCCGCTAGGGGGCGCTGGTGAGGGGGTTCGGGGACCCTCAGCCCCCACCGGGCTGGGGCCACCCCTGCACCCATGGGGGTACCGGATTGTCCTCCCCCATGGGGGAACGGTCCCCCTTGCCCTTCGCGGAAGCCCCAAACTTCCTCCCGGGGCACGCCTGCACCCTCCCCTCGCACTCACGGCCCCAGCGGCGAGGCCGTGCGCCCGCAGACGCCCTAGACGGAGGGCCGGGGTCCCCGTCAGGGGAGGGCACCCCCTGGAAGCCAGGGACGAGCGGCGACCGCGGCCTCTTCCAAAACGGCAGGCACACAGGCCTGCGCGGCAAAAAGCCCCCGACAAAGTAGCACCACTCAAAGGGGAAGGGTCCGCACCTGGCCCAGCAGCTCTTGATGAGCCCCAGGCCCCGCCCATGGCCGGAGCCTGAACCCGCCCACCCGACTCTGGCTGCGCACAGGTGCACTTCCAAGGGCCGCCGCTAGGGGGCGCTGGTGAGGGGGTTCGGGGACACTCAGCCCCCACCGGGCTGGGGCCACCCCTGCACCCATGGGTGTACGGGATTGTCTCCGCCATGTGGGGAACGGGGCCCTCTTCCCCTTCGCGGAAGCCCCAACCTTACTCCCGGGGCACGCCTGCACCCTCCCCTCGCACTCACGGTCCCAGAGTCGGGGCCGTGCGCCCGCAGACGCCCTAGACGGAGGGCCGGGGTCCCCGTCAGGGGAGGGCACCCCCTGGAAGCCAGGGACGAGCGGCGACCGCGGCCTCTTCCAAAACGGCAGGCACACAGGCCTGCGCGGCAAAAAGCCCCCGGCAAGGCAGCACCACTCAAAGGGGAAGGGTCCGCACCTGGCCCAGCAGCTCTTGATGAGCCCCAGGCCCCGCCCCTGGCCGGAGCCTCACCCCGCCCACCCGATTCTGGCTGCGCACAGGTGCACTTCCTAGGGCCGCCGCTAGGGGGCGCTGGTGAGGGGGTTCGGGGACCCTCAGCCCCCAACGGGCTAGGGCCACCCTTGCACCCATGGGGGTACCGGATTGTCCTCCCCCATGGGGGAACGGGGCCCCCTTGCCCTTCGCGAAAGCCCCAACCTTCCTCCCGGGGCACGCCTGCACCCTCCCCTCGCACTCACAGCCCTAGCGGCGGGGTCGTGCGCCGCAGACGCCCTAGACGGAGGGCCGGGGTCCCCGTCAGGGGAGGGCACCCCCTGGAAGCCAGGGACGAGCGGCGACCGCGGCCTCTTCCAAAACGGCAGGCACACAGGCCTGCGCGGCAAAAAGCCCCCGGCAAGGCAGCAACACTCAAAGGGGAAGGGTCCGCACCTGGCCCAGCAGCTCTTGATGAGCCCCAGGCCCCGCCCCTGGCCGGAGCCTGACCCCGCCCACCCGATTCTGGCTGCGCACAGGTGCACTTCCTAGGGCCGCCGCTAGGGGGCGCTGGTGAGGGGGTTCGGGGACCCTCAGCCCCCAACGTGCTAGGGCCACCCTTGCACCCATGGGGGTACCGGATTGTCCTCCCCCATGGGCGAACGGGGCCCCCTTGCCCTTCGCGAAAGCCCCAACCTTCCTCCCGGGGGAAGCCTGCACCTCCTCTCGCACTCACAGCCCCAGCGGCGGGGCCGTGCGCCCGCAGACGCCCTAGACGGAGGGCCGGGGTCCCCGTCAGGGGAGGGCACCCCCTGGAAGCCAGGGACGAGCGGCGACCGCGGCCTCTTCCAAAACGGCAGGCACACAGGCCTGCGCGGCAAAAAGCCCCCGGCAAGGCAGCACCACTCAAAGGGGAAGGGTCCGCACCTGGCCCAGCAGCTCTTGATGAGCCCCAGGCCCCGCCCCTGGCCGGAGCCTGACCCCGCCCACCCGATTCTGGCTGCGCACAGGTGCACTTCCTAGGGACGCCGCTAGGGGGCGCTGGTGAGGGGGTTCGGGGACCCTCAGCCCCCAACGGGCTAGGGCCACCCTTGCACCCATGGGGGTACCGGATTGTCCTCCCCCATGGGGGAACGGGGCCACCTTGCCCTTCGCGGAAGCCCCAACCTTCCTCCCGGGGGAAGCCTGCACCTCCTCTCGCACTCACAGCCCCAGCGGCGGGGCCGTGCGCCCGCAGACGCCCTAGACGGAGGGCCGGGGTCCCCGTCAGGGGAGGGCACCCCCTGGAAGCCAGGGACGAGCGGCGACCGCGGCCTCTTCCAAAACGGCAGGCACACAGGCCTGCGCGGCAAAAAGCCCCGGGCAAGGCAGCAACACTCAAAGGGGAAGGGTCCGCACCTGGCCCAGCAGCTCTTGATGAGCCCCAGGCCCCGCCCCTGGCCGGAGCCTGACCCCGCCCACCCGACTCTGGCTGCGCACAGGTGCACTTCCTAGGGCCGCCGCTAGGGGGCGCTGGTGAGGGGGTTCGGGGACCCTCAGCCCCCAACGGGCTGCGGCCACCCCTGCACCCATGGGGGTACGGGTTGTCCTCCGCCATGGGGGAACGGGGCCCCCTTCCCCTTCGCGGAAGCCCCAACCTTCCTCCCGGGGCACGCCTGCACCCTCCCCTCGCACTCACGACCCAGCGGCGAGGCCGTGCGCCCGCAGACGCCCTAGACGGAGGGCCGGGGTCCCCGTCTGGGGAGGGCAACCCCTGGAAGCCAGGGACGAGCGGCGACCGCGGCCTCTTCCAAAACGGCAGGCACACAGGCCTGCGCGTCAAATAGCCCCCGGCAAGGCAGCACCACTCAAAGGGGAAGGGTCCGCACCTGGCCCAGCAGCTCTTGATGAGCCCCAGGCCCCGCCCCTGGCCGGAGCCTGACCCCGCCCACCCGATTCTGGCTGCGCACAGGTGCACTTCCTAGGGACGCCTCTAGGGGGCGCTGGTGAGGGGGTTCGGGGACCCTCTGCCCCCAACGGGCTAGGGCCACCCTTGCACCCATGGGGGTAGGGGATTGTCTCCACCATGTGGGGAACGGGGCCCCCTTCCCCTACGCGGAAGCCCCAACCTTCCTCCCGGGGCACGCCTGCACCCTCCCCTCGCACTCACAGCCCCAGCGGCGGGGCCGTGCGCCAGCAGACGCCCTAGACGGAGGGCCGGGGTCCCCGTCAGGGGAGGGCACCCCCTGGAAGCCAGGGACGAGCGGCGACCGCGGCCTCTTCCAAAACGGCAGGCACACAGGC
This sequence comes from Talpa europaea, assembly GCF_964194135.1. NCBI lineage: Eukaryota > Metazoa > Chordata > Mammalia > Eulipotyphla > Talpidae > Talpa > Talpa europaea. The sequence continues at coordinate 74,659,106 of NC_140071.1, read as the reverse complement.
CTGCGCGGCAAAAAGCCCCCGGCAAGGCAGCACCACTCAAAGGGGAAGGGTCCGCACCTGGCCCAGCAGCTCTTGATGAGCCCCAGGCCCCGCCCCTGGCCGGAGCCTGACCCCGCCCACCCGACTCTGGCTGCGCACAGGTGCACTTACTAGGGCCGCCGCTAGGGTGCGCTGGTGAGGGGGTTCGGGGACCCTCAGCCCCCAACGGGCTGGGGCCACTCCTGCACCCATGGGGGTACCAGATTGTCCTCCCCCATGGGGGAGCGGGGCCCCCTTGCCCTTCGCGGAAGCCCCAAACTTCCTCCCGGGGCACGCCTGCACCCTCCCCTCGCACTCACGGCCCCAGCGGCGAGGCCGTGCGCCCGCAGACGCCCTAGACGGAGGGCCGGGGTCCCCGTCAGGGGAGGGCACCCCCTGGAAGCCAGGGACGAGCGGCGACCGCGGCCTCTTCCAAAACGGCAGGCACACAGGCCTGTGCGGCAAAAAGCCCCCGGCAAGGCAGCACCACTCAAAGGGGAAGGGTCCGCACCTGGCCCAGCAGCTCTTGATGAGCCCCAGGCCCCGCCCCTGGGCGGAGCCTGACCCCGCCCACCCGACTCTGGCTGCGCACAGGTGCACTTCCAAGGGCCGCCGCTAGGGGGCGCTGGTGAGGGGGTTCGGAGACACTCAGCCCCCACCAGGCTGGGGCCACCCCTGCACCCATGGGGGTACGGGATTGTCTCCGCCATGTGGGGAACGGGGCCCTCTTCCCCTTCGCGGAAGCCCCAACCTTCCTCCCGGGGCACGCCTGCACCCTCCCCTCGCACTGACGGCCCCAGCGGCGGGGCCGTGCGCCCGCAGACGCCCTAGACGGAGGGCCGGGGTCCCCGTCAGGGGAGGGCACCCCCTGGAAGCCAGGGACGAGCGGCGACCGCGGCCTCTTCCAAAACGGCAGGCACACAGGCCTGCGCGGCAAAAAGCCCCCGGCAAGGCAGCACCACTCAAAGGAGAAGGGTCCGCACCTGGCCCAGCAGCTCTTGATGAGCCCCAGGCCCCGCCCCTGGCCGGAGCCTGCCCGGCCCACCCGATTCTGGCTGCGCACAGGTGCACTTCCTAGGGACGCCGCTAGGGGGCGCTGGTGAGGGGGTTCGGGGACCCTCAGCCCCCAACGGGCTAGGGCCACCCTTGCACCCATGGGGGTACCGGATTGTCCTCCCCCATGGGGGAACGGGGCCCCCTTGCCCTTCGCGAAAGCCCCAACCTTCCTCCCGGGGCACGCCTGCACCCTCCCCTCACACTCACAGCCCCAGCGGCGGGGCCGTGCGCCCGCAGACGCCCTAGACGGAGGGCCGGGGTCCCCGTCAGGGGAGGGCACCCCCTGGAAGCCAGGGACGAGCGGCGACCGCGGCCTCTACCAAAACGGCAGGCACACAGGCCTGCGCGGCAAAAAGCCCCCGGCAAGGCAGCACCACTCAAAGGGGAAGGGTCCGCACCTGGCCCAGCAGCTCTTGATGAGCCCCAGGCCCCGCCCCTGGCCGGAGCCTGACCCCGCCCACCCGATTCTGGCTGCGCACAGGTGCACTTCCTAGGGCCGCCGCTAGGGGGCGCTGGTGAGGGGGTTCGGGGACCCTCAGCCCCCAACGGGCTAGGGCCACCCTTGCACCCATGGGGGTACCGGATTGTCCTCCCCCATGGGGGAACGGGGCCCCCTTGCCCTTCGCGAAAGCCCCAACCTTACTCCCGGGGGAAGCCTGCACCTCCTCTCGCACTCACAGCCCCAGCGGCGGGGCCGTGCGCCCGCAGACGCCCTAGACGGAGGGCCGGGGTCCCCGTCAGGGGAGGGCACCCCCTGGAAGCCAGGGACGAGCGGCGACCGCGGCCTCTTCCAAAACGGCAGGCACACAGGCCTGCGCGGCAAAAAGCCCCGGGCAAGGCAGCACCACTCAAAGGGGAAGGGACCGCACCTGGCCCAGAAGCTCTTGATGAGCCCCAGGCCCCGCCCCTGGCCGGAGCCTGACCCCGCCCACCCGACTCTGGCTGCGCACAGGTGCACTTCCTAGGGCCGCCGCTAGGGGGCGCTGGTGAGGGGGTTCGGGGACCCTCAGCCCCCAACGGGCTGCGGCCACCCCTGCACCCATGGGGGTACGGGTTGTCCTCCGCCATGGGGGAACGGGGCCCACTTCCCCTTCGCGGAAGCCCCAACCTTCCTCCCGGGGCACGCCTGCACCCTCCCCTCGCACTCACGGCCCCAGCGGCGAGGCCGTGCGCCCGCAGACGCCCTAGACGGAGGGCCGGGGTCCCCGTCTGGGGAGGGCACCCCCTGGAAGCCAGGGACGAGCGGCGACCGCGGCCTCTTCCAAAACGGCAGGCACACAGGCCTGCGCGGCAAAAAGCCCCCGGCAAGGCAGCAACACTCAAAGGGGAAGGGTCCGCACCTGGCCCAGCAGCTCTTGATGAGCCCCAGGCCCCGCCCCTGGCCGGAGCCTGACCCCGCCCACCCGACTCTGGCTGCGCACAGGTGCACTTCCTAGGGCCGCCGCTAGGGGGCGCTGGTGAGGGGGTTCGGGTACCCTCAGCCCCCAACGGGCTGCGGCCACCCCTGCACCCATGGGGGTACGGGTTGTCCTCCGCCATGGGGGAACGGGGCCTACTTCCCCTTCGCGGAAGCCCCAACCTTCCTCCCGGGGCACGCCTGCACCCTCCCCTCGCACTCACGGCCCCAGCGGCGGGGCCGTGCGCCCGCAGACGCCCTAGACGGAGGGCCGGGGTCCCCGTCAGGGGAGGGCACCCCCTGGAAGACAGGGACGAGCGGCGACCGCGGCCTCTTCCAAAACGGCAGGCACACAGGCCTGCGCGGCAAAAAGCCCCCGGCAAGGCAGCACCACTCAAAGGAGAAGGGTCCGCACCTGGCCCAGGAGCTCTTGATGAGCCCCAGGCCCCGCCCCTGGCCGGAGCCTGACCCCGCCCACCCGATTCTGGCTGCGCACAGGTGCACTTCCTAGGGACGCCGCTAGGGGGCGCTGGTGAGGGGGTTCGGGGACCCTCAGCCCCCAACGGGCTAGGGCCACCCTTGCACCCATGGGGGTACCGGATTGTCCTCCCCCATGGGGGAACGGGGCCCCCTTGCCCTTCGCGAAAGCCCCAACCTTCCTCCCGGGGCACGCCTGCACCCTCCCCTCGCACTCACGGCCCCAGCGGCGGGGCCGTGCGCCCGCAGACGCCCTTAGACGGAGGGCCGGGGTCCCCGTCAGGGGAGGGCACCCCCTGGAAGCCAGGGACGAGCGGCGACCGCGGCCTCTTCCAAAACGGCAGGCACACAGGCCTGCGCGGCAAAAAGCCCCCGGCAAGGCATCAGCACTCATGGGGAAGGGTCCGCACCTGGCCCAGCAGCTCTTGATGAGCCCCAGGCCCCGCCCCTGGCGGGAGCCTGCCCGGCCCACCCGATTCTGGCTGCGCACAGGTGCACTTCCTAGGGACGCCGCTAGGGGGCGCTGGTGAGGGGGTTCGGGGACCCTCAGCCCCCAACGGGCTAGGGCCACCCTTGCACCCATGGGGGTACCGGATTGTCCTCCCCCATGGGGGAACGGGGCCCCCTTGCCCTTCGCGAAAGCCCCAACCTTCCTCCCGGGGCACGCCTGCACCCTCCCCTCACACTCACAGCCCCAGCGGCGGGTCCGTGCGCCCGCAGACACCCTAGACGGAGGGCCGGGGTCCCCGTCAGGGGAGGGCACCCCCTGGAAGCCAGGGACGAGCGGCGACCGCGGCCTCTTCCAAAACGGCAGGCACACAGGCCTGCGCGGCAAAAAGCCCCCGGCAAGGCAGTACCACTCAAAGGGGAAGGGTCCGCACCTGGCCCAGCAGCTCTTGATGAGCCCCAGGCCCCGCCCCTGGCCGGAGCCTGACCCCGCCCACCCGATTCTGGCTGCGCACAGGTGCACTTCCTAGGGCCGCCGCTAGGGGGCGCTGGTGAGGGGGTTCGGGGACCCTCAGCCCCCAACGGGCTAGGGCCACCCTTGCACCCATGGGGGTACCGGATTGTCCTCCCCCATGGGGGAACGGGGCCCCCTTGCCCTTCGCGAAAGCCCCAACCTTCCTCCCGGGGGAAGCCTGCACCTCCTCTCGCACTCACAGCCCCAGCGGCGGGGCCGTGCGCCCGCAGACGCCCTAGACGGAGGGCCGGGGTCCCCGTCAGGGGAGGGCACCCCCTGGAAGCCAGGGACGAGCGGCGACCGCGGCCTCTTCCAAAACGGCAGGCACACAGGCCTGCGCGGCAAAAAGCCCCGGGCAAGGCAGCACCACTCAAAGGGGAAGGGTCCGCACCTGGCCCAGAAGCTCTTGATGAGCCCCAGGCCCCGCCCCTGGCCGGAGCCTGACACCGCCCACCCGACTCTGGCTGCGCACAGGTGCACTTCCTAGGGCCGCCGCTAGGGGGCGCTGGTGAGGGGGTTCGGGGACCCTCAGCCCCCAACGGGCTGCGGCCACCCCTGCACCCATGGGGGTACGGGTTGTCCTCCGCCATGGGGGAACGGGGCCCACTTCCCCTTCGCGGAAGCCCCAACCTTCCTCCCGGGGCACGCCTGCACCCTCCCCTCGCACTCACGGCCCCAGCAGCGAGGCCGTGCGCCCGCAGACGCCCTAGACGGAGGGCCGGGGTCCCCGTCTGGGGAGGGCACCCCCTGGAAGCCAGGGACAAGCGGCGACCGCGGCCTCTTCCAAAACGGCAGGCACACAGGCCTGCGCGGCAAAAAGCCCCCGGCAAGGCAGCACCACTCAAAGGGGAAGGGTCCGCACCTGGCCCAGGAGCTCTTGATGAGCCCCAGGCCCCGCCCCTGGCCGGAGCCTGACCCCGCCCACCCGATTCTGGCTGCGCACAGGTGCACTTCCTAGGGACGCCGCTAGGGGGCGCTGGTGAGGGGGTTCGGGGACCCTCAGCCCCCAACGGGCTAGGGCCACCCTTGCACCCATGGGGGTACCGGATTGTCCTCCCCCATGGGGGAACGGGGCCCCCTTGCCCTTCGCGAAAGCCCCAACCTTCCTCCCGGGGCACGCCTGCACCCTCCCCTCGCACTCACGGCCCCAGCGGCGGGGCCGTGCGCCCGCAGACGCCCTTAGACGGAGGGCCGGGGTGCCCGTCAGGGGAGGGCACCCCCTGGAAGCCAGGGACGAGCGGCGACCGCGGCCTCTTCCAAAACCGCAGGCACACAGGCCTGCGCGGCAAAAAGCCCCCGGCAAGGCAGCACCACTCAAAGGGGAAGGGTCCGCACCTGGCCCAGCAGCTCTTGATGAGCCCCAGGCCCCGCCCCTGGCCGGAGCCTGACCCCGCCCACCCGACTCTGGCTGCGCACAGGTGCACTTCCTAGGGCCGCCGCTAGGGGGCGCTGGTGAGGGGGTTCGGGGACCCTCAGCCCCCAACGGGCTGCGGCCACCCCTGCACCCATGGGGGTACCGGATTGTCCTCCCCCATGGGGTAACGGAGCCCCCTTGCCCTTCGCGGAAGCCCCAAACTTCCTCCCGGGGCACGCCTGCACCCTCCCCTCGCACTCATGGCCCCAGCGGCGAGGCCGTGCGCCCGCAGACGCCCTAGACGGAGGGCCGGGGTCCCCGTCAGGGGAGGGCACCCCCTGGAAGCCAGGGACGAGCGGCGACTGCGGCCTCTTCCAAAACGGCAGGCACACAGGCCTGCGCGGCAAAAAGCCCCCGGCAAGGCAGCACCACTCAAAGGGGAAGGGTCCGCACCTGGCCCAGCAGCTCTTGATGAGCCCCAGGCCCCGCCCCTGGCCGGAGCCTGACCCCGCCCACCCGATTCTGGCTGCGCACAGGTGCACTTCCTAGGGCCGCCGCTAGGGGGCGCTGGTGAGGGGGTTCGGGGACCCTCAGCCCCCAACGGGCTAGGGCCACCCTTGCACCCATGGGGGTACCGGATTGTCCTCCCCCATGGGGGAACGGGGCCCCCTTGTCCTTCGCGAAAGCCCCAACCTTCCTCCCGGGGGAAGCCTGCACCTCCTCTCGCACTCACAGACCCAGCGGCGGGGCCGTGCGCCCGCAGACGCCCTAGACGGAGGGCCGGGGTCCCCGTCAGGGGAGGGCACCCCCTGGAAGCCAGGGACGAGCGGCGACCGCGGCCTCTTCCAAAACGGCAGGCACACAGGCCTGCGCGGCAAAAAGCCCCCGGCAAGGCAGCACCACTCAAAGGGGAAGGGTCCGCACCTGGCCCAGCAGCTCTTGATGAGCCCCAGGCCCCGCCCCTGGCCGGAGCCTGACCCCGCCCACCCGATTCTGGCTGCGCACAGGTGCACTTCCTAGGGACGCCGCTAGGGGGCACTGGTGAGGGGGTTCGGGGACCCTCAGCCCCCAACGGGCTAGGGCCACCCTTGCACCCATGGGGGTTAGGGATTGTCCTCCCCCATGGGGGAACGGGGCCCCCTTGCCCTTCGCGGAAGCCCCAACCTTCCTCCCGGGGGAAGCCTGCACCTCCTCTCGCACTCACGGCCCCAGCGGCGGGGCCGTGCGCCCGCAGACGCCCTCGACGGAGGGCCGGGGTCCCCGTCAGGGGAGGGCACCCCCTGGAAGCCAGGGACGAGCGGCGACCACGGCCTCTTCCAAAATGGCAGTCACACAGGCCTGCGCGGCAAAAAGCCCCCGGCAAGGCAGCACCACTCAAAGGGGAAGGGTCCGCACCTGGCCCAGCAGCTCTTGATGAGCCCCAGGCCCCGCCCCTGGCTGGAGCCTGACCCCGCCCACCCGACTCTGGCTGCGCACAGGTGCACTTCCTAGGGCCGCCGCTAGGGGGCGCTGGTGAGGGGGTTCGGGGACCCTCAGCCCCCAACGGGCTAGGGCCACCCTTGCACCCATGGGGGTACGGGATTGTCTCCACCATGTGGGGAACGGGGCCCCCTTCCCCTACGCGGAAGCCCCAACCTTCCTCCCGGGGCACGCCTGCACCCTCCCCTCGCACTCACAGCCCCAGCGGCGGGGCCGTGCGCCCGCAGACGCCCTAGACGGAGGGCCGGGGTCCCCGTCAGGGGAGGGCACCCCCTGGAAGCCAGGGACGAGCGGCGACCGCGGCCTCTTCCAAAACGGCAGGCACACAGGCCTGCGCGGCAAAAAGCCCCCGGCAAGGCAGCACCACTCAAAGGGGAAGGGTCCGCACCTGGCCCAGCAGCTCTTGATGAGCCCCAGGCCCCGCCCCTGGCCGGAGCCTGACCAGCCCACCCGACTCTGGCTGCGCACAGGTGTACTTCCTAGGGCCGCCGCTAGGGGGCGCTGGTGAGGGGGTTCGGGGACCCTCAGCCCCCAACGGGCTGCGGCCACCCCTGCACCCATGGGGGTACGGGTTGTCCTCCGCCATGGGGGAACGGGGCCCCCTTCCCCTTCGCGGAAGCCCCAACCTTCCTCCCGGGGCACGCCTGCACGCTCCCCTCGCACTCACGGACCCAGCGGCGGGGCCGTGCGCCCGCAGACGCCCTAGACGGAGGGCCGGGGTCCCCGTCAGGGGAGGGCACCCCCTGGAAGCCAGGGACGAGCGGCGACCGCGGCCTCTTCCAAAACGGCAGGCACCAGGCCTGCGCGGCAAAAATCCCCCGGCAAGGCAGCACCACTCAAACGGGAAGGGTCCGCACCTGGCCCAGCAGCTCTTGATGAGCCCCAGGCCCCGCCCCTGGCCGGAGCCTGACCCCGCCCACCCGATTCTGGCTGCGCACAGGTGCACTTCCTAGGGCCGCCGCTAGGGGGCGCTGGTGAGGGGGTTCGGGGACCCTCAGCCCCCAACGGGCTAGGGCCACCCTTGCACCCATGGGGGTACCGGATTGTCCTCCGCCATGGGGGAACGGGGCCCCCTTGCCCTTCGCGGAAGCCCCAAACTTCCTCCCGGGGCACGCCTGCACCCTCCCCTCGCACTCACGGCCCCAGCGGCGAGGCCGTGCGCCCGCAGACGCCCTAAACGGAGGGCCGGGGTCCCCGTCAGGGGAGGGCACCCCCTGGAAGCCAGGGACGAGCGGCGACCGCGGCCTCTTCCAAAACGGCAGGCACACAGGCCTGCGCGGCAAAAAGCCCCCGACAAAGTAGCACCACTCAAAGGGGAAGGGTCCGCACCTGGCCCAGCAGCTCTTGATGAGCCCCAGGCCCCGCCCATGGCCGGAGCCTGACCCCGCCCACCCGACTCTGGCTGCGCACAGGTGCACTTCCAATGGCCGCCGCTAGGGGGCGCTGGTGAGGGGGTTCGGGGACACTCAGCCCCCACCGGGCTGGGGCCACCCCTGCACCCATGGGTGTACGGGATTGTCTCCGCCATGTGGGGAACGGGGCCCTCTTCCCCTTCGCGGAAGCCCCAACCTTACTGCCGGGGCACGCCTGCACCCTCCCCTCGCACTCACGGTCCCAGAGTCGGGGCCGTGCGCCCGCAGACGCCCTAGACGGAGGGCCGGGGTCCCCGTCAGGGGAGGGCACCCCCTGGAAGCCAGGGACGAGCGGCGACCGCGGCCTCTTCCAAAACGGCAGGCACACAGGCCTGCGCGGCAAAAAGCCCCCGGCAAGGCAGCACCACTCAAAGGGGAAGGGTCCGCACCTGGCCCAGCAGCTCTTGATGAGCCCCAGGCCCCGCCCCTGGCCGGAGCCTCACCCCGCCCACCCGATTCTGGCTGCGCACAGGTGCACTTCCTAGGGACGCCGCTAGGGGGCGCTGGTGAGGGGGTTCGGGGACCCTCAGCCCCCAACGGGCTAGGGCCACCCTTGCACCCATGGGGGTACCGGATTGTCCTCCCCCATGGGGGAACGGGGCCCCCTTGCCCTTCGCGAAAGCCCCAACCTTCCTCCCGGGGCACGCCTGCACCCTCCCCTCGCACTCACAGCCCTAGCGGCGGGGTCGTGCGCCGCAGACGCCCTAGACGGAGGGCCGGGGTCCCCGTCAGGGGAGGGCACCCCCTGGAAGCCAGGGACGAGCGGCGACCGCGGCCTCTTCCAAAACGGCAGGCACACAGGCCTGCGCGGCAAAAAGCCCCCGGCAAGGCAGCAACACTCAAAGGGGAAGGGTCCGCACCTGGCCCAGCAGCTCTTGATGAGCCCCAGGCCCCGCCCCTGGCCGGAGCCTGACCCCGCCCACCCGATTCTGGCTGCGCACAGGTGCAATTCCTAGGGCCGCCGCTAGGGGGCGCTGGTGAGGGGGTTCGGGGACCCTCAGCCCCCAACGTGCTAGGGCCACCCTTGCACCCATGGGGGTACCGGATTGTCCTCCCCCATGGGGGAACGGGGCCCCCTTGCCCTTCGCGAAAGCCCCAACCTTCCTCCCGGGGGAAGCCTGCACCTCCTCTCGCACTCACAGCCCCAGCGGCGGGGCCGTGCGCCCGCAGACGCCCTAGACGGAGGGCCGGGGTCCCCGTCAGGGGAGGGCACCCCCTGGAAGCCAGGGACGAGCGGCGACCGCGGCCTCTTCCAAAACGGCAGGCACACAGGCCTGCGCGGCAAAAAGCCCCCGGCAAGGCAGCACCACTCAAAGGGGAAGGGTCCGCACCTGGCCCAGCAGCTCTTGATGAGCCCCTGGCCCCGCCCCTGGCCGGAGCCTGACCCCGCCCACCCGATTCTGGCTGCGCACAGGTGCACTTCCTAGGGACGCCTCTAGGGGGCGCTGGTGAGGGGGTTCGGGGACCCTCAGCCCCCAACGGGCTAGGGCCACCCTTGCACCCATGGGGGTACCGGATTGTCCTCCCCCATGGGGGAACGGGGCCACCTTGCCCTTCGCGGAAGCCCCAACCTTCCTCCCGGGGGAAGCCTGCACCTCCTCTCGCACTCACAGCCCCAGCGGCGGGGCCGTGCGCCCGCAGACGCCCTAGACGGAGGGCCGGGGTCCCCGTCAGGGGAGGGCACCCCCTGGAAGCCAGGGACGAGCGGCGACCGCGGCCTCTTCCAAAACGGCAGGCACACAGGCCTGCGCGGCAAAAAGCCCCCGGCAAGGCAGCACCACTCAAAGGGGAAGGGTCCGCACCTGGCCCAGCAGCTCTTGATGAGCCCCAGGCCCCGCCCCTGGCCGGAGCCTGACCCCGCCCACCCGACTCTGGCTGCGCACAGTTGCACTTCCTACGGCCGCCGCTAGGGGGCGCTGGTGAGGGGGTTCGGGGACCCTCAGCCCCCACCGGGCTGGGGCCACCCCTGCACCCATGGGGGTACCGGATTGTCCTCCCCCATGGGGGAACGGTCCCCCTTGCCCTTCGCTGAAGCCCCAAACTTCCTCCCGGGGCACGCCTGCACCCTCCCCTCGCACTCACGGCCCCAGCGGCGAGGCCGTGCGCCCGCAGACGCCCTAGACGGAGGGCCGGGGTCCCCGTCAGGGGAGGGCACCCCCTGGAAGCCAGGGACGAGCGGCGACCGCGGCCTCTTCCAAAACGGCAGGCACACAGGCCTGCGCGGCAAAAAGCCCCCGACAAAGTAGCACCACTCAAAGGGGAAGGGTCCGCACCTGGCCCAGCAGCTCTTGATGAGCCCCAGGCCCCGCCCATGGCCGGAGCCTGACCCCGCCCACCCGACTCTGGCTGCGCACAGGTGCACTTCCAAGGGCCGCCGCTAGGGGGCGCTGGTGAGGGGGTTCGGGGACACTCAGCCCCCACCGGGCTGGGGCCACCCCTGCACCCATGGGTGTACGGGATTGTCTCCGCCATGTGGGGAACGGGGCCCTCTTCCCCTTCGCGGAAGCCCCAACCTTACTCCCGGGGCACGCCTGCACCCTCCCCTCGCACTCACGGTCCCAGAGTCGGGGCCGTGCGCCCGCAGACGCCCTAGACGGAGGGCCGGGGTCCCCGTCAGGGGAGGGCACCCCCTGGAAGCCAGGGACGAGCGGCGACCGCGGCCTCTTCCAAAACGGCAGGCACACAGGCCTGCGCGGCAAAAAGCCCCCGGCAAGGCAGCACCACTCAAAGGGGAACGGTCCGCACCTGGCCCAGCAGCTCTTGATGAGCCCCAGGCCCCGCCCCTGGCCGGAGCCTCACCCCGCCCACCCGATTCTGGCTGCGCACAGGTGCACTTCCTAGGGCCGCCGCTAGGGGGCGCTGGTGAGGGGGTTCGGGGACCCTCAGCCCCCAACGGGCTAGGGCCACCCTTGCACCCATGGGGGTACCGGATTGTCCTCCCCCATGGGGGAACGGGGCCCCCTTGCCCTTCGCGAAAGCCCCAACCTTCCTCCCGGGGCACGCCTGCACCCTCCCCTCGCACTCACAGCCCTAGCGGCGGGGTCGTGCGCCGCAGACGCCCTAGACGGAGGGCCGGGGTCCCCGTCAGGGGAGGGCACCCCCTGGAAGCCAGGGACGAGCGGCGACCGCGGCCTCTTCCAAAACGGCAGGCACACAGGCCTGCGCGGCAAAAAGCCCCCGGCAAGGCAGCAACACTCAAAGGGGAAGGGTCCGCACCTGGCCCAGCAGCTCTTGATGAGCCCCAGGCCCCGCCCCTGGCCGGAGCCTGACCCCGCCCACCCGATTCTGGCTGCGCACAGGTGCAATTCCTAGGGCCGCCGCTAGGGGGCGCTGGTGAGGGGGTTCGGGGACCCTCAGCCCCCAACGTGCTAGGGCCACCCTTGCACCCATGGGGGTACCGGATTGTCCTCCCCCATGGGCGAACGGGGCCCCCTTGCCCTTCGCGAAAGCCCCAACCTTCCTCCCGGGGGAAGCCTGCACCTCCTCTCGCACTCACAGCCCCAGCGGCGGGGCCGTGCGCCCGCAGACGCCCTAGACGGAGGGCCGGGGTCCCCGTCAGGGGAGGGCACCCCCTGGAAGCCAGGGACGAGCGGCGACCGCGGCCTCTTCCAAAACGGCAGGCACACAGGCCTGCGCGGCAAAAAGCCCCCGGCAAGGCAGCACCACTCAAAGGGGAAGGGTCCGCACCTGGCCCAGCAGCTCTTGATGAGCCCCTGGCCCCGCCCCTGGCCGGAGCCTGACCCCGCCCACCCGATTCTGGCTGCGCACAGGTGCACTTCCTAGGGACGCCGCTAGGGGGCGCTGGTGAGGGGGTTCGGGGACCCTCAGCCCCCAACGGGCTAGGGCCACCCTTGCACCCATGGGGGTACCGGATTGTCCTCCCCCATGGGGGAACGGGGCCACCTTGCCCTTCGCGGAAGCCCCAACCTTCCTCCCGGGGGAAGCCTGCACCTCCTCTCGCACTCACAGCCCCAGCGGCGGGGCCGTGCGCCCGCAGACGCCCTAGACGGAGGGCCGGGGTCCCCGTCAGGGGAGGGCACCCCCTGGAAGCCAGGGACGAGCGGCGACCGCGGCCTCTTCCAAAACGGCAGGCACACAGGCCTGCGCGGCAAAAAGCCCCGGGCAAGGCAGCAACACTCAAAGGGGAAGGGTCCGCACCTGGCCCAGCAGCTCTTGATGAGCCCCAGGCCCCGCCCCTGGCCGGAGCCTGACCCCGCCCACCCGACTCTGGCTGCGCACAGGTGCACTTCCTAGGGCCGCCGCTAGGTGGCGCTGGTGAGGGGGTTCGGGGACCCTCAGCCCCCAACGGGCTGCGGCCACCCCTGCACCCATGGGGGTACGGGTTGTCCTCCGCCATGGGGGAACGGGGCCCCCTTCCCCTTCGCGGAAGCCCCAACCTTCCTCCCGGGGCACGCCTGCACCCTCCCCTCGCACTCACGACCCAGCGGCGAGGCCGTGCGCCCGCAGACGCCCTAGACGGAGGGCCGGGGTCCCCGTCTGGGGAGGGCAACCCCTGGAAGCCAGGGACGAGCGGCGACCGCGGCCTCTTCCAAAACGGCAGGCACACAGGCCTGCGCGGCAAATAGCCCCCGGCAAGGCAGCACCACTCAAAGGGGAAGGGTCCGCACCTGGCCCAGCAGCTCTTGATGAGCCCCAGGCCCCGCCCCTGGCCGGAGCCTGACCCCGCCCACCCGATTCTGGCTGCGCACAGGTGCACTTCCTAGGGACGCCTCTAGGGGGCGCTGGTGAGGGGGTTCGGGGACCCTCTGCCCCCAACGGGCTAGGGCCACCCTTGCACCCATGGGGGTAGGGGATTGTCTCCACCATGTGGGGAACGGGGCCCCCTTCCCCTACGCGGAAGCCCCAACCTTCCTCCCGGGGCACGCCTGCACCCTCCCCTCGCACTCACAGCCCCAGCGGCGGGGCCGTGCGCCAGCAGACGCCCTAGACGGAGGGCCGGGGTCCCCGTCAGGGGAGGGCACCCCCTGGAAGCCAGGGACGAGCGGCGACCGCGGCCTCTTCCAAAACGGCAGGCACACAGGCCTGCGCGGCAAAAAGCCCCCGGCAAGGCAGCACCACTCAAAGGGGAAGGGTCCGCACCTGGCCCAGCAGCTCTTGATGAGCCCCAGGCCCCGCCCCTGGCCGGAGCCTGACCCCGCCCACCCGACTCTGGCTGCGCACAGGTGCACTTACTAGGGCCGCCGCTAGGGTGCGCTGGTGAGGGGGTTCGGGGACCCTCAGCCCCCAACGGGCTGGGGCCACCCCTGCACCCATGGGGGTACCAGATTGTCCTCCCCCATGGGGGAGCGGGGCCCCCTTGCCCTTCGCGGAAGCCCCAAACTTCCTCCCGGGGCACGCCTGCACCCTCCCCTCGCACTCACGGCCCCAGCGGCGAGGCCGTGCGCCCGCAGACGCCCTAGACGGAGGGCCGGGGTCCCCGTCAGGGGAGGGCACCCCCTGGAAGCCAGGGACGAGCGGCGACCGCGGCCTCTTCCAAAACGGCAGGCACACAGGCCTGTGCGGCAAAAAGCCCCCGGCAAGGCAGCACCACTCAAAGGGGAAGGGTCCGCACCTGGCCCAGCAGCTCTTGATGAGCCCCAGGCCCCGCCCCTGGGCGGAGCCTGACCCCGCCCACCCGACTCTGGCTGCGCACAGGTGCACTTCCAAGGGCCGCCGCTAGGGGGCGCTGGTGAGGGGGTTCGGAGACACTCAGCCCCCACCAGGCTGGGGCCACCCCTGCACCCATGGGGGTACGGGATTGTCTCCGCCATGTGGGGAACGGGGCCCTCTTCCCCTTCGCGGAAGCCCCAACCTTCCTCCCGGGGCACGCCTGCACCCTCCCCTCGCACTGACGGCCCCAGCGGCGGGGCCGTGCGCCCGCAGACGCCCTAGACGGAGGGCCGGGGTCCCCGTCAGGGGAGGGCACCCCCTGGAAGCCAGGGACGAGCGGCGACCGCGGCCTCTTCCAAAACGGCAGGCACACAGGCCTGCGCGGCAAAAAGCCCCCGGCAAGGCAGCACCACTCAAAGGAGAAGGGTCCGCACCTGGCCCAGCAGCTCTTGATGAGCCCCAGGCCCCGCCCCTGGCCGGAGCCTGCCCGGCCCACCCGATTCTGGCTGCGCACAGGTGCACTTCCTAGGGACGCCGCTAGGGGGCGCTGGTGAGGGGGTTCGGGGACCCTCAGCCCCCAACGGGCTAGGGCCACCCTTGCACCCATGGGGGTACCGGATTGTCCTCCCCCATGGGGGAACGGGGCCCCCTTGCCCTTCGCGAAAGCCCCAACCTTCCTCCCGGGGCACGCCTGCACCCTCCCCTCACTCTCACAGCCCCAGCGGCGGGGCCGTGCGCCCGCAGACGCCCTAGACGGAGGGCCGGGGTCCCCGTCAGGGGAGGGCACCCCCTGGAAGCCAGGGACGAGCGGCGACCGCGGCCTCTACCAAAACGGCAGGCACACAGGCCTGCGCGGCAAAAAGCCCCCGGCAAGGCAGCACCACTCAAAGGGGAAGGGTCCGAACCTGGCCCAGCAGCTCTTGATGAGCCCCAGGCCCCGCCCCTGGCCGGAGCCTGACCCCGCCCACCCGATTCTGGCTGCGCACAGGTGCACTTCCTAGGGCCGCCGCTAGGGGGCGCTGGTGAGGGGGTTCGGGGACCCTCAGCCCCCAACGGGCTAGGGCCACCCTTGCACCCATGGGGGTACCGGATTGTCCTCCCCCATGGGGGAACGGGGCCCCCTTGCCCTTCGCGAAAGCCCCAACCTTACTCCCGGGGGAAGCCTGCACCTCCTCTCGCACTCACAGCCCCAGCGGCGGGGCCGTGCGCCCGCAGACGCCCTAGACGGAGGGCCGGGGTCCCCGTCAGGGGAGGGCACCCCCTGGAAGCCAGGGACGAGCGGCGACCGCGGCCTCTTCCAAAACGGCAGGCACACAGGCCTGCGCGGCAAAAAGCCCCGGGCAAGGCAGCACCACTCAAAGGGGAAGGGACCGCACCTGGCCCAGAAGCTCTTGATGAGCCCCAGGCCCCGCCCCTGGCCGGAGCCTGACCCCGCCCACCCGACTCTGGCTGCGCACAGGTGCACTTCCTAGGGCCGCCGCTAGGGGGCGCTGGTGAGGGGGTTCGGGGACCCTCAGCCCCCAACGGGCTGCGGCCACCCCTGCACCCATGGGGGTACGGGTTGTCCTCCGCCATGGGGGAACGGGGCCCACTTCCCCTTCGCGGAAGCCCCAACCTTCCTCCCGGGGCACGCCTGCACCCTCCCCTCGCACTCACGGCCCCAGCGGCGAGGCCGTGCGCCCGCAGACGCCCTAGACGGAGGGCCGTGGTCCCCGTCTGGGGAGGGCACCCCCTGGAAGCCAGGGACGAGCGGCGACCGCGGCCTCTTCCAAAACGGCAGGCACACAGGCCTGCGCGGCAAAAAGCCCCCGGCAAGGCAGCAACACTCAAAGGGGAAGGGTCCGCACCTGGCCCAGCAGCTCTTGATGAGCCCCAGGCCCCGCCCCTGGCCGGAGCCTGACCCCGCCCACCCGACTCTGGCTGCGCACAGGTGCACTTCCTAGGGCCGCCGCTAGGGGGCGCTGGTGAGGGGGTTCGGGTACCCTCAGCCCCCAAAGGGCTGCGGCCACCCCTGCACCCATGGGGGTACGGGTTGTCCTCCGCCATGGGGGAACGGGGCCCCCTTCCCCTTCGCGGAAGCCCCAACCTTCCTCCCGGGGCACGCCTGCACCCTCCCCTCGCACTCACGGCCCCAGCGGCGGGGCCGTGCGCCCGCAGACGCCCTAGACGGAGGGCCGGGGTCCCCGTCAGGGGAGGGCACCCCCTGGAAGACAGGGACGAGCGGCGACCGCGGCCTCTTCCAAAACGGCAGGCACACAGGCCTGCGCGGCAAAAAGCCCCCGGCAAGGCAGCACCACTCAAAGGAGAAGGGTCCGCACCTGGCCCAGGAGCTCTTGATGAGCCCCAGGCCCCGCCCCTGGCCGGAGCCTGACCCCGCCCACCCGATTCTGGCTGCGCACAGGTGCACTTCCTAGGGACGCCGCTAGGGGGCGCTGGTGAGGGGGTTCGGGGACCCTCAGCCCCCAACGGGCTAGGGCCACCCTTGCACCCATGGGGGTACCGGATTGTCCTCCCCCATGGGGGAACGGGGCCCCCTTGCCCTTCGCGAAAGCCCCAACCTTCCTCCCGGGGCACGCCTGCACCCTCCCCTCGCACTCACGGCCCCAGCGGCGGGGCCGTGCGCCCGCAGACGCCCTTAGACGGAGGGCCGGGGTCCCCGTCAGGGGAGGGCACCCCCTGGAAGCCAGGGACGAGCGGCGACCGCGGCCTCTTCCAAAACGGCAGGCACACAGGCCTGCGCGGCAAAAAGCCCCCGGCAAGGCATCAGCACTCATGGGGAAGGGTCCGCACCTGGCCCAGCAGCTCTTGATGAGCCCCAGGCCCCGCCCCTGGCGGGAGCCTGCCCGGCCCACCCGATTCTGGCTGCGCACAGGTGCACTTCCTAGGGACGCCGCTAGGGGGCGCTGGTGAGGGGGTTCGGGGACCCTCAGCCCCCAACGGGCTAGGGCCACCCTTGCACCCATGGGGGTACCGGATTGTCCTCCCCCATGGGGGAACGGGGCCCCCTTGCCCTTCGCGAAAGCCCCAACCTTCCTCCCGGGGCACGCCTGCACCCTCCCCTCACACTCACAGCCCCAGCGGCGGGTCCGTGCGCCCGCAGACGCCCTAGACGGAGGGCCGGGGTCCCCGTCAGGGGAGGGCACCCCCTGGAAGCCAGGGACGAGCGGCGACCGCGGCCTCTTCCAAAACGGCAGGCACACAGGCCTGCGCGGCAAAAAGCCCCCGGCAAGGCAGCACCACTCAAAGGGGAAGGGTCCGCACCTGGCCCAGCAGCTCTTGATGAGCCCCAGGCCCCGCCCCTGGCCGGAGCCTGACCCCGCCCACCCGATTCTGGCTGCGCACAGGTGCACTTCCTAGGGCCGCCGCTAGGGGGCGCTGGTGAGGGGGTTCGGGGACCCTCAGCCCCCAACGGGCTAGGGCCACCCTTGCACCCATGGGGGTACCGGATTGTCCTCCCCCATGGGGGAACGGGGCCCCCTTGCCCTTCGCGAAAGCCCCAACCTTCCTCCCGGGGGAAGCCTGCACCTCCTCTCGCACTCACAGCCCCAGCGGCGGGGCCGTGCGCCCGCAGACGCCCTAGACGGAGGGCCGGGGTCCCCGTCAGGGGAGGGCACCCCCTGGAAGCCAGGGACGAGCGGCGACCGCGGCCTCTTCCAAAACGGCAGGCACACAGGCCTGCGCGGCAAAAAGCCCCGGGCAAGGCAGCACCACTCAAAGGGGAAGGGTCCGCACCTGGCCCAGAAGCTCTTGATGAGCCCCAGGCCCCGCCCCTGGCCGGAGCCTGACACCGCCCACCCGACTCTGGCTGCGCACAGGTGCACTTCCTAGGGCCGCCGCTAGGGGGCGCTGGTAAGGGGGTTCGGGGACCCTCAGCCCCCAACGGGCTGCGGCCACCCCTGCACCCATGGGGGTACGGGTTGTCCTCCGCCATGGGGGAACGGGGCCCACTTCCCCTTCGCGGAAGCCCCAACCTTCCTCCCGGGGCACGCCTGCACCCTCCCCTCGCACTCACGGCCCCAGCAGCGAGGCCGTGCGCCCGCAGACGCCCTAGACGGAGGGCCGGGGTCCCCGTCTGGGGAGGGCACCCCCTGGAAGCCAGGGACGAGCGGCGACCGCGGCCTCTTCCAAAACGGCAGGCACACAGGCCTGCGCGGCAAAAAGCCCCCGGCAAGGCAGCACCACTCAAAGGGGAAGGGTCCGCACCTGGCCCAGGAGCTCTTGATGAGCCCCAGGCCCCGCCCCTGGCCGGAGCCTGACCCCGCCCACCCGATTCTGGCTGCGCACAGGTGCACTTCCTAGGGACGCCGCTAGGGGGCGCTGGTGAGGGGGTTCGGGGACCCTCAGCCCCCAACGGGCTAGGGCCACCCTTGCACCCATGGGGGTACCGGATTGTCCTCCCCCATGGGGGAACGGGGCCCCCTTGCCCTTCGCGAAAGCCCCAACCTTCCTCCCGGGGCACGCCTGCACCCTCCCCTCGCACTCACGGCCCCAGCGGCGGGGCCGTGCGCCCGCAGACGCCCTTAGACGGAGGGCCGGGGTGCCCGTCAGGGGAGGGCACCCCCTGGAAGCCAGGGACGAGCGGCGACCGCGGCCTCTTCCAAAACCGCAGGCACACAGGCCTGCGCGGCAAAAAGCCCCCGGCAAGGCAGCACCACTCAAAGGGGAAGGGTCCGCACCTGGCCCAGCAGCTCTTGATGAGCCCCAGGCCCCGCCCCTGGCCGGAGCCTGACCCCGCCCACCCGACTC
Source organism: Talpa europaea (assembly GCF_964194135.1). NCBI lineage: Eukaryota > Metazoa > Chordata > Mammalia > Eulipotyphla > Talpidae > Talpa > Talpa europaea. The sequence continues at coordinate 74,640,597 of NC_140071.1, read as the reverse complement.
TGGCTGCGCACAGGTGCACTTCCTAGGGCCGCCGCTAGGGGGCGCTGGTGAGGGGGTTCGGGGACCCTCAGCCCCCAACGGGCTGCGGCCACCCCTGCACCCATGGGGGTACCGGATTGTCCTCCCCCATGGGGTAACGGAGCCCCCTTGCCCTTCGCGGAAGCCCCAAACTTCCTCCCGGGGCACGCCTGCACCCTCCCCTCGCACTCATGGCCCCAGCGGCGAGGCCGTGCGCCCGCAGACGCCCTAGACGGAGGGCCGGGGTCCCCGTCAGGGGAGGGCACCCCCTGGAAGCCAGGGACGAGCGGCGACTGCGGCCTCTTCCAAAACGGCAGGCACACAGGCCTGCGCGGCAAAAAGCCCCCGGCAAGGCAGCACCACTCAAAGGGGAAGGGTCCGCACCTGGCCCAGCAGCTCTTGATGAGCCCCAGGCCCCGCCCCTGGCCGGAGCCTGACCCCGCCCACCCGATTCTGGCTGCGCACAGGTGCACTTCCTAGGGCCGCCGCTAGGGGGCGCTGGTGAGGGGGTTCGGGGACCCTCAGCCCCCAACGGGCTAGGGCCACCCTTGCACCCATGGGGGTACCGGATTGTCCTCCCCCATGGGGGAACGGGGCCCCCTTGTCCTTCGCGAAAGCCCCAACCTTCCTCCCGGGGGAAGCCTGCACCTCCTCTCGCACTCACAGCCCCAGCGGCGGGGCCGTGCGCCCGCAGACGCCCTAGACGGAGGGCCGGGGTCCCCGTCAGGGGAGGGCACCCCCTGGAAGCCAGGGACGAGCGGCGACCGCGGCCTCTTCCAAAACGGCAGGCACACAGGCCTGCGCGGCAAAAAGCCCCCGGCAAGGCAGCACCACTCAAAGGGGAAGGGTCCGCACCTGGCCCAGCAGCTCTTGATGAGCCCCAGGCCCCGCCCCTGGCCGGAGCCTGACCCCGCCCACCCGATTCTGGCTGCGCACAGGTGCACTTCCTAGGGACGCCGCTAGGGGGCACTGGTGAGGGGGTTCGGGGACCCTCAGCCCCCAACGGGCTAGGGCCACCCTTGCACCCATGGGGGTTAGGGATTGTCCTCCCCCATGGGGGAACGGGGCCCCCTTGCCCTTCGCGGAAGCCCCAACCTTCCTCCCGGGGGAAGCCTGCACCTCCTCTCGCACTCACGGCCCCAGCGGCGGGGCCGTGCGCCCGCAGACGCCCTAGACGGAGGGCCGGGGTCCCCGTCAGGGGAGGGCACCCCCTGGAAGCCAGGGACGAGCGGCGACCACGGCCTCTTCCAAAATGGCAGTCACACAGGCCTGCGCGGCAAAAAGCCCCCGGCAAGGCAGCACCACTCAAAGGGGAAGGGTCCGCACCTGGCCCAGCAGCTCTTGATGAGCCCCAGGCCCCGCCCCTGGCTGGAGCCTGACCCCGCCCACCCGACTCTGGCTGCGCACAGGTGCACTTCCTAGGGCCGCCGCTAGGGGGCGCTGGTGAGGGGGTTCGGGGACCCTCAGCCCCCAACGGGCTAGGGCCACCCTTGCACCCATGGGGGTACGGGATTGTCTCCACCATGTGGGGAACGGGGCCCCCTTCCCCTACGCGGAAGCCCCAACCTTCCTCCCGGGGCACGCCTGCACCCTCCCCTCGCACTCACAGCCCCAGCGGCGGGGCCGTGCGCCCGCAGACGCCCTAGACGGAGGGCCGGGGTCCCCGTCAGGGGAGGGCACCCCCTGGAAGCCAGGGACGAGCGACGACCGCGGCCTCTTCCAAAACGGCAGGCACACAGGCCTGCGCGGCAAAAAGCCCCCGGCAAGGCAGCACCACTCAAAGGGGAAGGGTCCGCACCTGGCCCAGCAGCTCTTGATGAGCCCCAGGCCCCGCCCCTGGCCGGAGCCTGACCAGCCCACCCGACTCTGGCTGCGCACAGGTGTACTTCCTAGGGCCGCCGCTAGGGGGCGCTGGTGAGGGGGTTCGGGGACCCTCAGCCCCCAACGGGCTGCGGCCACCCCTGCACCCATGGGGGTACGGGTTGTCCTCCGCCATGGGGGAACGGGGCCCCCTTCCCCTTCGCGGAAGCCCCAACCTTCCTCCCGGGGCACGCCTGCACGCTCCCCTCGCACTCACGGCCCCAGCGGCGGGGCCGTGCGCCCGCAGACGCCCTAGACGGAGGGCCGGGGTCCCCGTCAGGGGAGGGCACCCCCTGGAAGCCAGGGACGAGCGGCGACCGCGGCCTCTTCCAAAACGGCAGGCACCAGGCCTGCGCGGCAAAAAGCCCCCGGCAAGGCAGCACCACTCAAACGGGAAGGGTCCGCACCTGGCCCAGCAGCTCTTGATGAGCCCCAGGCCCCGCCCCTGGCCGGAGCCTGACCCCGCCCACCCGATTCTGGCTGCGCACAGGTGCACTTCCTAGGGCCGCCGCTAGGGGGCGCTGGTGAGGGGGTTCGGGGACCCTCAGCCCCCAACGGGCTAGGGCCACCCTTGCACCCATGGGGGTACCGGATTGTCCTCCGTCATGGGGGAACGGGGCCCCCTTGCCCTTCGCGAAAGCCCCAACCTAACTCCCGGGGCACGCCTGCACCCTCCCCTCGCACTCACAGCCCCAGGGGCGGGGCCGTGCGCCCGCAGACGCCCTAGACGGAGGGCCGGGGTCCCCGTCAGGGGAGGGCAACCCCTGGAAGCCAGGGACGAGCGGCGACCGCGGCCTCTTCCAAAACGGCAGGCACACAGGCCTGCGCGGCAAAAAGCCCCCAGCAAGGCAGCACCACTCAAAGGGGAAGGGTCCGCACCTGGCCCAGCAGCTCTTGATGAGCCCCAGGCCCCGCCCATGGCCGGAGCCTGACCCCGCCCACCCGACTCTGGCTGCGCACAGGTGCACTTCCTAGGGCCGCCGCTAGGGGGCGCTGGTGAGGGGGTTCGGGGACCCTCAGCCCCCAACGGGCAGCGGCCACCCCTGCACCCATGGGGGTACGGGTTGTCCTCCGCCATGGGGGAACGGGGCCCCCTTCCCCTTCCCGGAAGCCCCAACCTTCCTCCCGGGGCACGCCTGCACCCTCCCCTCGCACTCACGGCCCCAGCGGCGGGGCCGTGAGCCCGCAGACGCCCTAGACGGAGGGCCGGGGTCCCCGTCAGGGGAGGGCACCCCCTGGAAGCCAGGGACGAGCGGCGACCGCGGCCTCTTCCAAAACGGCAGGCACACAGGCCTGCGCGGCAAAAAGCCCCCGGCAAGGCAGCACCACTCAAAGGAGAAGGGTCCGCACCTGGCCCAGCAGCTCTTGATGAGCCCCAGGCCCCGGCCCTGGCCGGAGCCTGACCCCGCCCACCCGATTCTGGCTGCGCACAGGTGCACTTCCTAGGGACGCCGCTAGGGGGCGCTGGTGAGGGGGTTCGGGGACCCTCAGCCCCCAACGGGCTAGGGCCACCCTTGCACCCATGGGGGTACCGGATTGTCCTCCCCCATGGGGGAACGGGGCCCCCTTGCCCTTCGCGAAAGCCCCAACCTTCCTCCCGGGGCACGCCTGCACCCTCCCCTCGCACTCACAGCCCCAGCGGCGGGGCCGTGCGCCCGCAGACGCCCTAGACGGAGGGCCGGGGTCCCCGTCAGGGGAGGGCACCCCCTGGAAGCCAGGGACGAGCGGCGACCGCGGCCTCTTCCAAAACGGCAGGCACACAGGCCTGCGCGGCAAAAAGCCCCCGGCAAGGCAGCACCACTCAAAGGGGAAGGGTCCGCACCTGGCCCAGCAGCTCTTGATGAGCCCCAGGCCCCGCCCCTGGCCGGAGCCTGACCCCGCCCACCCGATTCTGGCTGCGCACAGGTGCACTTCCTAGGGACGCCTCTAGGGGGCGCTGGTGAGGGGGTTCGGGGACCCTCAGCCCCCAACGGGCTAGGGCCACCCTTGCACCCATGGGGGTACCGGATTGTCCTCCCCCATGGGGGAACGGGGCCACCTTGCCCTTCGCGGAAGCCCCAACCTTCCTCCCGGGGGAAGCCTGCACCTCCTCTCGCACTCACAGCCCCAGCGGCGGGGCCGTGCGCCCGCAGACGCCCTAGACGGAGGGCCGGGGTCCCCGTCAGGGGAGGGCACCCCCTGGAAGCCAGGGACGAGCGGCGACCGCGGCCTCTTCCAAAACGGCAGGCACACAGGCCTGCGCGGCAAAAAGCCCCGGGCAAGGCAGCACCACTCAAAGGGGAAGGGTCCGCACCTGGCCCAGCAGCTCTTGATGAGCCCCAGGCCCCGCCCCTGGCCGGAGCCTGACCCCGCCCACCCGACTCTGGCTGCGCACAGGTGCACTTCCTAGGGCCGCCGCTAGGGGGCGCTGGTGAGGGGGTTCGGGGACCCTCAGCCCCCAACGGGCTGCGGCCACCCCTGCACCCATGGGGGTACGGGTTGTCCTCCGCCATGGGGGAACGGGGCCCCCTTCCCCTTCGCGGAAGCCCCAACCTTCCTCCCGGGGCACGCCTGCACCCTCCCCTCGCACTCACGACCCAGCGGCGAGGCCGTGCGCCCGCAGACGCCCTCGACGGAAGGCCGGGGTCCCCGTCTGGGGAGGGCAACCCCTGGAAGCCAGGGACGAGCGGCGACCGCGGCCTCTTCCAAAACGGCAGGCACACAGGCCTGCGCGGCAAAAAGCCCCCGGCAAGGCAGCACCACTCAAAGGGGAAGGGTCCGCACCTGGCCCAGCTGCTCTTGATGAGCCCCAGGCCCCGCCCCTGGCCGGAGCCTGACCCCGCCCACCCGATTCTGGCTGCGCACAGGTGCACTGCCTAGGGCCGCCGCTAGGGGGCGCTGTTGAGGGGGTTCGGGGACCCTCAGCCCCCAACGGGCTAGGGCCACCCTTGCACCCATGGGGGTACCGGATTGTCCTCCCCCATGGGGGAACGGGGCCCCCTTGTCCTTCGCGAAAGCCCCAACCTTCCTCCCGGGGGAAGCCTGCACCTCCTCTCGCACTCACAGCCCCAGCGGCGGGGCCGTGCGCCCGCAGACGCCCTAGACGGAGGGCCGGGGTCCCCGTCAGGGGAGGGCACCCCCTGGAAGCCAGGGACGAGCGGCGACCGCGGCCTCTTCCAAAACGGCAGGCACACAGGCCTGCGCGGCAAAAAGCCCCCGGCAAGGCAGCACCACTCAAAGGGGAAGGGTCCGCACCTGGCCCAGCAGCTCTTGATGAGCCCCAGGCCCCGCCCCTGGCCGGAGCCTGACCCCGCCCACCCGATTCTGGCTGCGCACAGGTGCACTTCCTAGGGACGCCGCTAGGGGGCACTGGTGAGGGGGTTCGGGGACCCTCAGCCCCCAACGGGCTAGGGCCACCCTTGCACCCATGGGGGTTAGGGATTGTCCTCCCCCATGGGGGAACGGGGCCCCCTTGCCCTTCGCGGAAGCCCCAACCTTCCTCCCGGGGGAAGCCTGCACCTCCTCTCGCACTCACGGCCCCAGCGGCGGGGCCGTGCGCCCGCAGACGCCCTAGACGGAGGGCCGGGGTCCCCGTCAGGGGAGGGCACCCCCTGGAAGCCAGGGACGAGCGGCGACCACGGCCTCTTCCAAAATGGCAGTCACACAGGCCTGCGCGGCAAAAAGCCCCCGGCAAGGCAGCACCACTCAAAGGTGAAGGGTCCGCACCTGGCCCAGCAGCTCTTGATGAGCCCCAGGCCCCGCCCCTGGCTGGAGCCTGACCCCGCCCACCCGACTCTGGCTGCGCACAGGTGCACTTCCTAGGGCCGCCGCTAGGGGGCGCTGGTGAGGGGGTTCGGGGACCCTCAGCCCCCAACGGGCTAGGGCCACCCTTGCACCCATGGGGGTACGGGATTGTCTCCACCATGTGGGGAACGGGGCCCCCTTCCCCTACGCGGAAGCCCCAACCTTCCTCCCGGGGCACGCCTGCACCCTCCCCTCGCACTCACAGCCCCAGCGGCGGGGCCGTGCGCCCGCAGACGCCCTAGACGGAGGGCCGGGGTCCCCGTCAGGGGAGGGCACCCCCTGGAAGCCAGGGACGAGCGGCGACCGCGGCCTCTTCCAAAACGGCAGGCACACAGGCCTGCGCGGCAAAAAGCCCCCGGCAAGGCAGCACCACTCAAAGGGGAAGGGTCCGCACCTGGCCCAGCAGCTCTTGATGAGCCCCAGGCCCCGCCCCTGGCCGGAGCCTGACCAGCCCACCCGACTCTGGCTGCGCACAGGTGTACTTCCTAGGGCCGCCGCTAGGGGGCGCTGGTGAGGGGGTTCGGGGACCCTCAGCCCCCAACGGGCTGCGGCCACCCCTGCACCCATGGGGGTACGGGTTGTCCTCCGCCATGGGGGAACGGGGCCCCCTTCCCCTTCCCGGAAGCCCCAACCTTCCTCCCGGGGCACGCCTGCACCCTCCCCTCGCACTCACGGCCCCAGCGGCGGGGCCGTGAGCCCGCAGACGCCCTAGACGGAGGGCCGGGGTCCCCGTCAGGGGAGGGCACCCCCTGGAAGCCAGGGACGAGCGGCGACCGCGGCCTCTTCCAAAACGGCAGGCACACAGGCCTGCGCGGCAAAAAGCCCCCGGCAAGGCAGCACCACTCAAAGGAGAAGGGTCCGCACCTGGCCCAGCAGCTCTTGATGAGCCCCAGGCCCCGGCCCTGGCCGGAGCCTGACCCCGCCCACCCGATTCTGGCTGCGCACAGGTGCACTTCCTAGGGACGCCGCTAGGGGGCGCTGGTGAGGGGGTTCGGGGACCCTCAGCCCCCAACGGGCTAGGGCCACCCTTGCACCCATGGGGGTACCGGATTGTCCTCCCCCATGGGGGAACGGGGCCCCCTTGCCCTTCGCGAAAGCCCCAACCTTCCTCCCGGGGCACGCCTGCACCCTCCCCTCGCACTCACAGCCCCAGCGGCGGGGCCGTGCGCCCGCAGACGCCCTAGACGGAGGGCCGGGGTCCCCGTCAGGGGAGGGCACCCCCTGGAAGCCAGGGACGAGCGGCGACCGCGGCCTCTTCCAAAACGGCAGGCACACAGGCCTGCGCGGCAAAAAGCCCCCGGCAAGGCAGCACCACTCAAAGGGGAAGGGTCCGCACCTGGCCCAGCAGCTCTTGATGAGCCCCAGGCCCCGCCCCTGGCCGGAGCCTGACCCCGCCCACCCGATTCTGGCTGCGCACAGGTGCACTTCCTAGGGACGCCTCTAGGGGGCGCTGGTGAGGGGGTTCGGGGACCCTCAGCCCCCAACGGGCTAGGGCCACCCTTGCACCCATGGGGGTACCGGATTGTCCTCCCCCATGGGGGAACGGGGCCACCTTGCCCTTCGCGGAAGCCCCAACCTTCCTCCCGGGGGAAGCCTGCACCTCCTCTCGCACTCACAGCCCCAGCGGCGGGGCCGTGCGCCCGCAGACGCCCTAGACGGAGGGCCGGGGTCCCCGTCAGGGGAGGGCACCCCCTGGAAGCCAGGGACGAGCGGCGACCGCGGCCTCTTCCAAAACGGCAGGCACACAGGCCTGCGCGGCAAAAAGCCCCGGGCAAGGCAGCACCACTCAAAGGGGAAGGGTCCGCACCTGGCCCAGCAGCTCTTGATGAGCCCCAGGCCCCGCCCCTGGCCGGAGCCTGACCCCGCCCACCCGACTCTGGCTGCGCACAGGTGCACTTCCTAGGGCCGCCGCTAGGGGGCGCTGGTGAGGGGGTTCGGGGACCCTCAGCCCCCAACGGGCTGCGGCCACCCCTGCACCCATGGGGGTACGGGTTGTCCTCCGCCATGGGGGAACGGGGCCCCCTTCCCCTTCGCGGAAGCCCCAACCTTCCTCCCGGGGCACGCCTGCACCCTCCCCTCGCACTCACGACCCAGCGGCGAGGCCGTGCGCCCGCAGACGCCCTCGACGGAGGGCCGGGGTCCCCGTCTGGGGAGGGCAACCCCTGGAAGCCAGGGACGAGCGGCGACCGCGGCCTCTTCCAAAACGGCAGGCACACAGGCCTGCGCGGCAAAAAGCCCCCGGCAAGGCAGCACCACTCAAAGGGGAAGGGTCCGCACCTGGCCCAGCTGCTCTTGATGAGCCCCAGGCCCCGCCCCTGGCCGGAGCCTGACCCCGCCCACCCGATTCTGGCTGCGCACAGGTGCACTGCCTAGGGCCGCCGCTAGGGGGCGCTGTTGAGGGGGTTCGGGGACCCTCAGCCCCCAACGGGCTAGGGCCACCCTTGCACCCATGGGGGTACCGGATTGTCCTCCCCCATGGGGGAACGGGGCCCCCTTGTCCTTCGCGAAAGCCCCAACCTTCCTCCCGGGGGAAGCCTGCACCTCCTCTCGCACTCACAGCCCCAGCGGCGGGGCCGTGCGCCCGCAGACGCCCTAGACGGAGGGCCGGGGTCCCCGTCAGGGGAGGGCACCCCCTGGAAGCCAGGGACGAGCGGCGACCGCGGCCTCTTCCAAAACGGCAGGCACACAGGCCTGCGCGGCAAAAAGCCCCCGGCAAGGCAGCACCACTCAAAGGGGAAGGGTCCGCACCTGGCCCAGCAGCTCTTGATGAGCCCCAGGCCCCGCCCCTGGCCGGAGCCTGACCCCGCCCACCCGATTCTGGCTGCGCACAGGTGCACTTCCTAGGGACGCCGCTAGGGGGCACTGGTGAGGGGGTTCGGGGACCCTCAGCCCCCAACGGGCTAGGGCCACCCTTGCACCCATGGGGGTTAGGGATTGTCCTCCCCCATGGGGGAACGGGGCCCCCTTGCCCTTCGCGGAAGCCCCAACCTTCCTCCCGGGGGAAGCCTGCACCTCCTCTCGCACTCACGGCCCCAGCGGCGGGGCCGTGCGCCCGCAGACGCCCTAGACGGAGGGCCGGGGTCCCCGTCAGGGGAGGGCACCCCCTGGAAGCCAGGGACGAGCGGCGACCACGGCCTCTTCCAAAATGGCAGTCACACAGGCCTGCGCGGCAAAAAGCCCCCGGCAAGGCAGCACCACTCAAAGGTGAAGGGTCCGCACCTGGCCCAGCAGCTCTTGATGAGCCCCAGGCCCCGCCCCTGGCTGGAGCCTGACCCCGCCCACCCGACTCTGGCTGCGCACAGGTGCACTTCCTAGGGCCGCCGCTAGGGGGCGCTGGTGAGGGGGTTCGGGGACCCTCAGCCCCCAACGGGCTAGGGCCACCCTTGCACCCATGGGGGTACGGGATTGTCTCCACCATGTGGGGAACGGGGCCCCCTTCCCCTACGCGGAAGCCCCAACCTTCCTCCCGGGGCACGCCTGCACCCTCCCCTCGCACTCACAGCCCCAGCGGCGGGGCCGTGCGCCCGCAGACGCCCTAGACGGAGGGCCGGGGTCCCCGTCAGGGGAGGGCACCCCCTGGAAGCCAGGGACGAGCGGCGACCGCGGCCTCTTCCAAAACGGCAGGCACACAGGCCTGCGCGGCAAAAAGCCCCCGGCAAGGCAGCACCACTCAAAGGGGAAGGGTCCGCACCTGGCCCAGCAGCTCTTGATGAGCCCCAGGCCCCGCCCCTGGCCGGAGCCTGACCAGCCCACCCGACTCTGGCTGCGCACAGGTGTACTTCCTAGGGCCGCCGCTAGGGGGCGCTGGTGAGGGGGTTCGGGGACCCTCAGCCCCCAACGGGCTGCGGCCACCCCTGCACCCATGGGGGTACGGGTTGTCCTCCGCCATGGGGGAACGGGGCCCCCTTCCCCTTCGCGGAAGCCCCAACCTTCCTCCCGGGGCACGCCTGCACGCTCCCCTCGCTCTCACGGCCCCAGCGGCGGGGCCGTGCGCCCGCAGACGCCCTAGACGGAGGGCCGGGGTCCCCGTCAGGGGAGGGCACCCCCTGGAAGCCAGGGACGAGCGGCGACCGCGGCCTCTTCCAAAACGGCAGGCACCAGGCCTGCGCGGCAAAAAGCCCCCGGCAAGGCAGCACCACTCAAACGGGAAGGGTCCGCACCTGGCCCAGCAGCTCTTGATGAGCCCCAGGCCCCGCCCCTGGCCGGAGCCTGACCCCGCCCACCCGATTCTGGCTGCGCACAGGTGCACTTCCTAGGGCCGCCGCTAGGGGGCGCTGGTGAGGGGGTTCGGGGACCCTCAGCCCCCAACGGGCTAGGGCCACCCTTGCACCCATGGGGGTACCGGATTGTCCTCCCCCATGGGGGAACGGGGCCCCCTTGCCCTTCGCGAAAGCCCCAACCTTCCTCCCGGGGCACGCCTGCACCCTCCCCTCGCACTCACAGCCCCAGGGGCGGGGCCGTGCGCCCGCAGACGCCCTAGACGGAGGGCCGGGGTCCCCGTCAGGGGAGGGCAACCCCTGGAAGCCAGGGACGAGCGGCGACCGCGGCCTCTTCCAAAACGGCAGGCACACAGGCCTGCGCGGCAAAAAGCCCCCAGCAAGGCAGCACCACTCAAAGGGGAAGGGTCCGCACCTGGCCCAGCAGCTCTTGATGAGCCCCAGGCCCCGCCCATGGCCGGAGCCTGACCCCGCCCACCCGACTCTGGCTGCGCACAGGTGCACTTCCTAAGACCGCCGCTAGGGGGCGCTGGTGAGGGGGTTCGGGGACCCTCAGCCCCCAACGGGCAGCGGCCACCCCTGCACCCATGGGGGTACGGGTTGTCCTCCGCCATGGGGGAACGGGGCCCCCTTCCCCTTCCCGGAAGCCCCAACCTTCCTCCCGGGGCACGCCTGCACCCTCCCCTCGCACTCACGGCCCCAGCGGCGGGGCCGTGAGCCCGCAGACGCCCTAGACGGAGGGCCGGGGTCCCCGTCAGGGGAGGGCACCCCCTGGAAGCCAGGGACGAGCGGCGACCGCGGCCTCTTCCAAAACGGCAGGCACACAGGCCTGCGCGGCAAAAAGCCCCCGGCAAGGCAGCACCACTCAAAGGAGAAGGGTCCGCACCTGGCCCAGCAGCTCTTGATGAGCCCCAGGCCCCGGCCCTGGCCGGAGCCTGACCCCGCCCACCCGATTCTGGCTGCTCACAGGTGCACTTCCTAGGGACGCCGCTAGGGGGCGCTGGTGAGGGGGTTCGGGGACCCTCAGCCCCCAACGGGCTAGGGCCACCCTTGCACGCATGGGGGTACCGGATTGTCCTCCCCCATGGGGGAACGTGGCCCCCTTGCCCTTCGCGAAAGCCCCAACCTTCCTCCCGGGGCACGCCTGCACCCTCCCCTCGCACTCACAGCCCCAGCGGCGGGGCCGTGCGCCCGCAGACGCCCTAGACGGAGGGCCGGGGTCCCCGTCAGGGGTGGGCACCCGCTGGAAGCCAGGGACGAGCGGCGACCGCGGCCTCTTCCAAAACGGCAGGCACACAGGCCTGCGCGGCAAAAAGCCCCCGGCAAGGCAGCACCACTCAAAGGGGAAGGGTCCGCACCTGGCCCAGCAGCTCTTGATGAGCCCCAGGCCCCGCCCCTGGCCGGAGCCTGACCCCGCCCACCGGACTCTGGCTGCGCACAGGTGCACTTCCTAGGCCCGCCGCTAGGGGGCGCTGGTGAGGGGGTTCGGGGACCCTCAGCCCCCACCGGGCTGGGGCCACCCCTGCACCCATGGGGGTACCGGATTGTCCTCCCCCATGGGGGATCGGTCCCCCTTGCCCTTCGCGGAAGCCCCAAACTTCCTCCCGGGGCACGCCTGCACCCTCCCCTCGCACTCACGGCCCCAGCGGCGAGGCCGTGCGCCCGCAGACGCCCTAGACGGAGGGCCGGGGTCCCCGTCAGGGGAGGGCACCCCCTGGAAGCCAGGGACGAGCGGCGACCGCGGCCTCTTCCAAAACGGCAGGCACACAGGCCTGCGCGGCAAAAAGCCCCCGGCAAGGCAGCACCACTCAAAGGGGAAGGGTCCGCACCTGGCCCTGCAGCTCTTGATGAGCCCCAGGCCCCGCCCATGGCCGGAGCCTGACCCCGCCCACCCGACTCTGGCTGCGCACAGGTGCACTTCCTAGGGCCGCCGCTAGGGGGCGCTGGTGAGGGGGTTCGGGGACCCTCAGCCCCCAACGGGCTGCGGCCACCCCTGCACCCATGGGGGTACGGGTTGTCCTCCGCCATGGGGGAACGGGGCCCCCTTCCCCTTCGCGGAAGCCCCAACCTTCCTCCCGGGGCACGCCTGCACCCTCCCCTCGCACTCACGACCCAGCGGCGAGGCCGTGCGCCCGCAGACGCCCTCGACGGAGGGCCGGGGTCCCCGTCTGGGGAGGGCAACCCCTGGAAGCCAGGGACGAGCGGCGACCGCGGCCTCTTCCAAAACGGCAGGCACACAGGCCTGCGCGGCAAAAAGCCCCCGGCAAGGCAGCACCACTCAAAGGGGAAGGGTCCGCACCTGGCCCAGCTGCTCTTGATGAGCCCCAGGCCCCGCCCCGGGCCGGAGCCTGACCCCGCCCACCCGATTCTGGCTGCGCACAGGTGCACTTCCTAGGGCCGCCGCTAGGGGGCGCTGTTGAGGGGGTTCGGGGACCCTCAGCCCCCAACGGGCTAGGGCCACCCTTGCACCCATGGGGGTACCGGATTGTCCTCCCCCATGGGGGAACGGGGCCCCCTTGTCCTTCGCGAAAGCCCCAACCTTCCTCCCGGGGGAAGCCTGCACCTCCTCTCGCACTCACAGCCCCAGCGGCGGGGCCGTGCGCCCGCAGACGCCCTAGACGGAGGGCCGGGGTCCCCGTCAGGGGAGGGCACCCCCTGGAAGCCAGGGACGAGCGGCGACCGCGGCCTCTTCCAAAACGGCAGGCACACAGGCCTGCGCGGCAAAAAGCCCCCGGCAAGGCAGCACCACTCAAAGGGGAAGGGTCCGCACCTGGCCCAGCAGCTCTTGATGAGCCCCAGGCCCCGCCCCTGGCCGGAGCCTGACCCCGCCCACCCGATTCTGGCTGCGCACAGGTGCACTTCCTAGGGACGCCGCTAGGGGGCACTGGTGAGGGGGTTCGGGGACCCTCAGCCCCCAACGGGCTAGGGCCACCCTTGCACCCATGGGGGTTAGGGATTGTCCTCCCCCATGGGGGAACGGGGCCCCCTTGCCCTTCGCGGAAGCCCCAACCTTCCTCCCGGGGGAAGCCTGCACCTCCTCTCGCACTCACGGCCCCAGCGGCGGGGCCGTGCGCCCGCAGACGCCCTAGACGGAGGGCCGGGGTCCCCGTCAGGGGAGGGCACCCCCTGGAAGCCAGGGACGAGCGGCGACCACGGCCTCTTCCAAAATGGCAGTCACACAGGCCTGCGCGGCAAAAAGCCCCCGGCAAGGCAGCACCACTCAAAGGGGAAGGGTCCGCACCTGGCCCAGCAGCTCTTGATGAGCCCCAGGCCCCGCCCCTGGCTGGAGCCTGACCCCGCCCACCCGACTCTGGCTGCGCACAGGTGCACTTCCTAGGGCCGCCGCTAGGGGGCGCTGGTGAGGGGGTTCGGGGACCCTCAGCCCCCAACGGGCTAGGGCCACCCTTGCACCCATGGGGGTACGGGATTGTCTCCACCATGTGGGGAACGGGGCCCCCTTCCCCTACGCGGAAGCCCCAACCTTCCTCCCGGGGCACGCCTGCACCCTCCCCTCGCACTCACAGCCCCAGCGGCGGGGCCGTGCGCCCGCAGACGCCCTAGACGGAGGGCCGGGGTCCCCGTCAGGGGAGGGCACCCCCTGGAAGCCAGGGACGAGCGGCGACCGCGGCCTCTTCCAAAACGGCAGGCACACAGGCCTGCGCGGCAAAAAGCCCCCGGCAAGGCAGCACCACTCAAAGGGGAAGGGTCCGCACCTGGCCCAGCAGCTCTTGATGAGCCCCAGGCCCCGCCCCTGGCCGGAGCCTGACCAGCCCACCCGACTCTGGCTGCGCACAGGTGTACTTCCTAGGGCCGCCGCTAGGGGGCGCTGGTGAGGGGGTTCGGGGACCCTCAGCCCCCAACGGGCTGCGGCCACCCCTGCACCCATGGGGGTACGGGTTGTCCTCCGCCATGGGGGAACGGGGCCCCCTTCCCCTTCGCGGAAGCCCCAACCTTCCTCCCGGGGCACGCCTGCACGCTCCCCTCGCACTCACGGCCCCAGCGGCGGGGCCGTGCGCCCGCAGACGCCCTAGACGGAGGGCCGGGGTCCCCGTCAGGGGAGGGCACCCCCTGGAAGCCAGGGACGAGCGGCGACCGCGGCCTCTTCCAAAACGGCAGGCACCAGGCCTGCGCGGCAAAAAGCCCCCGGCAAGGCAGCACCACTCAAACGGGAAGGGTCCGCACCTGGCCCAGCAGCTCTTGATGAGCCCCAGGCCCCGCCCCTGGCCGGAGCCTGACCCCGCCCACCCGATTCTGGCTGCGCACAGGTGCACTTCCTAGGGCCGCCGCTAGGGGGCGCTGGTGAGGGGGTTCGGGGACCCTCAGCCCCCAACGGGCTAGGGCCACCCTTGCACCCATGGGGGTACCGGATTGTCCTCCCCCATGGGGGAACGGGGCCCCCTTGCCCTTCGCGAAAGCCCCAACCTTCCTCCCGGGGCACGCCTGCACCCTCCCCTCGCACTCACAGCCCCAGGGGCGGGGCCGTGCGCCCGCAGACGCCCTAGACGGAGGGCCGGGGTCCCCGTCAGGGGAGGGCAACCCCTGGAAGCCAGGGACGAGCGGCGACCGCGGCCTCTTCCAAAACGGCAGGCACACAGGCCTGCGCGGCAAAAAGCCCCCAGCAAGGCAGCACCACTCAAAGGGGAAGGGTCCGCACCTGGCCCAGCAGCTCTTGATGAGCCCCAGGCCCCGCCCATGGCCGGAGCCTGACCCCGCCCACCCGACTCTGGCTGCGCACAGGTGCACTTCCTAAGACCGCCGCTAGGGGGCGCTGGTGAGGGGGTTCGGGGACCCTCAGCCCCCAACGGGCAGCGGCCACCCCTGCACCCATGGGGGTACGGGTTGTCCTCCGCCATGGGGGAACGGGGCCCCCTTCCCCTTCCCGGAAGCCCCAACCTTCCTCCCGGGGCACGCCTGCACCCTCCCCTCGCACTCACGGCCCCAGCGGCGGGGCCGTGAGCCCGCAGACGCCCTAGACGGAGGGCCGGGGTCCCCGTCAGGGGAGGGCACCCCCTGGAAGCCAGGGACGAGCGGCGACCGCGGCCTCTTCCAAAACGGCAGGCACACAGGCCTGCGCGGCAAAAAGCCCCCGGCAAGGCAGCACCACTCAAAGGAGAAGGGTCCGCACCTGGCCCAGCAGCTCTTGATGAGCCCCAGGCCCCGGCCCTGGCCGGAGCCTGACCCCGCCCACCCGATTCTGGCTGCTCACAGGTGCACTTCCTAGGGACGCCGCTAGGGGGCGCTGGTGAGGGGGTTCGGGGACCCTCAGCCCCCAACGGGCTAGGGCCACCCTTGCACGCATGGGGGTACCGGATTGTCCTCCCCCATGGGGGAACGTGGCCCCCTTGCCCTTCGCGAAAGCCCCAACCTTCCTCCCGGGGCACGCCTGCACCCTCCCCTCGCACTCACAGCCCCAGCGGCGGGGCCGTGCGCCCGCAGACGCCCTAGACGGAGGGCCGGGGTCCCCGTCAGGGGTGGGCACCCGCTGGAAGCCAGGGACGAGCGGCGACCGCGGCCTCTTCCAAAACGGCAGGCACACAGGCCTGCGCGGCAAAAAGCCCCCGGCAAGGCAGCACCACTCAAAGGGGAAGGGTCCGCACCTGGCCCAGCAGCTCTTGATGAGCCCCAGGCCCCGCCCCTGGCCGGAGCCTGACCCCGCCCACCCGACTCTGGCTGCGCACAGGTGCACTTCCTAGGCCCGCCGCTAGGGGGCGCTGGTGAGGGGGTTCGGGGACCCTCAGCCCCCACCGGGCTGGGGCCACCCCTGCACCCATGGGGGTACCGGATTGTCCTCCCCCATGGGGGATCGGTCCCCCTTGCCCTTCGCGGAAGCCCCAAACTTCCTCCCGGGGCACGCCTGCACCCTCCCCTCGCACTCACGGCCCCAGCGGCGAGGCCGTGCGCCCGCAGACGCCCTA
The DNA here is from genome assembly GCF_964194135.1 of Talpa europaea. Classification (NCBI taxonomy): domain Eukaryota; kingdom Metazoa; phylum Chordata; class Mammalia; order Eulipotyphla; family Talpidae; genus Talpa; species Talpa europaea. Next base: position 74,624,804 of record NC_140071.1, on the reverse strand, counting down.
GACGGAGGGCCGGGGTCCCCGTCAGGGGAGGGCACCCCCTGGAAGCCAGGGACGAGCGGCGACCGCGGCCTCTTCCAAAACGGCAGGCACACAGGCCTGCGCGGCAAAAAGCCCCCGGCAAGGCAGCACCACTCAAAGGGGAAGGGTCCGCACCTGGCCCTGCAGCTCTTGATGAGCCCCAGGCCCCGCCCATGGCCGGAGGCTGACCCCGCCCACCCGACTCTGGCTGCGCACAGGTGCACTTCCAAGGGCCGCCGCTAGGGGGCGCTGGTGAGGGGGTTCGGGGACACTCAGCCCCACCGGGCTGGGGCCACCCCTGCACCCATGGGGGTACGGGATTGTCTCCGCCATGTGGGGAACGGGGCCCTCTTCCCCTTCGCGGAAGCCCCAACCTTCCTTCCGGGGCACGCCTGCACCCTCCACTCGCACTCACGGCCCCAGCGGCGGGGCCGTGCGCCCGCAGACGCCCTAGACGGAGGGCCGGGGTCCCCGTCAGGGGAGGGCACCCCCTGGAAGCCAGGGACGAGCGGCGACCGCGGCCTCTTCCAAAACGGCAGGCACACAGGCCTGCGCGGCAAAAAGCCCCCGGCAAGGCAGCACCACTCAAAGGGGAAGGGTCCGCACCTGGCCCAGCAGCTCTTGATGAGCCCCAGGCCCCGCCCCTGGCCGGAGCCTGACCCCGCCCACCCGATTCTGGCTGCGCACAGGTGCACTTCCTAGGGACGCCGCTAGGGGGCGCTGGTGAGGGGGTTCGGGGACCCTCAGCCCCCAACGGGCTAGGGCCACCCTTGCACCCATGGGGGTACCGGATTGTCCTCCCCCATGGGGGAACGGGGCCCCCTTGCCATTCGCGAAAGCCCCAACCTTCCTCCCGGGGCACGCCTGCACCCTCCCCTCGCACTCACAGCCCTAGCGGCGGGGTCGTGCGCCGCAGACGCCCTAGACGGAGGGCCGGGGTCCCCGTCAGGGGAGGGCACCCCCTGGAAGCCAGGGACGAGCGGCGACCGCGGCCTCTTCCAAAACGGCAGGCACACAGGCCTGCGCGGCAAAAAGCCCCCGGCAAGGCAGCACCACTCAAAGGGGAAGGGTCCGCACCTGGCCCAGCAGCTGTTGATGAGCCCCAGGCCCCGCCCCTGGCCGGAGCCTGACCCCGCCCACCCGATTCTGGCTGCGCACAGGTGCACTTCCTAGGGCCGCCGCTAGGGGGCGCTGGTGAGGGGGTTCGGGGACCCTCAGCCCCCAACGTGCTAGGGCCACCCTTGCACCCATGGGGGTACCGGATTGTCCTCCCCCATGGGGGAACGGGGCCCCCTTGCCTTTCGCGAAATCCCCAACCTTCCTCCCGGGGGAAGCCTGCACCTCCTCTCGCACTCACAGCCCCAGCGGCGGGGCCGTGCGCCCGCAGACGCCCTAGACGGAGGGCCGGGGTCCCCGTCAGGGGAGGGCACCCCCTGGAAGCCAGGGACGAGCGGCGACCGCGGCCTCTTCCAAAACGGCAGGCACACAGGCCTGCGCGGCAAAAAGCCCCCGGCAAGGCAGCACCACTCAAAGGGGAAGGGTCCGCACCTGGCCCAGCAGCTCTTGATGAGCCCCAGGCCCCGCCCCTGGGCGGAGCCTGACCCCGCCCACCCGATTCTGGCTGCGCACAGGTGCACTTCCTAGGGACGCCTCTAGGGGGCGCTGGTGAGGGGGTTCGGGGACCCTCAGCCCCCAACGGGCTAGGGCCACCCTTGCACCCATGGGGGTACCGGATTGTCCTCCCCCATGGGGGAACGGGGCCACCTTGCCCTTCGCGGAAGCCCCAACCTTCCTCCCGGGGGAAGCCTGCACCTCCTCTCGCACTCACAGCCCCAGCGGCGGGGCCGTGCGCCCGCAGACGCCCTAGACGGAGGGCCGGGGTCCCCGTCAGGGGAGGGCACCCCCTGGAAGCCAGGGACGAGCGGCGACCGCGGCCTCTTCCAAAACGGCAGGCACACAGGCCTGCGCGGCAAAAAGCCCCGGGCAAGGCAGCACCACTCAAAGGGGAAGGGTCCGCACCTGGCCCAGCAGCTCTTGATGAGCCCCAGGCCCCGCCCCTGGCCGGAGCCTGACCCCGCCCACCCGACTCTGGCTGCGCACAGGTGCACTTCCTAGGGCCGCCGCTAGGGGGCGCTGGTGAGGGGGTTCGGGGACCCTCAGCCCCCAACGGGCTGCGGCCACCCCTGCACCCATGGGGGTACGGGTTGTCCTCCGCCATGGGGGAACGGGGCCCCCTTCCCCTTCGCGGAAGCCCCAACCTTCCTCCCGGGGCACGCCTGCACCCTCCCCTCGCACTCACGACCCAGCGGCGAGGCCGTGCGCCCGCAGACGCCCTCGACGGAGGGCCGGGGTCCCCGTCTGGGGAGGGCAACCCCTGGAAGCCAGGGACGAGCGGCGACCGCGGCCTCTTCCAAAACGGCAGGCACACAGGCCTGCGCGGCAAAAAGCCCCCGGCAAGGCAGCACCACTCAAAGGGGAAGGGTCCGCACCTGGCCCAGCTGCTCTTGATGAGCCCCAGGCCCCGCCCCTGGCCGGAGCCTGACCCCGCCCACCCGATTCTGGCTGCGCACAGGTGCACTTCCTAGGGACGCCTCTAGGGGGCGCTGGTGAGGGGGTTCGGGGACCGTCAGCCCCCAACGGGCTAGGGCCACCCTTGCACCCATGGGGGTAGGGGATTGTCTCCACCATGTGGGGAACGGGGCCCCCTTCCCCTACGCGGAAGCCCAAACCTTCCTCCCGGGGCACGCCTGCACCCTCCCCTCGCACTCACAGCCCCAGCGGCGGGGCCGTGCGCCCGCAGACGCCCTAGACGGAGGGCCGGGTCCCCGTCAGGGGAGGGCACCCCCTGGAAGCCAGGGACGAGCGGCGACCACGGCCTCTTCCAAAACGGCAGGCACACAGGCCTGCGCGGCAAAAAGCCCCCGGCAAGGCAGCACCACTCAAAGGGGAAGGGTCCGCACCTGGCCCAGCAGCTCTTGATGAGCCCCAGGCCCCGCCCCTAGCCGGAGCCTGACCCCGCCCACCCGACTCTGGCTGCGCACAGGTGCACTTCCTAGGGCCGCCGCTAGGGGGCGCTGGTGAGGGGGTTCGGGGACCCTCAGCCCCCAACGGGCTGCGGCCACCCCTGCACCCATGGGGGTACGGGTTGTCCTCCGCCATGGGGGAATGGGGCCCCCTTCCCCTTCGCGGAAGCCCCAACCTTCCTCCCGGGGCACGCCTGCACCCTCCCCTCGCACTCACGGCCCCAGCGGCGGGGCCGTGCGCCCGCAGAAGCCCTAGACGGAGGGCCGGGGTCCCCGTCAGGGGAGGGCACCCCCTGGAAGCCAGGGACGAGCGGCGACCGCGGCCTCTTCCAAAACGGCAGGCACACAGGCCTGCGCGGCAAAAAGCCCCCGGCAAGGCAGCACCACTCAAAGGAGAAGGGTCCGCACCTGGCCCAGCAGCTCTTGATGAGCCCCAGGCCCCGGCCCTGGCCGGAGCCTGACCCCGCCCACCCGATTCTGGCTGCGCACAGGTGCACTTCCTAGGGACGCCGCTAGGGGGCGCTGGTGAGGGGGTTCGGGGACCCTCAGCCCCCAACGGGCTAGGGCCACCCTTGCACCCATGGGGGTACCGGATTGTCCTCCCCCATGGGGGAACGGGGCCCCCTTGCCCTTCGCGAAAGCCCCAACCTTCCTCCCGGGGCACTCCTGCACCCTCCCCTCGCACTCACGGCCCCAGCGGCGGGGCCGTGCGCCCGCAGACGCCCTAGACGGAAGGCCGGGGTCCCCGTCAGGGGAGGGCACCCCCTGGAAGCCAGGGACGAGCGGCGACCGCGGCCTCTTCCAAAACGGCAGGCACACAGGCCTGCGCGGCAAAAAGCCCCCGGCAAGGCAGCACCACTCAAAGGGGAAGGGTCCGCACCTGGCCCAGCAGCTCTTGATGAGCCCCAGGCCCCGCCCCTGGCCAGAGCCTGACCCCGCCCACCCGACTCTGGCTGCGCACAGGTGCACTTCCTAGGGCCGCCGCTAGGTGGCGCTGGTGAGGGGGTTCGGTTACCCTCAGCCCCCAACGGGCTGGGGCCACCCCTGCACCCATGGGGGTACGGGATTGTCTCCGCCATGTGGGGAACGGGGCCCTCTTCCCCTTCGCGCAAGCCCCAACCTTCCTCCCGGGGCACGCCTGCACCCTCCCCTCGCACTCACGGCCCCAGCGGCGAGGCCGTGCGCCCGCAGATGCCCTAGACGGAGGGCCGGGGTCCCCGTCAGGGGAGGGCACCCCCTGGAAGCCAGGGACGAGCGGCGACCGCGGCCTCTTCCAAAACGGCAGGCACACAGGCCTGCGCGGCAAAAAGCCCCCGGCAAGGCAGCACCACTCAAAGGGGAAGGGTCCGCACCTGGCCCTGCAGCTCTTGATGAGCCCCAGGCCCCGCCCATGGCCGGAGGCTGACCCCGCCCACCCAACTCTGGCTGCGCACAGGTGCACTTCCAAGGGCCGCCGCTAGGGGGCGCTGGTGAGGGGGTTCGGGGACACTCAGCCCCCACCGGGCTGGAGCCACCCCTGCACCCATGGGGGTACGGGATTGTCTCCGCCATGTGGGGAACGGGGCCCTCTTCCCCTTCGCGGAAGCCCCAACCTTCCTCCCGGGGCACGCCTGCACCCTCCACTCGCACTCACGGCCCCAGCGGCGGGGCCGTGCGCCCGCAGACGCCCTAGACGGAGGGCCGGGGTCCCCGTCAGGGGAGGGCACCCCCTGGAAGCCAGGGACGAGCGGCGACCGCGGCCTCTTCCAAAACGGCAGGCACACAGGCCTGCGCGGCAAAAAGCCCCCGCCAAGGCAGCACCACTCAAAGGGGAAGGGTCCGCACCTGGCCCAGCAGCTCTTGATGAGCCCCAGGCCCCGCCCCTGGCCGGAGCCTGACCCCGCCCACCCGATTCTGGCTGCGCACAGGTGCACTTCCTAGGGACGCCGCTAGGGGGCGCTGGTGAGGGGGTTCGGGGACCCTCAGCCCCCAACGGGCTAGGGCCACCCTTGCACCCATGGGGGTACCGGATTGTCCTCCCCCATGGGGGAACGGGGCCCCCTTGCCATTCGCGAAAGCCCCAACCTTCCTCCCGGGGCACGCCTGCACCCTCCCCTCGCACTCACAGCCCTAGCGGCGGGGTCGTGCGCCGCAGACGCCCTAGACGGAGGGCCGGGGTCCCCGTCAGGGGAGGGCACCCCCTGGAAGCCAGGGACGAGCGGCGACCGCGGCCTCTTCCAAAACGGCAGGCACACAGGCCTGCGCGGCAAAAAGCCCCCGGCAAGGCAGCACCACTCAAAGGGGAAGGGTCCGCACCTGGCCCAGCAGCTCTTGATGAGCCCCAGGCCCCGCCCCTGGCCGGAGCCTGACCCAGCCCACCCGATTCTGGCTGCGCACAGGTGCACTTCCTAGGGCCGCCGCTAGGGGGCGCTGGTGAGGGGGTTCGGGGACCCTCAGCCCCCAACGTGCTAGGGCCACCCTTGCACCCATGGGGGTACCGGATTGTCCTCCCCCATGGGGGAACGGGGCCCCCTTGCCTTTCGCGAAAGCCCCAACCTTCCTCCCGGGGGAAGCCTGCACCTCCTCTCGCACTCACAGCCCCAGCGGCGGGGCCGTGCGCCCGCAGACGCCCTAGACGGAGGGCCGGGGTCCCCGTCAGGGGAGGGCACCCCCTGGAAGCCAGGGACGAGCGGCGACCGCGGCCTCTTCCAAAACGGCAGGCACACAGGCCTGCGCGGCAAAAAGCCCCCGGCAAGGCAGCACCACTCAAAGGGGAAGGGTCCGCACCTGGCCCAGCAGCTCTTGATGAGCCCCAGGCCCCGCCCCTGGCCGGAGCCTGACCCCGCCCACCCGATTCTGGCTGCGCACAGGTGCACTTCCTAGGGACGCCTCTAGGGGGCGCTGGTGAGGGGGTTCGGGGACCCTCAGCCCCCAACGGGCTAGGGCCACCCTTGCACCCATGGGGGTACCGGATTGTCCTCCCCCATGGGGGAACGGGGCCACCTTGCCCTTCGCGGAAGCCCCAACCTTCCTCCCGGGGGAAGCCTGCACCTCCTCTCGCACTCACAGCCCCAGCGGCGGGGCCGTGCGCCCGCAGACGCCCTAGACGGAGGGTCGGGGTCCCCGTCAGGGGAGGGCACCCCCTGGAAGCCAGGGACGAGCGGCGACCGCGGCCTCTTCCAAAACGGCAGGCACACAGGCCTGCGCGGCAAAAAGCCCCGGGCAAGGCAGCACCACTCAAAGGGGAAGGGTCCGCACCTGGCCCAGCAGCTCTTGATGAGCCCCAGGCCCCGCCCCTGGCCGGAGCCTGACCCCGCCCACCCGACTCTGGCTGCGCACAGGTGCACTTCCTAGGGCCGCCGCTAGGGGGCGCTGGTGAGGGGGTTCGGGGACCCTCAGCCCCCAACGGGCTGCGGCCACCCCTGCACCCATGGGGGTACGGGTTGTCCTCCGCCATGGGGGAACGGGGCCCCCTTCCCCTTCGCGGAAGCCCCAACCTTCCTCCCGGGGCACGCCTGCACCCTCCCCTCGCACTCACGACCCAGCGGCGAGGCCGTGCGCCCGCAGACGCCCTCGACGGAGGGCCGGGGTCCCCGTCTGGGGAGGGCAACCCCTGGAAGCCAGGGACGAGCGGCGACCGCGGCCTCTTCCAAAACGGCAGGCACACAGGCCTGCGCGGCAAAAAGCCCCCGGCAAGGCAGCACCACTCAAAGGGGAAGGGTCCGCACCTGGCCCAGCTGCTCTTGATGAGCCCCAGGCCCCGCCCCTGGCCGGAGCCTGACCCCGCCCACCCGATTCTGGCTGCGCACAGGTGCACTTCCTAGGGCCGCCGCTAGGGGGCGCTGGTGAGGGGGTTCGGGGACCCTCAGCCCCCAACGGGCTAGGGCCACCCTTGCACCCATGGGGGTACCGGATTGTCCTCCCCCATGGGGGAACGGGGCCCCCTTGTCCTTCGCGAAAGCCCCAACCTTCCTCCCGGGGGAAGCCTGCACCTCCTCTCGCACTCACAGCCCCAGCGGCGGGGCCGTGCGCCCGCAGACGCCCTAGACGGAGGGCCGGGGTCCCCGTCAGGGGAGGGCACCCCCTGGAAGCCAGGGACGAGCGGCGACCGCGGCCTCTTCCAAAACGGCAGGCACACAGGCCTGCGCGGCAAAAAGCCCCCGGCAAGGCAGCACCACTCAAAGGGGAAGGGTCCGCACCTGGCCCAGCAGCTCTTGATGAGCCCCAGGCCCCGCCCCTGGCCGGAGCCTGACCCCGCCCACCCGATTCTGGCTGCGCACAGGTGCACTTCCTAGGGACGCCGCTAGGGGGCACTGGTGAGGGGGTTCGGGGACCCTCAGCCCCCAACGGGCTAGGGCCACCCTTGCACCCATGGGGGTTAGGGATTGTCCTCCCCCATGGGGGAACGGGGCCCCCTTGCCCTTCGCGGAAGCCCCAACCTTCCTCCCGGGGGAAGCCTGCACCTCCTCTCGCACTCACGGCCCCAGCGGCGGGGCCGTGCGCCCGCAGACGCCCTAGACGGAGGGCCGGGGTCCCCGTCAGGGGAGGGCACCCCCTGGAAGCCAGGGACGAGCGGCGACCACGGCCTCTTCCAAAATGGCAGTCACACAGGCCTGCGCGGCAAAAAGCCCCCGGCAAGGCAGCACCACTCAAAGGGGAAGGGTCCGCACCTGGCCCAGCAGCTCTTGATGAGCCCCAGGCCCCGCCCCTGGCTGGAGCCTGACCCCGCCCACCCGACTCTGGCTGCGCACAGGTGCACTTCCTAGGGCCGCCGCTAGGGGGCGCTGGTGAGGGGGTTCGGGGACCCTCAGCCCCCAACGGGCTAGGGCCACCCTTGCTCCCATGGGGGTACGGGATTGTCTCCGCTATGTGGGGAACGGGGCCCCCTTCCCCTACGCGGAAGCCCCAACCTTCCTCCCGGGGCACGCCTGCACCCTCCCCTCGCACTCACAGCCCCAGCGGCGGGGCCGTGCGCCCGCAGACGCCCTAGACGGAGGGCCGGGGTCCCCGTCAGGGGAGGGCACCCCCTGGAAGCCAGGGACGAGCGGCGACCGCGGCCTCTTCCAAAACGGCAGGCACACAGGCCTGCGCGGCAAAAAGCCCCCGGCAAGGCAGCACCACTCAAAGGGGAAGGGTCCGCACCTGGCCCAGCAGCTCTTGATGAGCCCCAGGCCCCGCCCCTGGCCGGAGCCTGACCAGCCCACCCGACTCTGGCTGCGCACAGGTGTACTTCCTAGGGCCGCCGCTAGGGGGCGCTGGTGAGGGGGTTCGGGGACCCTCAGCCCCCAACGGGCTGCGGCCACACCTGCACCCATGGGGGTACGGGTTGTCCTCCGCCATGGGGGAACGGGGCCCCCTTCCCCTTCGCGGAAGCCCCAACCTTCCTCCCGGGGCACGCCTGCACGCTCCCCTCGCACTCACGGCCCCAGCGGCGGGGCCGTGCGCCCGCAGACGCCCTAGACGGAGGGCCGGGGTCCCCGTCAGGGGAGGGCACCCCCTGGAAGCCAGGGACGAGCGGCGACCGCGGCCTCTTCCAAAACGGCAGGCACCAGGCCTGCGCGGCAAAAAGCCCCCGGCAAGGCAGCACCACTCAAACGGGAAGGGTCCGCACCTGGCCCAGCAGCTCTTGATGAGCCCCAGGCCCCGCCCCTGGCCGGAGCCTGACCCCGCCCACCCGATTCTGGCTGCGCACAGGTGCACTTCCTAGGGCCGCCGCTAGGGGGCGCTGGTGAGGGGGTTCGGGGACCCTCAGCCCCCAACGGGCTAGGGCCACCCTTGCACCCATGGGGGTACCGGATTGTCCTCCCCCATGGGGGAACGGGGCCCCCTTGCCCTTCGCGAAAGCCCCAACCTTCCTCCCGGGGCACGCCTGCACCCTCCCCTCGCACTCACAGCCCCAGGGGCGGGGCCGTGCGCCCGCAGACGCCATAGACGGAGGGCCGGGGTCCCCGTCAGGGGAGGGCAACCCCTGGAAGCCAGGGACGAGCGGCGACCGCGGCCTCTTCCAAAACGGCAGGCACACAGGCCTGCGCGGCAAAAAGCCCCCAGCAAGGCAGCACCACTCAAAGGGGAAGGGTCCGCACCTGGCCCAGCAGCTCTTGATGAGCCCCAGGCCCCGCCCATGGCCGGAGCCTGACCCCGCCCACCCGACTCTGGCTGCGCACAGGTGCACTTCCTAGGGCCGCCGCTAGGGGGCGCTGGTGAGGGGGTTCGGGGACCCTCAGCCCCCAACGGGCAGCGGCCACCCCTGCACCCATGGGGGTACGGGTTGTCCTCCGCCATGGGGGAACGGGGCCCCCTTCCCCTTCCCGGAAGCCCCAACCTTCCTCCCGGGGCACGCCTGCACCCTCCCCTCGCACTCACGGCCCCAGCGGCGGGGCCGTGAGCCCGCAGACGCCCTAGACGGAGGGCCGGGGTCCCCGTCAGGGGAGGGCACCCCCTGGAAGCCAGGGACGAGCGGCGACCGCGGCCTCTTCCAAAACGGCAGGCACACAGGCCTGCGCGGCAAAAAGCCCCCGGCAAGGCAGCACCACTCAAAGGAGAAGGGTCCGCACCTGGCCCAGCAGCTCTTGATGAGCCCCAGGCCCCGGCCCTGGCCGGAGCCTGACCCCGCCCACCCGATTCTGGCTGCGCACAGGTGCACTTCCTAGGGACGCCGCTAGGGGGCGCTGGTGAGGGGGTTCGGGGACCCTCAGCCCCCAACGGGCTAGGGCCACCCTTGCACCCATGGGGGTACCGGATTGTCCTCCCCCATGGGGGAACGGGGCCCCCTTGCCCTTCGCGAAAGCCCCAACCTTCCTCCCGGGGCACGCCTGCACCCTCCCCTCGCACTCACAGCCCCAGCGGCGGGGCCGTGCGCCCGCAGACGCCCTAGACGGAGGGCCGGGGTCCCCGTCAGGGGTGGGCACCCCCTGGAAGCCAGGGACGAGCGGCGACCGCGGCCTCTTCCAAAACGGCAGGCACACAGGCCTGCGCGGCAAAAAGCCCCCGGCAAGGCAGCACCACTCAAAGGGGAAGGGTCCGCACCTGGCCCAGCAGCTCTTGATGAGCCCCAGGCCCCGCCCCTGGCCGGAGCCTGACCCCGCCCACCCGACTCTGGCTGCGCACAGGTGCACTTCCTAGGCCCGCCGCTAGGGGGCGCTGGTGAGGGGGATCGGGGACCCTCAGCCCCCACCGGGCTGGGGCCACCCCTGCACCCATGGGGGTACCGGATTGTCCTCCCCCATGGGGGAACGGTCCCCCTTGCCCTTCGCGGAAGCCCCAACCTTCCTCCCGGGGCACGCCTGCACCCTCCCCTCGCACTCACGGCCCCAGCGGCGAGGCCGTGCGCCCGCAGACGCCCTAGACGGAGGGCCGGGGTCCCCGTCAGGGGAGGGCACCCCCTGGAAGCCAGGGACGAGCGGCGACCGCGGCCTCTTCCAAAACGGCAGGCACACAGGCCTGCGCGGCAAAAAGCCCCCGGCAAGGCAGCACCACTCAAAGGGGAAGGGTCCGCACCTGGCCCTGCAGCTCTTGATGAGCCCCAGGCCCCGCCCATGGCCGGAGCCTGACCCCGCCCACCCGACTCTGGCTGCGCACAGGTGCACTTCCAAGGGCCGCCGCTAGGGGGCGCTGGTGAGGGGGTTCGGGGACACTCAGCCCCCACCGGGCTGGGGCCACCCCTGCACCCATGGGGGTACGGGATTGTCTCCGCCATGTGGGGAACGGGGCCCTCTTCCCCTTCGCGGAAGCCCCAACCTTCCTCCCGGGGCACGCCTGCACCCTCCCCTCGCACTCACAGCCCTAGCGGCGGGGTCGTGCGCCGCAGACGCCCTAGACGGAGGGCCGGGGTCCCCGTCAGGGGAGGGCAGCCCCTGGAAGCCAGGGACGAGCGGCGACCGCGGCCTCTTCCAAAACGGCAGGCACACAGGCCTGCGCGGCAAAAAGCCCCCGGCAAGGCAGCACCACTCAAAGGGGAAGGGTCCGCACCTGGCCCAGCAGCTCTTGATGAGCCCCAGGCCCCGCCCCTGGCCGGAGCCTGACCCCGCCCACCCGATTCTGGCTGCGCACAGGTGCACTTCCTAGGGCCGCCGCTAGGGGGCGCTGGTGAGGGGGTTCGGGGACCCTCAGCCCCCAACGTGCTAGGGCCACCCTTGCACCCATGGGGGTACCGGATTGTCCTCCCCCATGGGGGAACGGGGCCCCCTTGCCTTTCGCGAAAGCCCCAACCTTCCTCCCGGGGGAAGCCTGCACCTCCTCTCGCACTCACAGCCCCAGCGGCGGGGCCGTGCGCCCGCAGACGCCCTAGACGGAGGGCCGGGGTCCCCGTCAGGGGAGGGCACCCCCTGGAAGCCAGGGACGAGCGGCGACCGCGGCCTCTTCCAAAACGGCAGGCACACAGGCCTGCGCGGCAAAAAGCCCCCGGCAAGGCAGCACCACTCAAAGGGGAAGGGTCCGCACCTGGCCCAGCAGCTCTTGATGAGCCCCAGGCCCCGCCCCTGGCCGGAGCCTGACCCCGCCCACCCGATTCTGGCTGCGCACAGGTGCACTTCCTAGGGACGCCTCTAGGGGGCGCTGGTGAGGGGGTTCGGGAACCCTCAGCCCCCAACGGGCTAGGGCCACCCTTGCACCCATGGGGGTACCGGATTGTCCTCCCCCATGGGGGAACGGGGCCACCTTGCCCTTCGCGGAAGCCCCAACCTTCCTCCCGGGGGAAGCCTGCACCTCCTCTCGCACTCACAGCCCCAGCGGCGGGGCCGTGCGCCCGCAGACGCCCTAGACGGAGGGCCGGGGTCCCCGTCAGGGGAGGGCACCCCCTGGAAGCCAGGGACGAGCGGCGACCGCGGCCTCTTCCAAAACGGCAGGCACACAGGCCTGCGCGGCAAAAAGCCCCGGGCAAGGCAGCACCACTCAAAGGGGAAGGGTCCGCACCTGGCCCAGCAGCTCTTGATGAGCCCCAGGCCCCGCCCCTGGCCGGAGCCTGACCCCGCCCACCCGACTCTGGCTGCGCACAGGTGCACTTCCTAGGGCCGCCGCTAGGGGGCGCTGGTGAGGGGGTTCGGGGACCCTCAGCCCCCAACGGGCTGCGGCCACCCCTGCACCCATGGGGGTACGGGTTGTCCTCCGCCATGGGGGAACGGGGCCCCCTTCCCCTTCGCGGAAGCCCCAACCTTCCTCCCGGGGCACGCCTGCACCCTCCCCTCGCACTCACGACCCAGCGGCGAGGCCGTGCGCCCGCAGACGCCCTCGACGGAGGGCCGGGGTCCCCGTCTGGGGAGGGCAACCCCTGGAAGCCAGGGACGAGCGGCGACCGCGGCCTCTTCCAAAACGGCAGGCACACAGGCCTGCGCGGCAAAAAGCCCCCGGCAAGGCAGCACCACTCAAAGGGGAAGGGTCCGCACCTGGCCCAGCTGCTCTTGATGAGCCCCAGGCCCCGCCCCTGGCCGGAGCCTGACCCCGCCCACCCGATTCTGGCTGCGCACAGGTGCACTTCCTAGGGACGCCTCTAGGGGGCGCTGGTGAGGGGGTTCGGGGACCGTCAGCCCCCAACGGGCTAGGGCCACCCTTGCACCCATGGGGGTAGGGGATTGTCTCCACCATGTGGGGAACGGGGCCCCCTTCCCCTACGCGGAAGCCCAAACCTTCCTCCCGGGGCACGCCTGCACCCTCCCCTCGCACTCACAGCCCCAGCGGCGGGGCCGTGCGCCCGCAGACGCCCTAGACGGAGGGACGGGGTCCCCGTCAGGGGAGGGCACCCCCTGGAAGCCAGGGACGAGCGGCGACCACGGCCTCTTCCAAAACGGCAGGCACACAGGCCTGCGCGGCAAAAAGCCCCCGGCAAGGCAGCACCACTCAAAGGGGAAGGGTCCGCACCTGGCCCAGCAGCTCTTGATGAGCCCCAGGCCCCGCCCCTGGCCGGAGCCTGACCCCGCCCACCCGACTCTGGCTGCGCACAGGTGCACTTCCTAGGGCCGCCGCTAGGGGGCGCTGGTGAGGGGGTGAGGGGACCCTCAGCCCCCAACGGGCTGTGGCCACCCCTGCACCCATGGGGGTACGGGTTGTCCTCCGCCATGGGGGAATGGGGCCCCCTTCCCCTTCGCGGAAGCCCCAACCTTCCTCCCGGGGCACGCCTGCACCCTCCCCTCGCACTCACGGCCCCAGCGGCGGGGCCGTGCGCCCGCAGAAGCCCTAGACGGAGGGCCGGGGTCCCCGTCAGGGGAGGGCACCCCCTGGAAGCCAGGGACGAGCGGCGACCGCGGCCTCTTCCAAAACGGCAGGCACACAGGCCTGCGCGGCAAAAAGCCCCCGGCAAGGCAGCACCACTCAAAGGAGAAGGGTCCGCACCTGGCCCAGCAGCTCTTGATGAGCCCCAGGCCCCGGCCCTGGCCGGAGCCTGACCCCGCACACCCGATTCTGGCTGCGCACAGGTGCACTTCCTAGGGACGCCGCTAGGGGGCGCTGGTGAGGGGGTTCGGGGACCCTCAGCCCCCAACGGGCTAGGGCCACCCTTGCACCCATGGGGGTACCGGATTGTCCTCCCCCATGGGGGAACGGGGCCCCCTTGCCCTTCGCGAAAGCCCCAACCTTCCTCCCGGGGCACGCCTGCACCCTCCCCTCGCACTCACGGCCCCAGCGGCGGGGCCGTGCGCCCGCAGACGCCCTAGACGGAAGGCCGGGGTCCCCGTCAGGGGAGGGCACCCCCTGGAAGCCAGGGACGAGCGGCGACCGCGGCCTCTTCCAAAACGGCAGGCACACAGGCCTGCGCGGCAAAAAGCCCCCGGCAAGGCAGCACCACTCAAAGGGGAAGGGTCCGCACCTGGCCCAGCAGCTCTTGATGAGCCCCAGGCCCCGCCCCTGGCCGGAGCCTGACCCCGCCCACCCGATTCTGGCTGCGCACAGGTGCACTTCCTAGGGACGCCTCTAGGGGGCGCTGGTGAGGGGGTTCGGGGACCCTCAGCCCCCAACGGGCTGCGGCCACCCCTGCACCCATGGGGGTACGGGTTGTCCTCCGCCATGGGGGAACGGGGCCCCCTTCCCCTTCGCGGAAGCCCCAACCTTCCTCCCGGGGCACGCCTGCACCCTCCCCTCGCACTCACGGCCCCAGCGGCGAGGCCGTGCGCCCGCAGACGCCCTAGACGGAGGGCCGGGGTCCCCGTCTGGGGAGGGCAACCCCTGGAAGCCAGGGACGAGCGGCGACCGCGGCCTCTTCCAAAACGGCAGGCACACAGGCCTGCGCGGCAAAAAGCCCCCGGCAAGGCAGCACCACTCAAAGGGGAAGGGTCCGCACCTGGCCCAGCAGCTCTTGATGAGCCCCAGGCCCCGCCCCTGGCCGGAGCCTGACCCCGCCCACCCGATTCTGGCTGCGCACAGGTGCACTTCCTAGGGACGCCTCTAGGGGGCGCTGGTGAGGGGGTTCGGGGACCCTCAGCCCCCAACGGGCTAGGGCCACCCTTGCACCCATGGGGGTAGGGGATTGTCTCCACCATGTGGGGAACGGGGCCCTCTTCCCCTTCGCGGAAGCCCCAACCTTCCTCCCGGGGCACGCCTGCACCCTCCCCTCGCACTCACGGTCCCAGCGGCGGGGCCGTGCGCCCGCAGACGCCCTAGACGGAGGGCCGGGGTCCCCGTCAGGGGAGGGCACCCCCTGGAAGCCAGGGACGAGCGGCGACCGCGGCCTCTTCCAAAACGGCAGGCACACAGGCCTGCGCGGCAAAAAGCCCCCGGCAAGGCAGCACCACTCAAAGGGGAAGGGTCCGCACCTGGCCCAGCAGCTCTTGATGAGCCCCAGGCCCCGCCCCTGGCCGGAGCCTGACCCCGCCCACCCGACTCTGGCTGCGCACAGGTGCACTTCCTAGGGCCGCCGCTAGGGGGCGCTGGTGAGGGGGTTCGGGGACCCTCAGCCCCCAACGGGCTGCGGCCACCCCTGCACCCATGGGGGTACGGGTTGTCCTCCGCCATGGGGGAATGGGGCCCCCTTCCCCTTCGCGGAAGCCCCAACCTTCCTCCCGGGGCACGCCTGCACCCTCCCCTCGCACTCACGGCCCCAGCGGCGGGGCCGTGCGCCCGCAGAAGCCCTAGACGGAGGGCCGGGGTCCCCGTCAGGGGAGGGCACCCCCTGGAAGCCAGGGACGAGCGGCGACCGCGGCCTCTTCCAAAACGGCAGGCACACAGGCCTGCGCGGCAAAAAGCCCCCGGCAAGGCAGCACCACTCAAAGGAGAAGGGTCCGCACCTGGCCCAGCAGCTCTTGATGAGCCCCAGGCCCCGGCCCTGGCCGGAGCCTGACCCCGCCCACCCGATTCTGGCTGCGCACAGGTGCACTTCCTAGGGACGCCGCTAGGGGGCGCTGGTGAGGGGGTTCGGGGACCCTCAGCCCCCAACGGGCTAGGGCCACCCTTGCACCCATGGGGGTACCGGATTGTCCTCCCCCATGGGGGAACGGGGCCCCCTTGCCCTTCGCGAAAGCCCCAACCTTCCTCCCGGGGCACGCCTGCACCCTCCCCTCGCACTCACGGCCCCAGCGGCGGGGCCGTGCGCCCGCAGACGCCCTAGACGGAAGGCCGGGGTCCCCGTCAGGGGAGGGCACCCCCTGGAAGCCAGGGACGAGCGGCGACCGCGGCCTCTTCCAAAACGGCAGGCACACAGGCCTGCGCGGCAAAAAGCCCCCGGCAAGGCAGCACCACTCAAAGGGGAAGGGTCCGCACCTGGCCCAGCAGCTCTTGATGAGCCCCAGGCCCCGCCCCTGGCCAGAGCCTGACCCCGCCCACCCGACTCTGGCTGCGCACAGGTGCACTTCCTAGGGCCGCCGCTAGGGGGCGCTGGTGAGGGGGTTCGGTTACCCTCAGCCCCCAACGGGCTGGGGCCACCCCTGCACCCATGGGGGTACGGGATTGTCTCCGCCATGTGGGGAACGGGGCCCTCTTCCCCTTCGCGCAAGCCCCAACCTTCCACCCGGGGCACGCCTGCACCCTCCCCTCGAACTCACGGCCCCAGCGGCGGGGCCGTGCGCCCGCAGACGCCCTAGACGGAGGGCCGGGGTCCCCGTCAGGGGAGGGCACCCCCTGGAAGCCAGGGACGAGCGGCGACCGCGGCCTCTTCCAAAACGGCAGGCACACAGGCCTGCGCGGCAAAAAGCCACCGGCAAGGCAGCACCACTCAAAGGGGAAGGGTCCGCACCTGGCCCAGCAGCTCTTGATGAGCCCCAGGCCCCGCCCCTGGCCGGAGCCTGCCCCGCCCACCCGATTCTGGCTGCGCACAGGTGCACTTCCTAGGGACGCCGCTAGGGGGCGCTGGTGAGGGGGTTCGGGGACCCTCAGCCCCCAACGGGCTAGGGCCACCCTTGCACCCATGGGGGTACCGGATTGTCCTCCCCCATGGGGGAACGGGGCCCCCTTGCCCCTCGCGAAAGCCCCAACCTTCCTCCCGGGGCACGCCTGCACCCTCCCCTCGCACTCACAGCCCCAGCGGCGGGGCCGTGCGCCCGCAGACGCCCTAGACGGAGGGCCGGGGTCCCCGTCAGGGGAGGGCACCCCCTGGAAGCCAGGGACGAGCGGCGACCGCGGCCTCTTCCAAAACGGCAGGCACACAGGCCTGCGCGGCAAAAAGCCCCCGGCAAGGCAGCACCACTCAAAGGGGAAGGGTCCGCACCTGGCCCAGCAGCTCTTGATGAGCCCCAGGCCCCGCCCCTGTCGGAGCCTGACCCCGCCCACCCGATTCTGGCTGCGCACAGGTGCACTTCCTAGGGCCGCCGCTAGGGGGCGCTGGTGAGGGGGTTCGGGGACCCTCAGCCCCCAACGGGCTAGGGCCACCCTTGCACCCATGGGGGTACCGGATTGTCCTCCCCCATGGGGGAACGGGGCCACCTTGCCCTTCGCGGAAGCCCCAACCTTCCTCCCGGGGGAAGCCTGCACCTCCTCTCGCACTCACAGCCCCAGCGGCGGGGCCGTGCGCCCGCTGACGCCCTAGACGGAGGGCCGGGGTCCCCGTCAGGGGAGGGCACCCCCTGGAAGCCAGGGACGAGCGGCGACCGCGGCCTCTTCCAAAACGGCAGGCACACAGGCCTGCGCGGCAAAAAGCCCCCGGCAAGGCAGCACCACTCAAAGGGGAAGGGTCAGCACCTGGCCCAGCAGCTCTTGATGAGCCCCAGGCCCGCCCCTGGCCGGAGCCTGACCCCGCCCACCCGACTCTGTCTGCGCACAGGTGCACTTCCTAGGGCCGCCGCTAGGGGGCGCTGGTGAGGGGGTTCGGGGACCCTCAGCCCCCAACGGGCTGCGGCCACCCCTGCACCCATGGGGGTACGGGTTGTCCTCCGCCATGGGGGAACGGGGCCCCCTTCCCCTTCGCGGAAGCCCCAACCTTCCTCCCGGGGCACGCCTGCACCCTCCCCTCGCACTCACGGCCCCAGCGGCGGGGCCGTGCGCCCGCAGACGCCCTAGACGGAGGGCCGGGGTCCCCGTCAGGGGAGGGCACCCCCTGGAAGCCAGGGACGAGCGGCGACCGCGGCCTCTTCCAAAACGGCAGGCACACAGGCCTGCGCGGCAAATAGCCCCCGGCAAGGCAGCACCACTCAAAGGAGAAGGGTCCGCACCTGGCCCAGCAGCTCTTGATGAGCCCCAGGCCCCGCCCCTGGCCGGAGCCTGACCCCGCCCACCCGATTCTGGCTGCGCACAGGTGCACTTCCTAGGGACGCCGCTAGGGGGCGCTGGTGAGGGGGTTCGGGGACCCTCAGCCCCCAACGGGCTAGGGCCACCCTTGCACCATGGGGGTACCGGATTGTCCTCCACCATGGGGGAACGGGGCACCCTTGCCCTTCGCGAAAGCCCCAACCTTCCTCCCGGGGCACGCCTGCACCCTCCCCTCGCACTCACAGCCCCAGCGGCGGGGCCGTGCGCCCGCAGACGCCCTAGACGGAGGGCCGGGGTCCCCGTCAGGGGAGGGCACCCCCTGGAAGCCAGGGACGAGCGGCGACCGCGGCCTCTTCCAAAACGGCAGGCACACAGGCCTGCGCGGCAAAAAGCCCCGGGCAAGGCAGCACCACTCAAAGGGGAAGGGTCCGCACCTGGCCCAGCAGCTCTTGATGAGCCCCAGGCCCCGCCCCTGGCCGGAGCCTGACCCCGCCCACCCGATTCTGGCTGCGCACAGGTGCACTTCCTAGGGCCGCCGCTAGGGGGCGCTGGTGAGGGGGTTCGGGGACCCTCAGCCCCCAACGGGCTAGGGCCACCCTTGCACCCATGGGGGTACCGGATTGTCCTCCCCCATGGGGGAACGGGGCCCCCTTGCCCTTCGCGAAAGCCCCAACCTTCCTCCCGGGGGAAGCCTGCACCTCCTCTCGCACTCACAGCCCCAGCGGCGGGGCCTTGCGCCCGCAGACGCCCTAGACGGAGGGCCGGGGTCCCCGTCAGGGGAGGGCAGCCCCTGGAAGCCAGGGACGAGCGGCGACCGCGGCCTCTTCCAAAACGGCAGGCACACAGGCCTGCGCGGCAAAAAGCCCCCGGCAAGGCAGCACCACTCAAAGGGGAAGGGTCCGCACCTGGCCCAGCAGCTCTTGATGAGCCCCAGGCCCCGCCCCTGGCCGGAGCCTGACCCCGCCCACCCGATTCTGGCTGCGCACAGGTGCACTTCCTAGGGACGCCTCTAGGGGGCGCTGGTGAGGGGGTTCGGGGACCCTCAGCCCCCAACGGGCTGCGGCCACCCCTGCACCCATGGGGGTACGGGTTGTCCTCCGCCATGGGGGAACGGGGCCCCCTTCCCCTTCGCGGAAGCCCCAACCTTCCTCCCGGGGCACGCCTGCACCCTCCCCTCGCACTCACGGCCCCAGCGGCGAGGCCGTGCGCCCGCAGACGCCCTAGACGGAGGGCCGGGGTCCCCGTCTGGGGAGGGCAACCCCTGGAAGCCAGGGACGAGCGGCGACCGCGGCCTCTTCCAAAACGGCAGGCACACAGGCCTGCGCGGCAAAAAGCCCCCGGCAAGGCAGCACCACTCAAAGGGGAAGGGTCCGCACCTGGCCCAGCAGCTCTTGATGAGCCCCAGGCCCCGCCCCTGGCCGGAGCCTGACCCCGCCCACCCGATTCTGGCTGCGCACAGGTGCACTTCCTAGGGACGCCTCTAGGGGGCGCTGGTGAGGGGGTTCGGGGACCCTCAGCCCCCAACGGGCTAGGGCCACCCTTGCACCCATGGGGGTAGGGGATTGTCTCCACCATGTGGGGAACGGGGCCCCCTTCCCCTACGCGGAAGCCCCAACCTTCCTCCCGGGGCACGCCTGCACCCTCCCCTCGCACTCACAGCCCCAGCGGCGGGGCCGTGCGCCCGCAGACGCCCTAGACGGAGGGCCGGGGTCCCCGTCAGGGGAGGGCACCCCCTGGAAGCCAGGGACGAGCGGCGACCGCGGCCTCTTCCAAAACGGCAGGCACACAGTCCTGCGCGGCAAAAAGCACCCGGCAAGGCAGCACCACTCAAAGGGGAAGGGTCCGCACCTGGCCCAGCAGCTCTTGATGAGCCCCAGGCCCCGCCCCTGGCCGGAGCCTGACCCCGCCCACCCGACTCTGGCTGCGCACAGGTGCACTTCCTAGGGCCGCCGCTAGGGGGCGCTGGTGAGGGGGTTCGGGGACCCTCAGCCCCCAACGGGCTGCGGCCACCCCTGCACCCATGGGGGTACGGGTTGTCCTCCGCCATGGGGGAACGGGGCCCCCTTCCCCTTCGCGGAAGCCCCAACCTTCCTCCCGGGGCACGCCTGCACCCTCCCCTCGCACTCACGGCCCCAGCGGCGGGGCCGTGCGCCCGCAGACGCCCTAGACGGAGGGCCGGGGTCCCCGTCAGGGGAGGGCACCCCCTGGAAGCCAGGGACGAGCGGCGACCGCGGCCTCTTCCAAAACGGCAGGCACACAGGCCTGCGCGGCAAAAAGCCCCCGGCAAAGTAGCACCACTCAAAGGGGAAGGGTCCGCACCTGGCCCAGCAGCTCTTGATGAGCCCCAGGCCCCGCCCATGGCCGGAGCCTGACCCCGCCCACCCGACTCTGGCTGCGCACAGGTGCACTTCCAAGGGCCGCCGCTAGGGGGCGCTGGTGAGGGGGTTCGGGGACACTCAGCCCCCATCGGGCTGGGGCCACCCCTGCACCCATGGGGGTACGGGATTGTCTCCGCCATGTGGGGAACGGGGCCCTCTTCCCCTTCGCGGAAGCCCCAACCTTCCTCCCGGGGCACGCCTGCACCCTCCCCTCGCACTCACGGTCCCAGCGGCGGGGCCGTGCGCCCGCAGACGCGCTAGACGGAGGGCCGGGGTCCCCGTCAGGGGAGGGCACCCCCTGGAAGCCAGGGACGAGCGGCGACCGCGGCCTCTTCCAAAACGGCAGGCACACAGGCCTGCGCGGCAAAAAGCCCCCGGCAAGGCAGCACCACTCAAAGGGGAAGGGTCCGCACCTGGCCCAGCAGCTCTTGATGAGCCCCAGGCCCCGCCCCTGGCCGGAGCCTGACCCCGCCCACCCGATTCTGGCTGCGCACATGTGCACTTCCTAGGGCCGCCGCTAGGGAGCGCTGGTGAGGGGGTTCGGGGACCCTCAGCCCCCAACGGGCTAGGGCCACCCTTGCACCCATGGGGGTACCGGATTGTCCTCCCCCATGGGGGAACGGGGCCCCCTTGCCCTTCGCGAAAGCCCCAACCTTCCTCCCGGGGCACGCCTGCACCCTCCCCTCGCACTCACAGCCCTAGCGGCGGGGTCGTGCGCCGCAGACGCCCTAGACGGAGGGCCGGGGTCCCCGTCAGGGGAGGGCACCCCCTGGAAGCCAGGGACGAGCGGCGACCGCGGCCTCTTCCAAAACGGCAGGCACACAGGCCTGCGCGGCAAAAAGCCCCCGGCAAGGCAGCACCACTCAAAGGGGAAGGGTCCGCACCTGGCCCAGCAGCTCTTGATGAGCCCCAGGCCCCGCCCCTGGCCGGAGCCTGACCCCGCCCACCCGATTCTGGCTGCGCACAGGTGCACTTCCTAGGGCCGCCGCTAGGGGGCGCTGGTGAGGGGGTTCGGGGACCCTCAGGCCCCAACGTGCTAGGGCCACCCTTGCACCCATGGGGGTACCGGATTGTCCTCCCCCATGGGGGAACGGGGCCCCCTTGCCCTTCGCGAAAGCCCCAACCTTCCTCCCGGGGGAAGCCTGCACCTCCTCTCGCACTCACAGCCCCAGCGGCGGGGCCGTGCGCCCGCAGACGCCCTAGACGGAGGGCCGGGGTCCCCGTCAGGGGAGGGCACCCCCTGGAAGCCAGGGACGAGCGGCGACCGCGGCCTCTTCCAAAACGGCAGGCACACAGGCCTGCGCGGCAAAAAGCCCCCGGCAAGGCAGCACCACTCAAAGGGGAAGGGTCCGCACCTGGCCCAGCAGCTCTTGATGAGCCCCAGGCCCCGCCCCTGGCCGGAGCCTGACCCCGCCCACCCGACTCTGGCTGCGCACAGGTGCACTTCCTAGGGCCGCCGCTAGGGGGCGCTGGTGAGGGAGTTCGGGGACCCTCAGCCCCCAACGGGCTGCGGCCACCCCTGCACCCATGGGGGTACGGGTTGTCCTCCGCCATGGGGGAACGGGGCCCCCTTCCCCTTCGCGGAAGCCCCAACCTTCCTCCCGGGGCCGCCTGCACCCTCCCCTCGCACTCACGGCCCCAGCGGCGGGGCCGTGCGCCCGCAGACGCCCTAGACGGAGGGCCGGGGTCCCCGTCAGGGGAGGGCAACCCCTGGAAGCCAGGGACGAGCGGCGACCGCGGCCTCTTCCAAAACGGCAGGCACACAGGCCTGCGCGGCAAAAAGCCCCCGGCAAGGCAGCACCACTCAAAGGAGAAGGGTCCGCACCTGGCCCAGCAGCTCTTGATGAGCCCCAGGCCCCGGCCCTGGCCGGAGCCTGACCCCGCCCACCCGATTCTGGCTGCGCACAGGTGCACTTCCTAGGGACGCCGCTAGGGGGCGCTGGTGAGGGGGTTCGGCGACCCTCAGCCCCCAACGGGCTAGGGCCACCCTTGCACCCATGGGGGTACCGGATTGTCCTCCCCCATGGGGGAACGGGGCCCCCTTGCCCTTCGCGAAAGCCCCAACCTTCCTCCCGGGGCACGCCTGCACCCTCCCCTCGCACTCACAGCCCCAGCGGCGGGGCCGTGCGCCCGCAGACGCCCTAGACGGAGGGCCGGGGTCCCCGTCAGGGGAGGGCACCCCCTGGAAGCCAGGGACGAGCGGCGACCGCGGCCTCTTCCAAAACGGCAGGCACACAGGCCTGCGCGGCAAAAAGCCCCCGGCAAGGCAGCACCACTCAAAGGGGAAGGGTCCGCACCTGGCCCAGCAGCTCTTGATGAGCCCCAGGCCCCGCCCCTGGCCGGAGCCTGACCCCGCCCACCCGACTCTGGCTGCGCACAGGTGCACTTCCTAGGGCCGCCGCTAGGGGGCGCTGGTGAGGGGGTTCGGGGACCCTCAGCCCCCACCGGGCTGGGGCCACCCCTGCACCCATGGGGGTACCGGATTGTCCTCCCCCATGGGGGAACGGTCCCCCTTGCCCTTCGCGGAAGCCCCAACCTTCCTCCCGGGGCACGCCTGCACCCTCCCCTCGCACTCACGGCCCCAGCGGCGAGGCCGTGCGCCCGCAGACGCCCTAGACGGAGGGCCGGGGTCCCCGTCAGGGGAGGGCACCCCCTGGAAGCCAGGGACGAGCGGCGACCGCGGCCTCTTCCAAAACGGCAGGCACACAGGCCTGCGCGGCAAAAAGCCCCCGGCAAAGTAGCACCACTCAAAGGGGAAGGGTCCGCACCTGGCCCAGCAGCTCTTGATGAGCCCCAGGCCCCGCCCATGGCCGGAGCCTGACCCCGCCCACCCGACTCTGGCTGCGCACAGGTGCACTTCCAAGGGCCGCCGCTAGGGGGCGCTGGTGAGGGGGTTCGGGGACACTCAGCCCCCACCGGGCTGGGGCCACCCCTGCACCCATGGGGGTACGGGATTGTCTCCGCCATGTGGGGAACGGGGCCCTCTTCCCCTTCGCGGAAGCCCCAACCTTCCTCCCGGGGCACGCCTGCACCCTCCCCTCGCACTCACGGTCCCAGCGGCGGGGCCGTGCGCCCGCAGACGCCCTAGACGGAGGGCCGGGGTCCCCGTCAGGGGAGGGCACCCCCTGGAAGCCAGGGACGAGCGGCGACCGCGGCCTCTTCCAAAACGGCAGGCACACAGGCCTGCGCAGCAAAAAGCCCCCGGCAAGGCAGCACCACTCAAAGGGGAAGGGTCCGCACCTGGCCCAGCAGCTCTTGATGAGCCCCAGGCCCCGCCCCTGGCCGGAGCCTGACCCCGCCCACCCGATTCTGGCTGCGCACAGGTGCACTTCCTAGGGACGCCGCTAGGGGGCGCTGGTGAGGGGGTTCGGGGACCCTCAGCCCCCAACGGGCTAGGGCCACCCTTGCACCCATGGGGGTACCGGATTGTCCTCCCCCATGGGGGAACGGGGCCCCCTTGCCCTTCGCGAAAGCCCCAACCTTCCTCCCGGGGTACGCCTGCACCCTCCCCTCGCACTCACAGCCCTAGCGGCGGGGTCGTGCGCCGCAGACGCCCTAGACGGAGGGCCGGGGTCCCCGTCAGGGGAGGGCACCCCCTGGAAGCCAGGGACGAGCGGCGACCGCGGCCTCTTCCAAAACGGCAGGCACACAGGCCTGCGCGGCAAAAAGCCCCCGGCAAGGCAGCACCACTCAAAGGGGAAGGGACCGCACCTGGCCCAGCAGCTCTTGATGAGCCCCAGGCCCCGCCCCTGGCCGGAGCCTGACCCCGCCCACCCGATTCTGGCTGCGCACAGGTGCACTTCCTAGGGCCGCCGCTAGGGGGCGCTGGTGAGGGGGTTCGGGGACCCTCAGCCCCCAACGTGCTAGGGCCACCCTTGCACCCATGGGGGTACCGGATTGTCCTCCCCCATGGGGGAACGGGGCCCCCTTGCCCTTCGCGAAAGCCCCAACCTTCCTCCCGGGGGAAGCCTGCACCTCCTCTCGCACTCACAGCCCCAGCGGCGGGGCCGTGCGCCCGCAGACGCCCTAGACGGAGGGCCAGGGTCCCCGTCAGGGGAGGGCACCCCCTGGAAGCCAGGGACGAGCGGCGACCGCGGCCTCTTCCAAAACGGCAGGCACACAGGCCTGCGCGGCAAAAAGCCCCCGGCAAGGCAGCACCACTCAAAGGGGAAGGGTCCGCACCTGGCCCAGCAGCTCTTGATGAGCCCCTGGCCCCGCCCCTGGCCGGAGCCTGACCCCGCCCACCCGATTCTGGCTGCGCACAGGTGCACTTCCTAGGGACGCCTCTAGGGGGCGCTGGTGAGGGGATTCGGGGACCCTCAGCCCCCAACGGGCTAGGGCCACCCTTGCACCCATGGGGGTACCGGATTGTCCTCCCCCATGGGGGAACGGGGCCACCTTGCCCTTCGCGGAAGCCCCAACCTTCCTCCCGGGGGAAGCCTGCACCTCCTCTCGCACTCACAGCCCCAGCGGCGGGGCCGTGCGCCCGCAGACGCCCTAGACGGAGGGCCGGGGTCCCCGTCAGGGGAGGGCACCCCCTGGAAGCCAGGGACGAGCGGCGACCGCGGCCTCTTCCAAAACGGCAGGCACACAGGCCTGCGCGGCAAAAAGCCCCGGGCAAGGCAGCACCACTCAAAGGGGAAGGGTCCGCACCTGGCCCAGCAGCTCTTGATGAGCCCCAGGCCCCGCCCCTGGCCGGAGCCTGACCCCGCCCACCCGACTCTGGCTGCGCACAGGTGCACTTCCTAGGGCCGCCGCTAGGGGGCGCTGGTGAGGGGGTTCGGGGACCCTCAGCCCCCAACGGGCTGCGGCCACCCCTGCACCCATGGGGGTACGGGTTGTCCTCCGCCATGGGGGAACGGGGCCCCCTTCCCCTTCGCGGAAGCCCCAACCTTCCTCCCGGGGCACGCCTGCACCCTCCCCTCGCACTCACGACCCAGCGGCGAGGCCGTGCGCCCGCAGACGCCCTAGACGGAGGGCCGGGGTCCCCGTCTGGGGAGGGCAACCCCTGGAAGCCAGGGACGAGCGGCGACCGCGGCCTCTTCCAAAACGGCAGGCACACAGGCCTGCGCGGCAAAGAGCCCCGGCAAGGCAGCACCACTCAAAGGGGAAGGGTCCGCACCTGGCCCAGCAGCTCTTGATGAGCCCCAGGCCCCGCCCCTGGCCGGAGCCTGACCCCGCCCACCCGATTCTGGCTGCGCACAGGTGCACTTCCTAGGGACGCCTCTAGGGGGCGCTGGTGAGGGGGTTCGGGGACCCTCAGCCCCCAACGGGCTAGGGCCACCCTTGCACCCATGGGGGTAGGGGATTGTCTCCACCATGTGGGGAACGGGGCCCCCTTCCCCTACGCGGAAGCCCCAACCTTCCTCTCGGGGCACGCCTGCACCCTCCCCTCGCACTCACAGCCCCAACGGCGGGGCCGTGCGCCCGCAGACGCCCTAGACGGAGGGCCGGGGTCCCCGTCAGGGGAGGGCACCCCCTGGAAGCCAGGGACGAGCGGCGACCGCGGCCTCTTCCAAAACGGCAGGCACACAGGCCTGCGCGGCAAAAAGCCCCCGGCAAGGCAGCACCACTCAAAGGGGAAGGGTCCGCACCTGGCCCAGCAGCTCTTGATGAGCCCCAGGCCCCGCCCCTGGCCGGAGCCTGACCCCGCCCACCCGACTCTGGCTGCGCACAGGTGCACTTCCTAGGGCCGCCGCTAGGGTGCGCTGGTGAGGGGGTTCGGGGACCCTCAGCCCCCAACGGGCTGGGGCCACCCCTGCACCCATGGGGGTACCGGATTGTCCTCCCCCATGGGGGAACGGGGACCCCTTGCCCTTCGCGGCAGCCCCAAACTTCCTCCCGGGGCACGCCTGCACCCTCCCCTCGCACTCACGGCCCCAGCGGCGAGGCCGTGCGCCCGCAGACGCCCTAGACGGAGGGCCGGGGTCCCCGTCAGGGGAGGGCACCCCCTGGAAGCCAGGGACGAGCGGCGACCGCGGCCTCTTCCAAAACGGCAGGCACACAGGCCTGCGCGGCAAAAAGCCCCCGGCAAGGCAGCACCACTCAAAGGGGAAGGGTCCGCACCTGGCCCAGCAGCTCTTGATGAGCCCCAGGCCCCGCCCCTGGCCGGAGCCTGACCCCGCCCACCCGATTCTGGCTGCGCACAGGTGCACTTCCTAGGGCCGCCGCTAGGGGGCGCTGGTGAGGGGGTTCGGGGACCCTCAGCCCCCAACGTGCTAGGGCCACCCTTGCACCCATGGGGGTACCGGATTGTCCTCCCCCATGGGGGAACGGGGCCCCCTTGCCCTTCGCGGAAGCCCCAAACTTCCTCCCGGGGCACGCCTGCACCCTCCCCTCGCACTCACGGCCCCAGCGGCGAGGCCGTGCGCCCGCAGACGCCCTAGACGGAGGGCCGGGGTCCCCGTCAGGGGAGGGCACCCCCTGGAAGCCAGGGACGAGCGGCGACCGCGGCCTCTTCCAAAACGGCAGGCACACAGGCCTGCGCGGCAAAAAGCCCCCGGCAAGGCAGCACCACTCAAAGGGGAAGGGTCCGCACCTGGCCCAGCAGCTCTTGATGAGCCCCAGGCCCCGCCCCTGGCCGGAGCCTGACCCCGCCCACCCGACTCTGGCTGCGCACAGGTGCACTTCCAAGGGCCGCCGCTAGGGGGCGCTGGTGAGGGGGTTCGGGGACACTCAGCCCCCACCGGGCTGGGGCCACCCCTGCACCCATGGGGGTACGGGATTGTCTCCGCCATGTGGGGAACGGGGCCCTCTTCCCCTTCGCGGAAGCCCCAACCTTCCTCCCGGGGCACGCCTGCACCCTCCACTCGCACTCACGGCCCCAGCGGCGGGGCCGTGCGCCCGCAGACGCCCTAGACGGAGGGCCGGGGTCCCCGTCAGGGGAGGGCAACCCCTGGAAGCCAGGGACGAGCGGCGACCGCGGCCTCTTCCAAAACGGCAGGCACACAGGCCTGCACGGCAAAAAGCCCCCGGCAAGGCAGCACCACTCAAAGGGGAAGGGTCCGCACCTGGCCCAGCAGCTCTTGATGAGCCCCAGGCCCCGCCCCTGGCCGGAGCCTGACCCCGCCCACCCGATTCTGGCTGCGCACAGGTGCACTTCCTAGGGCCGCCGCTAGGGGGCGCTGGTGAGGGGGTTCGGGGACCCTCAGCCCCCAACGGGCTAGGGCCACCCTTGCACCCATGGGGGTACCGGATTGTCCTCCCCCATGGGGGAACGGGGCCCCCTTGCCCTTCGCGAAAGCCCCAACCTTCCTCCCGGGGCACGCCTGCACCCTCCCCTCGCACTCACAGCCCTAGCGGCGGGGTCGTGCGCCTCAGACGCCCTAGACGGAGGGCCGGGGTCCCCGTCAGGGGAGGGCACCCCCTGGAAGCCAGGGACGAGCGGCGACCGCGGCCTCTTCCAAAACGGCAGGCACACAGGCCTGCGCGGCAAAAAGCCCCCGGCAAGGCAGCACCACTCAAAGGGGAAGGGTCCGCACCTGGCCCAGCAGCTCTTGATGAGCCCCAGGCCCCGCCCCTGGCCGGAGCCTGACCCCGCCCACCCGATTCTGGCTGCGCACAGGTGCACTTCCTAGGGCCGCCGCTAGGGGGCGCTGGTGAGGGGGTTCGGGGACCCTCAGCCCCCAACGTGCTAGGGCCACCCTTGCACCCATGGGGGTACCGGATTGTCCTCCCCCATGGGGGAACGGGGCCCCCTTGCCCTTCGCGAAAGCCCCAACCTTCCTCCCGGGGGAAGCCTGCACCTCCTCTCGCACTCACAGCCCCAGCGGCGGGGCCGTGCGCCCGCAGACGCCCTAGACGGAGGGCCGGGGTCCCCGTCAGGGGAGGGCACCCCCTGGAAGCCAGGGACGAGCGGCGACCGCGGCCTCTTCCAAAACGGCAGGCACACAGGCCTGCGCGGCTAAAAGCCCCCGGCAAGGCAGCACCACTCAAAGGGGAAGGGTCCGCACCTGGCCCAGCAGCTCTTGATGAGCCCCAGGCCCCGCCCCTGGCCGGAGCCTGACCCCGCCCACCCGATTCTGGCTGCGCACAGGTGCACTTCCTAGGGACGCCTCTAGGGGGCGCTGGTGAGGGGGTTCGGGGACCCTCAGCCCCCAACGGGCTAGGGCCACCCTTGCACCCATGGGGGTACCGGATTGTCCTCCCCCATGGGGGAACGGGGCCACCTTGCCCTTCGCGGAAGCCCCAACCTTCCTCCCGGGGGAAGCCTGCACCTCCTCTCGCACTCACAGCCCCAGCGGCGGGGCCGTGCGCCCGCAGACGCCCTAGACGGAGGGCCGGGGTCCCCGTCAGGGGAGGGCACCCCCTGGAAGCCAGGGACGAGCGGCGACCGCGGCCTCTTCCAAAACGGCAGGCACACAGGCCTGCGCGGCAAAAAGCCCCGGGCAAGGCAGCACCACTCAAAGGGGAAGGGTCCGCACCTGGCCGAGCAGCTCTTGATGAGCCCCAGGCCCCGCCCCTGGCCGGAGCCTGACCCCGCCCACCCGACTCTGGCTGCGCACAGGTGCACTTCCTAGGGCCGCCGCTAGGGGGCGCTGGTGAGGGGTTTCGGGGACCTTCAGCCCCCAACGGGCTGCGGCCACCCCTGCACCCATGGGGGTACGGGTTGTCCTCCGCCATGGGGGAACGGGGCCCCCTTCCCCTTCGCGGAAGCCCCAACCTTTCTCCCGGGGCACGCCTGCACCCTCCCCTCGCACTCACGACCCAGCGGCGAGGCCGTGCGCCCGCAGACGCCCTAGACGGAGGGCCGGGGTCCCCGTCTGGGGAGGGCAACCCCTGGAAGCCAGGGACGAGCGGCGACCGCGGCCTCTTCCAAAACGGCAGGCACACAGGCCTGCGCGGCAAAAAGCCCCCGGCAAGGCAGCACCACTCAAAGGGGAAGGGTCCGCACCTGGCCCAGCTGCTCTTGATGAGCCCCAGGCCCCGCCCCTGGCCGGAGCCTGACCCCGCCCACCCGATTCTGGCTGCGCACAGGTGCACTTCCTAGGGACGCCTCTAGGGGGCGCTGGTGAGGGGGTTCGGGGACCCTCAGCCCCCAACGGGCTAGGGCCACCCTTGCACCCATGGGGGTAGGGGATTGTCTCCACCATGTGGGGAACGGGGCCCCCTTCCCCTACGCGGAAGCCCAAACCTTCCTCCCGGGGCACGCCTGCACCCTCCCCTCGCACTCACAGCCCCAGCGGCGGGGCCGTGCGCCCGCAGACGCCCTAGACGGAGGGCCGGGGTCCCCGTCAGGGGAGGGCACCCCCTGGAAGCCAGGGACGAGCGGCGACCACGGCCTCTTCCAAAACGGCAGGCACACAGGCCTGCGCGGCAAAAAGCCCCCGGCAAGGCAGCACCACTCAAAGGGGAAGGGTCCGCACCTGGCCCAGCAGCTCTTGATGAGCCCCAGGCCCCGCCCCTGGCCGGAGCCTGACCCCGCCCACCCGACTCTGGCTGCGCACAGGTGCACTTCCTAGGGCCGCCGCTAGGGGGCGCTGGTGAGGGGGTTCGGGGACCCTCAGCCCCCAACGGGCTGCGGCCACCCCTGCACCCATGGGGGTACGGGTTGTCCTCCGCCATGGGGGAATGGGGCCCCCTTCCCCTTCGCGGAAGCCCCAACCTTCCTCCCGGGGCACGCCTGCACCCTCCCCTCGCACTCACGGCCCCAGCGGCGGGGCCGTGCGCCCGCAGACGCCCTAGACGGAGGGCCGGGGTCCCCGTCAGGGGAGGGCACCCCCTGGAAGCCAGGGACGAGCGACGACCGCGGCCTCTTCCAAAACGGCAGGCACACAGGCCTGCGCGGCAAAAAGCCCCCGGCAAGGCAGCACCACTCAAAGGAGAAGGGTCCGCACCTGGCCCAGCAGCTCTTGATGAGCCCCAGGCCCCGGCCCTGGCCGGAGCCTGACCCCGCCCACCCGATTCTGGCTGCGCACAGGTGCACTTCCTAGGGACGCCGCTAGGGGGCGCTGGTGAGGGGGTTCGGGGACCCTCAGCCCCCAACGGGCTGGGGCCACCCCTGCACCCATGGGGGTACCGGATTGTCCTCCCCCATGGGGGAACGGGGCCCCCTTGCCCTTCGCGGAAGCCCCAAACTTCCTCCCGGGGCACGCCTGCACCCTCCCCTCGCACTCACGGCCCCAGCGGCGAGGCCGTGCGCCCGCAGACGCCCTAGACGGAGGGCCGGGGTCCCCGTCAGGGGAGGGCACCCCCTGGAAGCCAGGGACGAGCGGCGACCGCGGCCTCTTCCAAAACGGCAGGCACACAGGCCTGCGCGGCAAAAAGCCCCCGGCAAGGCAGCACCACTCAAAGGGGAAGGGTCCGCACCTGGCCCAGCAGCTCTTGATGAGCCCCAGGCCCCGCCCCTGGCCGGAGCCTGACCCCGCCCACCCGACTCTGGCTGCGCACAGGTGCACTTCCAAGGGCCGCTGCTAGGGGGCGCTCGTGAGGGGGTTCGGAGACACTCAGCCCCCACCAGGCTGGGGCCACCCCTGCACCCATGGGGGTTCGGGATTGTCTCCGCCATGTGGGGAACGGGGCCCTCTTCCCCTTCGCGGAAGCCCCAACCTTCCTCCCGGGGCACGCCTGCACCCTCCCCTCGCACTCACGGCCCCAGCGGCGGGGCCGTGCGCCCGCAGACGCCCTAGACGGAGGGCCGGGGTCCCCGTCAGGGGAGGGCACCCCCTGGAAGCCAGGGACGAGCGGCGACCGCGGCCTCTTCCAAAACGGCAGGCACACAGGCCTGCGCGGCAAAAAGCCACCGGCAAGGCAGCACCACTCAAAGGGGAAGGGTCCGCACCTGGCCCAGCAGCTCTTGATGAGCCCCAGGCCCCGCCCCTGTCGGAGCCTGACCCCGCCCACCCGATTCTGGCTGCGCACAGGTGCACTTCCTAGGGCCGCCGCTAGGGGGCGCTGGTGAGGGGGTTCGGGGACCCTCAGCCCCCAACGGGCTAGGGCCACCCTTGCACCCATGGGGGTACCGGATTGTCCTCCCCCATGGGGGAACGGGGCCCCCTTGCCCTTCGCGAAAGCCCCAACCTTCCTCCCGGGGCACGCCTGCACCCTCCCCTCGCACTCACAGCCCCAGCGGCGGGGCCGTGCGCCCGCAGACGCCCTAGACGGAGGGCCGGGGTCCCCGTCAGCGGAGGGCACCCCCTGGAAGCCAGGGACGAGCGGCGACCGCGGCCTCTTCCAAAACGGCAGGCACACAGGCCTGCGCGGCAAAAAGCCCCCGGCAAGGCAGCACCACTCAAAGGGGAAGGGTCCGCACCTGGCCCAGCAGCTCTTGATGAGCCCCAGGCCCCGCCCCTGTCGGAGCCTGACCCCGCCCACCCGATTCTGGCTGCGCACAGGTGCACTTCCTAGGGCCGCCGCTAGGGGGCGTTGGTGAGGGGGTTCGGGGACCCTCAGCCCCCAACGGGCTAGGGCCACCCTTGCACCCATGGGGGTACCGGATTGTCCTCCCCCATGGGGGAACGGGGCCCACTTGCCCTTCACGAAAGCCCCAACCTTCCTCCCGGGGGAAGCCTGCACCTCCTCTCGCACTCACAGCCCCAGCGGCGGGGCCGTGCGCCCGCAGACGCCCTAGACGGAGGGCCGGGGTCCCCGTCAGGGGAGGGCACCCCCTGGAAGCCAGGGACGAGCGGCGACCGCGGCCTCTTCCAAAACGGCAGGCACACAGGCCTTCGCGGCAAAAAGCCCCCGGCAAGGCAGCACCACTCAAAGGGGAAGGGTCCGCACCTGGCCCAGCAGCTCTTGATGAGCCCCAGGCCCCGCCCCTGGCCGGAGCCTGACCCCGCCCACCCGATTCTGGCTGCGCACAGGTGCACTTCCTAGGGACGCCTCTAGGGGGCGCTGGTGAGGGGGTTCGGGGACCCTCAGCCCCCAACGGGCTAGGGCCACCCTTGCAACCATGGGGGTACCGGATTGTCCTCCCCCATGGGGGAACGGGGCCACCTTGCCCTTCGCGGAAGCCCCAACCTTCCTCCCGGGGCACGCCTGCACCCTCCCCTCGCACTCACGGCCCCAGCGGCGAGGCCGTGCGCCCGCAGACGCCCTAGACGGAGGGCCGGGGTCCCCGTCTGGGGAGGGCACCCCCTGGAAGCCAGGGACGAGCGGCGACCGCGGCCTCTTCCAAAACGGCAGGCACACAGGCCTGCGCGGCAAAAAGCCCCCGGCAAGGCAGCACCACTCAAAGGGGAAGGGTCCGCACCTGGCCCAGCAGCTCTTGATGAGCCCCAGGCCCCGCCCCTGGCCGGAGCCTGACCCCGCCCACCCGACTCTGGCTGCGCACAGGTGCACTTCCTAGGGCCGCCGCTAGGGGGCGCTGGTGAGGGGGTTAGTGGACCCTCAGCCCCCAACGGGCTGCGGCCACCCTTGCACCCATGGGGGTACGGGTTGTCCTCCGCCATGGGGGAACGGGGCCCCCTTCCCCTTCGCGGAAGCCCCAACCTTCCTCCCGGGGCACGCCTGCACCCTCCCCTCGCACTCACGGCCCCAGCGGCGGGGTCGTGCGCCCGCAGACGCCCTAGACGGAGGGCCGGGGTCCCCGTCAGGGGAGGGCACCCCCTGGAAGCCAGGGACGAGCGGCGACCGCGGCCTCTTCCAAAACGGCAGGCACACAGGCCTGCGCGGCAAAAAGCCCCCGGCAAGGCAGCACCACTCAAAGGAGAAGGGTCCGCACCTGGCCCAGGAGCTGTTGATGAGCCCCAGGCCCCGCCCCTGGCCGGAGCCTGACCCCGCCCACCCGATTCTGGCTGCGCACAGGTGCACTTCCTAGGGACGCCGCTAGGGGGCGCTGGTGAGGGGGTTCGGGGACCCTCAGCCCCCAACGGGCTAGGGCCACCCTTGCACCCATGGGGGTACCGGATTGTCCTCCACCATGGGGGAACGGGGCCCCCTTGCCCTTCGCGAAAGCCCCAACCTTCCTCCCGGGGCACGCCTGCACCCTCCCCTCGCACTCACGGCCCCAGGGGCGGGGCCGTGCGCCCGCAGACGCCCTTAGACGGAGGGCCGGGGTCCCCGTCAGGGGAGGGCACCCCCTGGAAGCCAGGGACGAACGGCGACCGCGGCCTCTTCCAAAACGGCAGGCACACAGGCCTGCGCGGCAAAAAGCCCCCGGCAAGGCAGCACCACTCAAAGGGGAAGGGTCCGCACCTGGCCCAGCAGCTCTTATGAGCCCCAGGCCCCGCCCCTGGCCGGAGCCTGACCCCGCCCACCCGACTCTGGCTGCGCACAGGTGCACTTCCTAGGGCCGCCGCTAGGGGGCGCTGGTGAGGGGGTTCGGGGACCCTCAGCCCCCAACGGGCTAGGGCCACCCTTGCACCCATGGGGGTACCGGATTGTCCTCCCCCATGGGGGAACGGGGCCCTCTTCCCCTTCGCGGAAGCCCCAACCTTCCTCCCGGGGCACGCCTGCACCCTCCACTCGCACTCACGGCCCCAGCGGCGGGGCCGGGCGCCCGCAGACGCCCTAGAAGGAGGGCCGGGGTCCCCGTCAGGGGAGGGCACCCCCTGGAAGCCAGGGACGAGCGGCGACCGCGGCCTCTTCCAAAACGGAAGGCACACAGGTCTGCGCGGCAAAAAGCCCCCGGCAAGGCAGCACCACTCAAAGGGGAAGGGTCCGCACCTGGCCCAGCAGCTCTTGATGAGCCCCAGGCCCCGCCCCTGGCCGGAGCCTGACCCCGCCCACCCGATTCTGGCTGCGCACAGGTGCACTTCCTAGGGACGCCGCTAGGGGGCGCTGGTGAGGGGGTTCGGGGACCCTCAGCCCCCAACGGGCTAGGGCCACCCTTGCACCCATGGGGGTACCGGATTGTCCTCCCCCATGGGGGAACGGGGCCCCCTTGCCCTTCGCGAAAGCCCCAACCTTCCTCCCGGGGGAAGCCTGCACCTCCTCTCGCACTCACAGCCCCAGCGGCGGGGCCGTGCACCCGCAGACGCCCTAGACGGAGGGCCGGGGTCCCCGTCAGGGGAGGGCACCCCCTGGAAGCCAGGGACGAGCGGCGACCGCGGCCTCTTCCAAAACGGCAGGCACACAGGCCTGCGCGGCAAAAAGCCCCCGGCAAGGCAGCACCACTCAAAGGGGAAGGGTTCGCACCTGGCCCAGCAGCTCTTGATGAGCCCCAGGCCCGCCCCTGGCCGGAGCCTGACCCCGCCCACCCGACTCTGGCTGCGCACAGGTGCACTTCCTAGGGCCGCCGCTAGGGGGTGCTGGTGAGGGGGTTCGGGGACCCTCAGCCCCCAACGGGCTGCGGCCACCCCTGCACCCATGGGGGTACGGGTTGTCCTCCGCCATGGGGGAACGGGGCCCCCTTCCCCTTCGCGGAAGCCCCAACCTTCCTCCCGGGGCACGCCTGCACCCTCCCCTCGCACTCACGGCCCCAGCGGCGGGGCCGTGCGCCCGCAGACGCCCTAGACGGAGGGCCGGGGTCCCCGTCAGGGGAGGGCACCCCCTGGAAGCCAGGGACGAGCGGCGACCGCGGCCTCTTCCAAAACGGCAGGCACACAGGCCTGCGCGGCAAAAAGCCCCCGGCAAGGCAGCACCACTCAAAGGAGAAGGTTCCGCACCTGGCCCAGCAGCTCTTGATGAGCCCCAGGCCCCGCCCCTGGCAGGAGCCTGACCCCGCCCACCCGATTCTGGCTGCGCACAGGTGCACTTCCTAGGGACGCCGCTAGGGGGCGCTGGTGAGGGGGTTCGGGGACCCTCAGCCCCCAACGGGCTAGGGCCACCCTTGCACCCATGGGGGTACCGAATTGTCCTCCACCATGGGGGAACGGGGCCCCCTTGCCCTTCGCGAAAGCCCCAACCTTCCTCCCGGGGCACGCCTGCACCCTCCCCTCGCACTCACAGCCCCAGCGGCGGGGCCGTGCGTCCGCAGACGCCCTAGACGGAGGGCCGGGGTCCCCGTCAGGGGAGGGCACCCCCTGGAAGCCAGGGACGAGCGGCGACCGCGGCCTCTTCCAAAACCGCAGGCACACAGGCCTGCGCGGCAAAAAGCCCCCGGCAAGGCAGCACCACTCAAAGGGGAAGGGTCCGCACCTGGCCCAGCAGCTCTTGATGAGCCCCAGGCCCCGCCCCTGGCCAGAGCCTGACCCCGCCCACCCGACTCTGGCTGCGCAAAGGTGCACTTCCTAGGGCCGCCGCTAGGGGGCGCTGGTGAGGGGGTTCGGGGACACTCAGCCCCCACCGGGCTGGGGCCACCCCTGCACCCATGGGGGTACGGGATTGTCTCCGCCATGTGGGGAACGGGGCCCTCTTCCCCTTCGCGGAAGCCCCAACCTTCCTCCCGGGGCACGCCTGCACCCTCCCCTCGCACTCACGGCCCCAGCGGCGGGGCCGTGCGCCCGCAGACGCCCTAGACGGAGGGCCGGGGCCCCGTCAGGGGAGGGCACCCCCTGGAAGCCAGGGACGAGCGGCGACCGCGGCCTCTTCCAAAACGGCAGGCACACAGGCCTGCGCGGCAAAAAGCCCCCGGCAAGGCAGCACCACTCAAAGGGGAAGGGTCCGCACCTGGCCCAGCAGCTCTTGATGAGCCCCAGGCCCCGCCCATGGCCGGAGCCTGACCCCGCCCACCCGACTCTGGCTGCGCACAGGTGCACTTCCAAGGGCCGCCGCTAGGGGGCGCTGGTGAGGGGGTTCGGGGACACTCAGCCCCCACCGGGCTGGGGCCTCCCCTGCACCCATGGGGGTACGGGATTGTCTCCGCCATGTGGGGAACAGGGCCCTCTTCCCCTTCGCGGAAGCCCCAACCTTCCTCCCGGGGCACGCCTGCACCCTCCCCTCGCACTCACGGCCCCAGCGGCGGGGCCGTGCGCCCGCAGACGCCCTAGACGGAGGGCCGGGGCCCCGTCAGGGGAGGGCACCCCCTGGAAGCCAGGGACGAGCGGCGACCGCGGCCTCTTCCAAAACGGCAGGCACACAGGCCTGCGCGGCAAAAAGCCCCCGGCAAGGCAGCACCACTCAAAGGGGAAGGGTCCGCACCTGGCCCAGCAGCTCTTGATGAGCCCCAGGCCCCGCCCCTGGCCGGAGCCTGACCCCGCCCACCCGATTCTGGCTGCGCACAGGTGCACTTCCTAGGGACGCCGCTAGGGGGCGCTGGTGAGGGGGTTCGGGGACCCTCAGCCCCCAACGGGCTAGGGCCACCCTTGCACCCATGGGGGTACCGGATTGTCCTCCCCCATTGGGAAAGGGGCCACCTTGCCCTTCGCGGAAGCCCCAACCTTCCTCCCGGGGGAAGCCTGCACCTCCTCTCGCACTCACAGCCCCAGCGGCGGGGCCGTGCGCCCGCAGACGCCCTAGACGGAGGGCCGGGGTCCCCGTCAGGGGAGGGCACCCCCTGGAAGCCAGGGACGAGCGGCGACCGCGGCCTCTTCCAAAACGGCAGGCACACAGGCCTGCGCGGCAAAAAGCCCCCGGCAAGGCAGCACCACTCAAAGGGGAAGGGTCCGCACCTGGCCCAGCAGCTCTTGATGAGCCCCAGGCCCCGCCCCTGGCCGGAGCCTGACCCCGCCCACCCGACTCTGGCTGCGCACAGGTGCACTTCCTAGGGCCGCCGCTAGGGGGCGCTGGTGAGGGGGTTAGTGGACCCTCAGCCCCCAACGGGCTGCGGCCACCCCTGCACCCATGGGGGTACGGGTTGTCCTCCGCCATGGGGGAACGGGGCCCCCTTCCCCTTCGCGGAAGCCCCAACCTTCCTCCCGGGGCACGCCTGCACCCTCCCCTCGCACTCACGGCCCCAGCGGCGGGGCCGTGCGCCCGCAGACGCCCTAGACGGAGGGCCGGGGTCCCCGTCAGGGGAGGGCACCCCCTGGAAGCCAGGGACGAGCGGCGACCGCGGCCTCTTCCAAAACGGCAGGCACACAGGCCTGCGCGGCAAAAAGCCCCCGGCAAGGCAGCACCACTCAAAGGAGAAGGGTCCGCACCTGGCCCAGGAGCTGTTGATGAGCCCCAGGCCCCGCCCCTGGCCGGAGCCTGACCCCGCCCACCCGATTCTGGCTGCGCACAGGTGCACTTCCTAGGGACGCCGCTAGGGGGCGCTGGTGAGGGGGTTCGGGGACCCTCAGCCCCCAACGGGCTAGGGCCACCCTTGCACCCATGGGGGTACCGGATTGTCCTCCACCATGGGGGAACGGGGCCCCCTTGCCCTT
Organism: Talpa europaea; assembly: GCF_964194135.1. Classification (NCBI taxonomy): domain Eukaryota; kingdom Metazoa; phylum Chordata; class Mammalia; order Eulipotyphla; family Talpidae; genus Talpa; species Talpa europaea. The sequence continues at coordinate 74,587,676 of NC_140071.1, read as the reverse complement.
CGCGAAAGCCCCAACCTTCCTCCCGGGGCACGCCTGCACCCTCCCCTCGCACTCACGGCCCCAGGGGCGGGGCCGTGCGCCCGCAGACGCCCTTAGACGGAGGGCCGGGGTCCCCGTCAGGGGAGGGCACCCCCTGGAAGCCAGGGACGAACGGCGACCGCGGCCTCTTCCAAAACGGCAGGCACACAGGCCTGCGCGGCAAAAAGCCCCCGGCAAGGCAGCACCACTCAAAGGGGAAGGGTCCGCACCTGGCCCAGCAGCTCTTATGAGCCCCAGGCCCCGCCCCTGGCCGGAGCCTGACCCCGCCCACCCGAATCTGGCTGCGCACAGGTGCACTTCCTAGGGCCGCCGCTAGGGGGCGCTGGTGAGGGGGTTCGGGGACCCTCAGCCCCCAACGGGCTAGGGCCACCCTTGCACCCATGGGGGTACCGGATTGTCCTCCCCCATGGGGGAACGGGGCCCTCTTCCCCTTCGCGGAAGCCCCAACCTTCCTCCCGGGGCACGCCTGCACCCTCCACTCGCACTCACGGCCCCAGCGGCGGGGCCGGGCGCCCGCAGACGCCCTAGAAGGAGGGCCGGGGTCCCCGTCAGGGGAGGGCACCCCCTGGAAGCCAGGGACGAGCGGCGACCGCGGCCTCTTCCAAAACGGAAGGCACACAGGTCTGCGCGGCAAAAAGCCCCCGGCAAGGCAGCACCACTCAAAGGGGAAGGGTCCGCACCTGGCCCAGCAGCTCTTGATGAGCCCCAGGCCCCGCCCCTGGCCGGAGCCTGACCCCGCCCACCCGATTCTGGCTGCGCACAGGTGCACTTCCTAGGGACGCCGCTAGGGGGCGCTGGTGAGGGGGTTCGGGGACCCTCAGCCCCCAACGGGCTAGGGCCACCCTTGCACCCATGGGGGTACCGGATTGTCCTCCCCCATGGGGGAACGGGGCCCCCTTGCCCTTCGCGAAAGCCCCAACCTTCCTCCCGGGGGAAGCCTGCACCTCCTCTCGCACTCACAGCCCCAGCGGCGGGGCCGTGCGCCCGCAGACGCCCTAGACGGAGGGCCGGGGTCCCCGTCAGGGGAGGGCACCCCCTGGAAGCCAGGGACGAGCGGCGACCGCGGCCTCTTCCAAAACGGCAGGCACACAGGCCTGCGCGGCAAAAAGCCCCCGGCAAGGCAGCACCACTCAAAGGGGAAGGGTTCGCACCTGGCCCAGCAGCTCTTGATGAGCCCCAGGCCCGCCCCTGGCCGGAGCCTGACCCCGCCCACCCGACTCTGGCTGCGCACAGGTGCACTTCCTAGGGCCGCCGCTAGGGGGTGCTGGTGAGGGGGTTCGGGGACCCTCAGCCCCCAACGGGCTGCGGCCACCCCTGCACCCATGGGGGTACGGGTTGTCCTCCGCCATGGGGGAACGGGGCCCCCTTCCCCTTCGCGGAAGCCCCAACCTTCCTCCCGGGGCACGCCTGCACCCTCCCCTCGCACTCACGGCCCCAGCGGCGGGGCCGTGCGCCCGCAGACGCCCTAGACGGAGGGCCGGGGTCCCCGTCAGGGGAGGGCACCCCCTGGAAGCCAGGGACGAGCGGCGACCGCGGCCTCTTCCAAAACGGCAGGCACACAGGCCTGCGCGGCAAAAAGCCCCCGGCAAGGCAGCACCACTCAAAGGAGAAGGTTCCGCACCTGGCCCAGCAGCTCTTGATGAGCCCCAGGCCCCGCCCCTGGCAGGAGCCTGACCCCGCCCACCCGATTCTGGCTGCGCACAGGTGCACTTCCTAGGGACGCCGCTAGGGGGCGCTGGTGAGGGGGTTCGGGGACCCTCAGCCCCCAACGGGCTAGGGCCACCCTTGCACCCATGGGGGTACCGAATTGTCCTCCACCATGGGGGAACGGTGCCCCCTTGCCCTTCGCGAAAGCCCCAACCTTCCTCCCGGGGCACGCCTGCACCCTCCCCTCGCACTCACAGCCCCAGCGGCGGGGCCGTGCGTCCGCAGACGCCCTAGACGGAGGGCCGGGGTCCCCGTCAGGGGAGGGCACCCCCTGGAAGCCAGGGACGAGCGGCGACCGCGGCCTCTTCCAAAACCGCAGGCACACAGGCCTGCGCGGCAAAAAGCCCCCGGCAAGGCAGCACCACTCAAAGGGGAAGGGTCCGCACCTGGCCCAGCAGCTCTTGATGAGCCCCAGGCCCCGCCCCTGGCCAGAGCCTGACCCCGCCCACCCGACTCTGGCTGCGCAAAGGTGCACTTCCTAGGGCCGCCGCTAGGGGGCGCTGGTGAGGGGGTTCGGGGACACTCAGCCCCCACCGGGCTGGGGCCACCCCTGCACCCATGGGGGTACGGGATTGTCTCCGCCATGTGGGGAACGGGGCCCTCTTCCCCTTCGCGGAAGCCCCAACCTTCCTCCCGGGGCACGCCTGCACCCTCCCCTCGCACTCACGGCCCCAGCGGCGGGGCCGTGCGCCCGCAGACGCCCTAGACGGAGGGCCGGGGCCCCGTCAGGGGAGGGCACCCCCTGGAAGCCAGGGACGAGCGGCGACCGCGGCCTCTTCCAAAACGGCAGGCACACAGGCCTGCGCGGCAAAAAGCCCCCGGCAAGGCAGCACCACTCAAAGGGGAAGGGTCCGCACCTGGCCCAGCAGCTCTTGATGAGCCCCAGGCCCCGCCCATGGCCGGAGCCTGACCCCGCCCACCCGACTCTGGCTGCGCACAGGTGCACTTCCAAGGGCCGCCGCTAGGGGGCGCTGGTGAGGGGGTTCGGGGACACTCAGCCCCCACCGGGCTGGGGCCTCCCCTGCACCCATGGGGGTACGGGATTGTCTCCGCCATGTGGGGAACAGGGCCCTCTTCCCCTTCGCGGAAGCCCCAACCTTCCTCCCGGGGCACGCCTGCACCCTCCCCTCGCACTCACGGCCCCAGCGGCGGGGCCGTGCGCCCGCAGACGCCCTAGACGGAGGGCCGGGGCCCCGTCAGGGGAGGGCACCCCCTGGAAGCCAGGGACGAGCGGCGACCGCGGCCTCTTCCAAAACGGCAGGCACACAGGCCTGCGCGGCAAAAAGCCCCCGGCAAGGCAGCACCACTCAAAGGGGAAGGGTCCGCACCTGGCCCAGCAGCTCTTGATGAGCCCCAGGCCCCGCCCCTGGCCGGAGCCTGACCCCGCCCACCCGATTCTGGCTGCGCACAGGTGCACTTCCTAGGGACGCCGCTAGGGGGCGCTGGTGAGGGGGTTCGGGGACCCTCAGCCCCCAACGGGCTAGGGCCACCCTTGCACCCATGGGGGTACCGGATTGTCCTCCCCCATTGGGAAAGGGGCCACCTTGCCCTTCGCGGAAGCCCCAACCTTCCTCCCGGGGGAAGCCTGCACCTCCTCTCGCACTCACAGCCCCAGCGGCGGGGCCGTGCGCCCGCAGACGCCCTAGACGGAGGGCCGGGGTCCCCGTCAGGGGAGGGCACCCCCTGGAAGCCAGGGACGAGCGGCGACCGCGGCCTCTTCCAAAACGGCAGGCACACAGGCCTGCGCGGCAAAAAGCCCCGGGCAAGGCAGCACCACTCAAAGGGGAAGGGTCCGCACCTGGCCCAGCAGCTCTTGATGAGCCCCAGGCCCCGCCCCTGGCCGGAGCCTGACCCCGCCCACCCGACTCTGGCTGCGCACAGGTGCACTTCCTAGGGCCGCCGCTAGGGGGCGCTGGTGAGGGGGTTCGGGGACCCTCAGCCCCCAACGGGCTGCGGCCACCCCTGCACCCATGGGGGTACGGGTTGTCCTCCGCCATGGGGGAACGGGGCCCCCTTCCCCTTCGCGGAAGCCCCAACCTTCCTCCCGGGGCACGCCTGCACCCTCCCCTTGCACTCACGGCCCCAGCGGCGAGGCCGTGCGCCCGCAGACGCCCTAGAGGGAGGGCCGGGGTCCCCGTCTGGGGAGGGCAACCCCTGGAAGCCAGGGTCGAGCGGCGACCGCGGCCTCTTCCAAAACGGCAGGCACACAGGCCTGCGCGGCAAAAAGCCCCCGGCAAGGCAGCACCACTCAAAGGGGAAGGGTCCGCACCTGGCCCAGCAGCTCTTGATGAGCCCCAGGCCCCGCCCCTGGCCGGAGCCTGACCCCGCCCACCCGATTCTGGCTGCGCACAGGTGCACTTCCTAGGGACGCCGCTAGGGGGCGCTGGTGAGGGGGTTCGGGGACCCTCAGCCCCCAACGGGCTAGGGCCACCCTTGCACCCATGGGGGTAGGGGATTGTCTCCACCATGTGGGGAACGGGGCCCCCTTCCCCTACGCGGAAGCCCCAACCTTCCTCCCGGGGCACGCCTGCACCCTCCCCTCGCACTCACAGCCCCAGCGGCGGGGCCGTGCGCCCGCAGACGCCCTAGACGGAGGGCCGGGGTCCCCGTCAGGGGAGGGCACCCCCTGGAAGCCAAGGACGAGCGGCGACCGCGGCCTCTTCCAAAACGGCAGGCACACAGGCCTGCGCGGCAAAAAGCCCCCGGCAAGGCAGCACCACTCAAAGGGGAAGGGTCCGCACCTGGCCCAGCAGCTCTTGATGAGGCCCAGGCCCCGCCCCTGGCCGGAGCCTGACCCCGCCCACCCGACTCTGGCTGCGCAAAGGTGCACTTCCTAGGGCCGCCGCTAGGGGGCGCTGGTGAGGGGGTTCGGGGACCCTCAGCCCCCAACGGGCTGCGGCCACCACTGCACCCATGGGGGTACGGGTTGTCCTCCGCCATGGGGGAACGGGGCCCCCTTCCCCTTCGCGGAAGCCCCAACCTTCCTCCCGGGGCACGCCTGCACCCTCCCCTCGCACTCACGGCCCCAGCGGCGGGGCCGTGCGCCCGCAGACGCCCTAGACGGAGGGCCGGGGTCCCCGTCAGGGGAGGGCACCCCCTGGAAGCCAGGGACGAGCGGCGACCGTGGCCTCTTCCAAAACGGCAGGCACACAGGCCTGCGAGGCAAAAAGCCCCCGGCAAGGCAGCACCACTCAAAGGAGAAGGGTCCGCACCTGGCCCAGCAGCTCTGGATGAGCCCCAGGCCCCGCCCCTGGCCGGAGCCTGACCCCGCCCACCCGATTCTGGCTGCGCACAGGTGCACTTCCTAGGGACGCCGCTAGGGGGCGCTGGTGAGGGGGTTCGGGGACCCTCAGCCCCCAACGGGCTAGGGCCACCCTTGCACCCATGGGGGTACAGGATTGTCCTCCACCATGGGGGAACGGGGCCCCCTTGCCCTTCGCGAAAGCCCCAACCTTCCTCCCGGGGCACGCCTGCACCCTCCCCTCGCACTCACAGCCCCAGCGGCGGGGCCGTGCGCCCGCAGACGCCCTAGACGGAGGGCCGGGGTCCCCGTCAGGGGAGGGCACCCCCTGGAAGCCAGGGACGAGCGGCGACCGCGGCCTCTTCCAAAACGGAAGGCACACAGGCCTGCTCGGCAAAAAGCCCCCGGCAAGGCAGCACCACTCAAAGGGGAAGGGTCCGCACCTGGCCCAGCAGCTCTTGATGAGCCCCAGGCCCCGCCCCTGGCCGGAGCCTGACCCCGCCCACCCGATTCTGGCTGCGCACCGGTGCACTTCCTAGGGACGCCGCTAGGGGGCGCTAGTGAGGGGGTTCGGGGACCCTCAGCCCCCAACGGGCTAGGGCCACCCTTGCACCCATGGGGGTTAGGGATTGTCCTCCCCCATGGGGGAACGGGGCCCCCTTGCCCTTCGCGGAAGCCCCAACCTTCCTCCCGGGGGAAGCCTGCACCTCCTCTCGCACTCACGGCCCCAGCGGAGGGGCCGTGCGCCCGCAGACGCCCTAGACGGAGGGCCGGGGTCCCCGTCAGGGGAGGGCACCCCCTGGAAGCCAGGGACGAGCGGCGACCACGGCCTCTTCCAAAACGGCAGGCACACAGGCCTGCGCGGCAAAAAGCCCCCGGCAAGGCAGCACCACTCAAAGGGGAAGGGTCCGCACCTGGCCCAGCAGCTCTTGATGAGCCCCAGGCCCCTCCCCTGGCCGGAGCCGGACCCCGCGCACCCGACTCTGGCTGCGCACAGGTGCACTTCCTAGGGCCGCCGCTAGGGGGCGCTGGTGAGGGGGTTCGGGGACCCTCAGCCCCCAACGGGCTGCGGCCACCCCTGCACCCATGGGGGTACCGGAATGTCCTCCCCCATGGGGGAACGGGGCCCCCTTGCCCTTCGCGGAAGCCCCAAACTTCCTCCCGAGGCACGCCTGCACCCTCCCCTCGCACTCACGGCCCCAGCGGCGAGGCCGTGCGCCCGCAGACGCCCTAGACGGAGGGCCAGGGTCCCCGTCAGGGGAGGGCACCCCCTGGAAGCCAGGGACGAGCGGCGACCGCGGCCTCTTCCAAAACGGCAGGCACACAGGCCTGCGCGGCAAAAAGCCCCCGGCAAGGCAGCACCACTCAAAGGGGAAGGGTCCGCACCTGGCCCAGCAGCTCTAGATGAGCCCCAGGCCCCGCCCATGGCCGGAGCCTGACCCCGCCCACCCGACTCTGGCTGCGCACAGGTGCACGTCCAAGGGCCGCCGCTAGGGGGCGCTGGTGAGGGGGTCGGGGACACTCAGCCCCCACCGGGCTGGGGCCACCCCTGCACCCATGGGGGTACGGGATTGTCTCCGCCATGTGGGGAACGGGGCCCTCTTCCCCTTCGCGGAAGCCCCAACCTTCCTCCCGGGGCACGCCTGCACCCTCCACTCGCACTCACGGCAACAGCGGCGGGGCCGTGCGCCCGCAGACGCCCTAGAAGGAGGGCCGGGGTCCCCGTCAGGGGAGGGCACCCCCTGGAAGCCAGGGACGAGCGGCGACCGCGGCCTCTTCCAAAACGGCAGGCACACAGGCCTGCGCGGCAAGAAGCCCCCGGCAAGGCAGCACGACTCAAAGGGGAAGGGTCCGCACCTGGCCCAGCAGCTCTTGATGAGCCCCAGGCCCCGCCCCTGGCCGGAGCCTGACCCCGCCCACCCGATTCTGCTGCGCACAGGTGCACTTCCTAGGGCCGCCGCTAGGGGGCGCTGGTGAGGGGGTTCGGGGACCCTCAGCCCCCAACGGGCTGCGGCCACCCCTGCACCCATGGGGGTACGGGTTGTCCTCCGCCATGGGGGAACGGGGCCCCCTTCCCCTTCGCGGAAGCCCCAACCTTCCTCCCGGGGCACGCCTGCACCCTCCCCTCGCACTGACGGCCCCAGCGGCGGGGCCGTGCGCCCGCAGACGCCCTAGACGGAGGGCCGGGGTCCCCGTCAGGGGAGGGCACCCCCTGGAAGCCAGGGACGAGCGGCGACCGCGGCCTCTTCCAAAACGGCAGGCACACAGGCCTGCGCGGCAAAAAGCCCCCGGCAAGGCAGCACCACTCAAAGGAGAAGGGTCCGCACCTGGCCCAGCAGCTCTTGATGAGCCCCAGGCCCCGCCCCTGGCCGGAGCCTGACCCCGCCCACCCGATTCTGGCTGCGCACAGGTGCACTTCCTAGGGACGCCGCTAGGGGGCGCTGGTGAGGGGTTCGGGGACCCTCAGCCCCCAACGGGCTAGGGCCACCCTTGCACCCATGGGGGTACCGGATTGTCCTCCCCCATGGGGGAACGGGGCCCCCTTGCCCTTCGCGAAAGCCCAACCTTCCTCCCGGGGCACGCCTGCACCCTCCCCTCGCACTCACGGCCCCAGCCGCGGGGCCGTGCGCCCGCAGACGCCCTAGACGGAGGGCCGGGGTCCCCGTCAGGGGAGGGCACCCCCTGGAAGCCAGGGACGAGCGGCGACCGCGGCCTCTTCCAAAACGGCAGGCACACAGGCCTGCGCGGCAAAAAGCCCCCGGCAAGGCAGCACCACTCAAAGGGGAAGGGTCCGCACCTGGCCCAGCAGCTCTTGATGAGCCCCAGGCCCCGCCCCTGGCCGGAGCCTGACCCCGCCCACCCGACTCTGGCTGCGCACAGGTGCACTTCCTAGGGCCGCCGCTAGGGGGCGCTGGTGAGGGGGTTCGGGGACCCTCAGCCCCCAACGGGCTGCGGCCACCCCTGCACCCATGGGGGTACCGGATTGTCCTCCCCCATGGGGGAACGGGGCCCCCTTCCCCTTCACGGAAGCCCCAAACTTCCTCCCGGTGCACGCCTGCACCCTCCCCTCGCACTCACGGCCCCAGCGGCGAGGCCGTGCGCCCGCAGACGCCCTAGACGGAGGGACGGGGTCCCCGTCAGGGGAGGGCACCCCCTGGAAGCCAGGGACGAGCGGCGACCGCGGCCTCTTCCAAAACGGCAGGCACACAGGCCTGCGCGGCAAAAAGCCCCCGGCAAGGCAGCACCACTCAAAGGGGAAGGGTCCGCACCTGGCCCAGCAGCTCTTGATGAGCCCCAGGCCCCGCCCATGGCCGGAGCCTGACCCCGCCCACCCGACTCTTGCTGCGCACAGGTGCACTTCCAAGGGCCGCCGCTAGGGGGCGCTGGTGAGGGGGTTCGGGGACACTCAGCCCCCACCGGGCTGGGGCCACCCCTGCACCCATGGGAGTACGGGATTGTCTCCGCCATGTGGGGAACGGGGCCCTCTTCCCCTTCGCGGAAGCCCCAACCTTCCTCCCGGGGCACGCCTGCACCCTCCACTCGCACACACGGCCCCAGCGGCGGGGCCGTGCGCCCTCAGACGCCCTAGAAGGAGGGCCGGGGTCCCCGTCAGGGGAGGGCACCCCCTGGAAGCCAGGGACGAGCGGCGACCGCGGCCTCTTCCAAAACGGCAGGCACACAGGCCTGCGCGGCAAAAAGCCCCCGGCAAGGCAGCACCACTCAAAGGGGAAGGGTCCGCACGTGGCCCAGCAGCTCTTGATGAGCCCCAGGCCCCGCCCCTGGCCGGAGCCTGACCCCGCCCACCCGACTCTGGCTGCGCACAGGTGCACTTCCTAGGGCCGCCGCTAGGGGGCGCTGGTGAGGGGGTTCGGCGACCCTCAGCCCCCAACGGGCTGCGGCCACCCCTGCACCCATGGGGGTACCGGATTGTCCTCCCCCATGTGGGAACGGGGCCCCCTTGCCCTTCGCGGAAGCCCCAAACTTCCTCACGGGGCACGCCTGCACCCTCCCCTCGCACTCACGGCCCCAGCGGCGAGGCCGTGCGCCCGCAGACGCCCTAGACGGAGGGCCGGGGTCCCCGTCAGGGGAGGGCACCCCCTGGAAGCCAGGGACGAGCGGCGACCGCGGCCTCTTCCAAAACGGCAGGCACACAGGCCTGCGCGGCAAAAAGCCCCCGGCAAGGCAGCACCACTCAAAGGGGAAGGGTCCGCACCTGGCCCAGCAGCTCTTGATGAGCCCCAGGCCCCGCCCATGGCCGGAGCCTGACCCCGCCCACCCGACTCTGGCTGCGCACAGGTGCACTTCCAAGGGCCGCCGCTAGGGGGCGCTGGTGAGGGGGTTGGGGGACACTCAGCCCCCACCGGGCTGGGGCCACTCCTGCACCCATGGGGGTACGGGTTGTCCTCCGCCATGGGGGAACGGGGCCCCCTTCCCCTTCGCGGAAGCCCCAACCTTCCTCCCGGGGCACGCCTGCACCTTCCCCTCGCACTCACGGCCCCAGCGGCGAGGCCGTGCGCACGCAGACGCCCTAGACGGAGGGCCGGGGTCCCCGTCAGGGGAGGGCACCCCCTGGAAGCCAGGGACGAGCGGCGACCGCGGCCTCTTCCAAAACGGCAGGCACACAGGCCTGCGCGGCAAAAAGCCCCCGGCAAGGCAGCACCACTCAAAGGAGCGGGTCCGCACCTGGCCCAGCAGCTCTTGATGAGCCCCAGGCCCCGCCCCTGGCCGGAGCCTGACCCCGCCCACCCGATTCTGGCTGCGCACAGGTGCACTTCCTAGGGACGCCGCTAGGGGCGCTGGTGGGGGGTTCGGGGACCCTCAGCCCCCAACGGGCTAGGGCCACCCTTGCACCCATGGGGGTACCGGATTGTCCTCCCCCATGGGGGAACGGGGCCCCCTTGCCCTTCGCGAAAGCCCCAACCTTCCTCCCGGGGCACGCCTGCACCCTCCCCTCGCACTCACGGCCCCAGCCGCGGGGCCGTGCGCCCGCAGACGCCCTAGACGGAGGGCCGGGGTCCCCGTCAGGGGAGGGCACCCCCTGGAAGCCAGGGACGAGCGGCGACCGCGGCCTCTTCCAAAACCGCAGGCACACAGGCCTGCGCGGCAAAAAGCCCCCGGCAAGGCAGCACCACTCAAAGGGGAAGGGTCCGCACCTGGCCCAGCAGCTCTTGATGAGCCCCAGGCCCCGCCCCTGGCCGGAGCCTGACCCCGCCCACCCGACTCTGGCTGCGCACAGGTGCAATTCCTAGGGCCGCCGCTAGGGGGCGCTGGTGAGGGGGTTCGGGGACCCTCAGCCCCCAACGGGCTGCGGCCACCCCTGCACCCATGGGGGTACCGGATTGTCCTCCCCCATGGGGTAACGGGGCCCCCTTGCCCTTCGCGGAAGCCCCAAACTTCCTCCCGGGGCACGCCTGCACCCTCCCCTCGCACTCACGGCCCCAGCGGCGAGGCCGTGCGCCCGCAGACGCCCTAGACGGAGGGACGGGGTCCCCGCCAGGGGAGGGCACCCCCTGGAAGCCAGGGACGAGAGGCGACCGCGGCCTCTTCCAAAACGGCAGGCACACAGGCCTGCGCGGCAAAAAGCCCCCGGCAAGGCAGCACCACTCAAAGGGGAAGGGTCCGCACCTGGCCCAGCAGCTCTTGATGAGCCCCAGGCCCCGCCCCTGGCCGGAGCCTGACCCCGCCCACCCGACTCTGGCTGCGCACAGGTGCACTTCCTAGGGCCGCCGCTAGGGGGCGCTGGTGAGGGGGTTCGGGGACCCTCAGCCCCCAACGGGCTGCGGCCACCCCTGCACCCATGGGGGTACGGGTTGTCCTCCGCCATGGGGGAACGGGGCCCCCTTCCCCTTCGCGGAAGCCCCAACCTTCCTCCCGGGGCACGCCTGCACCCTCCCCTCGCACTCACGGCCCCAGCGGCGGGGCCGTGCGCCCGCAGACGCCCTAGACGGAGGGCCGGGGTCCCCGTCAGGGGAGGGCACCCCCTGGAAGCCAGGGACGAGCGGCGACCGCGGCCTCTTCCAAAACGGCAGGCACACAGGCCTGCGCGGCAAAAAGCCCCCGGCAAGGCAGCACCACTCAAAGGGGAAGGGTCCGCACCTGGCCCAGCAGCTCTTGATGAGCCCCAGGCCCCGCCCCTGGCCGGAGCCTGACCCCGCCCACCCGATTCTGGCTGCGCACAGGTGCACTTCCTAGGGACGCCGCTAGGGGGCGCTGGTGAGGGGGTTCGGGGACCCTCAGCCCCCAACGGGCTAGGGCCACCCTTGCACCCATGGGGGTACCGGATTGTCCTCCCCCATGGGGGAACGGGGCCCCCTTGCCCTTCGCGAAAGCCCCAACCTTCCTCCTGGGGCACGCCTGCACCCTCCCCTCGCACTCACAGCCCCAGCGGCGGGGCCGTGCGCCCGCAGACGCCCTAGACGGAGGGCCGGGTTCCCCGTCAGGGGAGGGCACCCCCTGGAAGCCAGGGACGAGCGGCGACCGCGGCCTCTACCAAAACGGCAGGCACACAGGCCTGCGCGGCAAAAAGCCCCTGGCAAGGCAGCACCACTCAAAGGGGAAGGGTCCGCACCTGGTCCAGCAGCTCTTGATGAGCCCCAGGCCCCGCCCACCCGATTCTGGCTGCGCACAGGTGCACTTCCTAGGGACGCCGCTAGGGGGCGCTGGTGAGGGGGTTCGGGGACCCTCAGCCCCCAACGGGCTAGGGCCACCCTTGCACCCATGGGGGTTAGGGATTGTCCTCCCCCATGGGGGAACGGGGCCCCCTTGCCCTTCGCGGAAGCCCCAACCTTCCTCCCGGGGAAGCCTGCACCTCCTCTCGCACTCACGGCCCCAGCGGCGGGGCCGTGCGCCCGCAGACGCCCTAGACGGAGGGCCGGGGTCCCTGTCAGGGGAGGGCACCCCCTGGAAGCCAGGGACGAGCGGCGACCGCGGCCTCTTCCAAAACGGCAGGCACACAGGCCTGCGCGGCAAAAAGCCCCCGGCAATCAGCACCACTCAAAGGGGAAGGGTCCGCACCTGGCCCAGCAGCTCTTGATGAGCCCCAGGCCCCGCCCCTGGCCGGAGCCTGACCCCGCCCACAGGACTCTGGCTGCGCACAGGTGCACTTCCTAGGGGCGCCGCTAGGGGGCGCTGGTGAGGGGGTTCAGGGACCCTCAGCCCCCAACGGGCTAGGGCCACCCTTGCACCCATGGGGGTACGGGATTGTCTCCACCATGTGGGGAACGGGGCCCCCTTCCCCTACGCGGAAGCCCCAACCTTCCTCCCGGGGCACGCCTGCACCCTCCCCTCGCACTCACAGCCCCAGCGGCGGGGCCGTGCGCCCGCAGACGCCCTAGACGGAGGGCCGGGGTCCCCGTCAGGGGAGGGCACCCCCTGGAAGCCAGGGACGAGCGGCGACCGCGGCCTCTTCCAAAACGGCAGGCACACAGGCCTGCGCGGCAAAAAGCCCCCGGCAAGGCAGCACCACTCAAAGGGGAAGGGTACGCACCTGGCCCAGCAGCTCTTGATGAGCCCCAGGCCCCGCCCCTGGCCGGAGCCTGACCCGCCCACCCGACTCTGGCTGCGCACAGGTGCACTTACTAGGGCCGCCGCTAGGGGGCGCTGGTGAGGGGGTTCGGGGACCCTCAGCCCCCAACGGGCTGCGGCCACCCCTGCACCCATGGGGGTACGGGTTGTCCTCCGCCATGGGGGAACGGGGCCCCCTTCCCCTTCGCGGAAGCCCCAACCTTCCTCCCGGGGCACGCCTGCACCCTCCCCTCGCACTCACGGCCCCAGCGGCGGGGCCGTGCGCCCGCAGACGCCCTAGACGGAGGGCCGGGGTCCCCGTCAGGGGAGGGCACCCCCTGGAAGCCAGGGACGAGCGGCGACCGCGGCCTCTTCCAAAACGGCAGGCACACAGGCCTGCGCGGCAAAAAGCCCCCGGCAAGGCAGCACCACTCAAAGGAGCGGGTCCGCACCTGGCCCAGCAGCTCTTGATGAGCCCCAGGCCCCGCCCCTGGCCGGAGCCTGACCCCGCCCACCCGATTCTGGCTGCGCACAGGTGCACTTCCTAGGGACGCCGCTAGGGGCGCTGGTGGGGGGTTCGGGGACCCTCAGCCCCCAACGGGCTAGGGCCACCCTTGCACCCATGGGGGTACCGGATTGTCCTCCCCCATGGGGGAACGGGGCCCCCTTGCCCTTCGCGAAAGCCCCAACCTTCCTCCCGGGGCACGCCTGCACCCTCCCCTCGCACTCACGGCCCCAGCCGCGGGGCCGTGCGCCCGCAGACGCCCTAGACGGAGGGCCGGGGTCCCCGTCAGGGGAGGGCACCCCCTGGAAGCCAGGGACGAGCGGCGACCGCGGCCTCTTCCAAAACCGCAGGCACACAGGCCTGCGCGGCAAAAAGCCCCCGGCAAGGCAGCACCACTCAAAGGGGAAGGGTCCGCACCTGGCCCAGCAGCTCTTGATGAGCCCCAGGCCCCGCCCCTGGCCGGAGCCTGACCCCGCCCACCCGACTCTGGCTGCGCACAGGTGCACTTCCTAGGGCCGCCGCTAGGGGGCGCTGGTGAGGGGGTTCGGGGACCCTCAGTCCCCAACGGGCTGCGGCCACCCCTGCACCCATGGGGGTACCGGATTGTCCTCCCCCATGGGGTAACGGGGCCCCCTTGCCCTTCGCGGAAGCCCCAAACTTCCTCCCGGGGCACGCCTGCACCCTCCCCTCGCACTCACGGCCCCAGCGGCGAGGCCGTGCGCCCGCAGACGCCCTAGACGGAGGGACGGGGTCCCCGCCAGGGGAGGGCACCCCCTGGAAGCCAGGGACGAGAGGCGACCGCGGCCTCTTCCAAAACGGCAGGCACACAGGCCTGCGCGGCAAAAAGCCCCCGGCAAGGCAGCACCACTCAAAGGGGAAGGGTCCGCACCTGGCCCAGCAGCTCTTGATGAGCCCCAGGCCCCGCCCCTGGCCGGAGCCTGACCCCGCCCACCCGACTCTGGCTGCGCACAGGTGCACTTCCTAGGGCCGCCGCTAGGGGGCGCTGGTGAGGGGGTTCGGGGACCCTCAGCCCCCAACGGGCTGCGGCCACCCCTGCACCCATGGGGGTACGGGTTGTCCTCCGCCATGGGGGAACGGGGCCCCCTTCCCCTTCGCGGAAGCCCCAACCTTCCTCCCGGGGCACGCCTGCACCCTCCCCTCGCACTCACGGCCCCAGCGGCGGGGCCGTGCGCCCGCAGACGCCCTAGACGGAGGGCCGGGGTCCCCGTCAGGGGAGGGCACCCCCTGGAAGCCAGGGACGAGCGGCGACCGCGGCCTCTTCCAAAACGGCAGGCACACAGGCCTGCGCGGCAAAAAGCCCCCGGCAAGGCAGCACCACTCAAAGGGGAAGGGTCCGCACCTGGCCCAGCAGCTCTTGATGAGCCCCAGGCCCCGCCCCTGGCCGGAGCCTGACCCCGCCCACCCGATTCTGGCTGCGCACAGGTGCACTTCCTAGGGACGCCGCTAGGGGGCGCTGGTGAGGGGGTTCGGGGACCCTCAGCCCCCAACGGGCTAGGGCCACCCTTGCACCCATGGGGGTACCGGATTGTCCTCCCCCATGGGGGAACGGGGCCCCCTTGCCCTTCGCGAAAGCCCCAACCTTCCTCCTGGGGCACGCCTGCACCCTCCCCTCGCACTCACAGCCCCAGCGGCGGGGCCGTGCGCCCGCAGACGCCCTAGACGGAGGGCCGGGGTCCCCGTCAGGGGAGGGCACCCCCTGGAAGCCAGGGACGAGCGGCGACCGCGGCCTCTACCAAAACGGCAGGCACACAGGCCTGCGCGGCAAAAAGCCCCCGGCAAGGCAGCACCACTCAAAGGGGAAGGGTCCGCACCTGGCCCAGCAGCTCTTGATGAGCCCCAGGCCCCGCCCACCCGATTCTGGCTGCGCACAGGTGCACTTCCTAGGGACGCCGCTAGGGGGCGCTGGTGAGGGGGTTCGGGGACCCTCAGCCCCCAACGGGCTAGGGCCACCCTTGCACCCATGGGGGTTAGGGATTGTCCTCCCCCATGGGGGAACGGGGCCCCCTTGCCCTTCGCGGAAGCCCCAACCTTCCTCCCGGGAAAGCCTGCACCTCCTCTCGCACTCACGGCCCCAGCGGCGGGGCCGTGCGCCCGCAGACGCCCTAGACGGAGGGCCGGGGTCCCTGTCAGGGGAGGGCACCCCCTGGAAGCCAGGGACGAGCGGCGACCGCGGCCTCTTCCAAAACGGCAGGCACACAGGCCTGCGCGGCAAAAAGCCCCCGGCAATCAGCACCACTCAAAGGGGAAGGGTCCGCACCTGGCCCAGCAGCTCTTGATGAGCCCCAGGCCCCGCCCCTGGCCGGAGCCTGACCCCGCCCACAGGACTCTGGCTGCGCACAGGTGCACTTCCTAGGGGCGCCGCTAGGGGGCGCTGGTGAGGGGGTTCGGGGACCCTCAGCCCCCAACGGGCTAGGGCCACCCTTGCACCCATGGGGGTACGGGATTGTCTCCACCATGTGGGGAACGGGGCCCCCTTCCCCTACGCGGAAGCCCCAACCTTCCTCCCGGGGCACGCCTGCACCCTCCCCTCGCACTCACAGCCCCAGCGGCGGGGCCGTGCGCCCGCAGACGCCCTAGACGGAGGGCCGGGGTCCCCGTCAGGGGAGGGCACCCCCTGGAAGCCAGGGACGAGCGGCGACCGCGGCCTCTTCCAAAACGGCAGGCACACAGGCCTGCGCGGCAAAAAGCCCCCGGCAAGGCAGCACCACTCAAAGGGGAAGGGTACGCACCTGGCCCAGCAGCTCTTGATGAGCCCCAGGCCCCGCCCCTGGCCGGAGCCTGACCCGGCCACCCGACTCTGGCTGCGCACAGGTGCACTTACTAGGGCCGCCGCTAGGGGGCGCTGGTGAGGGGGTTCGGGGACCCTCAGCCCCCAACGGGCTGCGGCCACCCCTGCACCCATGGGGGTACGGGTTGTCCTCCGCCATGGGGGAACGGGGCCCCCTTCCCCATCGCGGAAGCCCCAACCTTCCTCCCGGGGCACGCCTGCACCCTCCCCTCGCACTCACGGCCCCAGCGGCTGGGCCGTGCGCCCGCAGACGCCCTAGACGGAGGGCCGGGGTCCCCGTCAGGGGAGGGCACCCCCTGGAAGCCAGGGACGAGCGGCGACCGCGGCCTCTTCCAAAACGGCAGGCACACAGGCCTGCGCGGCAAAAAGCCCCCGGCAAGGCAGCACCACTCAAAGGGGAAGGGTCCGCACCTGGCCCAGCAGCTCTTGATGAGCCCCAGGCCCCGCCCCTGGCCGGAGCCTGACCCCGCCCACCCGATTCTGGCTGCGCACAGGTGCACTTCCTAGGGCCGCCGCTAGGGGGCGCTGGTGAGGGGGTTCGGGGACCCTCAGCCCCCAACGGGCTGCGGCCACCCCTGCACCCATGGGGGTACGGGTTGTCCTCCGCCATGGGGGAACGGGGCCCCCTTCCCCTTCGCGGAAGCACCAACCTTCCTCCCGGGGCACGCCTGCACGCTCCCCTCGCACTCACGGCCCCAGCGGCGGGGCCGTGCGCCCGCAGACGCCCTAGACGGAGGGCCGGGGTCCCCGTCAGGGGAGGGCACCCCCTGGAAGCCAGGGACGAGCGGCGACCGCGGCCTCTTCCAAAACGGCAGGCACACAGGCCTGCGCGGCAAAAAGCCCCCGGCAAGGCAGCACCACTCAAAGGGGAAGGGTCCGCACCTGGCCCAGCAGCTCTTGATGAGCCCCAGGCCCCGCCCCTGGCCGGAGCCTGACCCCGCCCACCCGATTCTGGCTGCGCACAGGTGCACTTCCTAGGGACGCCGCTAGGGGGCGCTGGTGAGGGGGTTCGGGGACCCTCAGCCCCCAACGGGCCAGGGCCACCCTTGCACCCATGGGGGTACCGGATTGACCTCCCCCATGGGGGAACGGGGCCCCCTTGCCCTTCGCGAAAGCCCCAACCTTCCTCCCGGGGCACGCCTGCACCCTCCCCTCGCACTCACAGCCCCAGCGGCGGGGCCGTGCGCCCGCAGACGCCCTAGACGGAGGGCCGGGGTCCCCGTCAGGGGAGGGCACCCCCTGGAAGCCAGGGACGAGCGGCGACCGCGGCCTCTTACAAAACGGCAGGCACACAGGCCTGCGCGGCAAAAAGACCCCGGCAAGGCAGCACTACTCAAAGGGGAAGGGTCCGCACCTGGCCCAGCAGCTCTTGATGAGCCCCAGGCCCCGCCCCTGGCCGGAGCCTGACCCCGCCCACCCGATTCTGGCTGCGCACAGGTGCACTTCCTAGGGCCGCCGCTAGGGGGCGCTGGTGAGGGGGTTCGGGGACCCTCAGCCCCCAACGGGCTAGGGCCACCCTTGCACCCATGGGGGTTAGGGATTGTCCTCCCCCATGGGGGAACGGGGCCCCCTTGCCCTTCGCGGAAGCCCCAACCTTCCTCCCGGGGGAAGCCTGCACCTCCTCTCGAACTCACGGCCCCAGCGGCGGGGCCGTGCGCCCGCAGACGCCCTAGACGGAGGGCCGGGGTCCCCGTCAGGGGAGGGCACCCCCTGGAAGCCAGGGACGAGCGGCGACCACGGCCTCTTCCAAAACGGCAGGCACACAGGCCTGCGCGGCAAAAAGCCCCCGGCAAGGCAGCACCACTCAAAGGGGAAGGGTCCGCACCTGGCCCAGCAGCTCTTGATGAGCCCCAGGCCCCGCCCCTGGCCGGAGCCTGACCCCGCCCACCCGACTCTGGCTGCGCACAGGTGCACTTCCTAGGGCCGCCGCTAGGGGGCGCTGGTGAGGGGGTTCGGGGACCCTCAGCCCCCAAGGGCTGCGGCCACCCCTGCACCCATGGGGGTACCGGATTGTCCTCCCCCATGGGGGAACGGGGCCCCCTTGCCCTTCGCGGAAGCCCCAAAATTCCTCCCGAGGCACGCCTGCACCCTCCCCTCGCACTCACGGCCCCAGCGGCGAGGCCGTGCGCCCGCAGACGCCCTAGACGGAGGCCGGGGTCCCCGTCAGGGGAGGGCACCCCCTGGAAGCCAGGGACGAGCGGCGACCGCGGCCTCTTCCAAAACGGCAGGCACACAGGCCTGCGCGGCAAAAAGCCCCCGGCAAGGCAGCACCACTCAAAGGGGAAGGGTCCGCACCTGGCCCAGCAGCTCTTGATGAGCCCCAGGCCCAGCCCCTGGCCGGAGCCTGACCCCGCCCACCCGATTCTGGCTGCGCACCGGTGCACTTCCTAGGGACGCCGCTAGGGGGCGCTAGTGAGGGGGTTCGGGGACCCTCAGCCCCCAACGGGCTAGGGCCACCCTTGCACCCATGGGGGTTAGGGATTGTCCTCCCCCATGGGGGAACGGGGCCCCCTTGCCCTTCGCGGAAGCCCCAACCTTCCTCCCGGGGGAAGCCTGCACCTCCTCTCGCACTCACGGCCCCAGCGGAGGGGCCGTGCGCCCGCAGACGCCCTAGACGGAGGGCCGGGGTCCCCGTCAGGGGAGGGCACCCCCTGGAAGCCAGGGACGAGCGGCGACCACGGCCTCTTCCAAAACGGCAGGCACACAGGCCTGCGCGGCAAAAAGCCCCCGGCAAGGCAGCACCACTCAAAGGGGAAGGGTCCGCACCTGGCCCAGCAGCTCTTGATGAGCCCCAGGCCCCGCCCCTGGCCGGAGACTGACCCCGCGCACCCGACTCTGGTTGCGCACAGGTGCACTTCCTAGGGCCGCCGCTAGGGGGCGCTGGTGAGGGGGTCCGGGGACCCTTAGCCCCCAACGGGCTGCGGCCACCCCTGCACCCATGGGGGTACCGGATTGTCCTCCCCCATGGGGGAACGGGGCCCCCTTGCCCTTCGCGGAAGCCCCAAACTTCCTCCCGAGGCACGCCTGCACCCTCCCCTCGCACTCACGGCCCCAGCGGCGAGGCCGTGCGCCCGCAGACGCCCTAGACGGAGGGCCAGGGTCCCCGTCAGGGGAGGGCACCCCCTGGAAGCCAGGGACGAGCGGCGACCGCGGCCTCTTCCAAAACGGCAGGCACACAGGCCTGCGCGGCAAAAAGCCCCCGGCAAGGCAGCACCACTCAAAGGGGAAGGGTCCGCACCTGGCCCAGCAGCTCTAGATGAGCCCCAGGCCCCGCCCATGGCCGGAGCCTGACCCCGCCCACCCGACTCTGGCTGCGCACAGGGGCACTTCCAAGGGCCGCCGCTAGGGGGCGCTGGTGAGGGGGTCGGGGACACTCAGCCCCCACCGGGCTGGGGCCACCCCGGCACCCATGGGGGTACGGGATTGTCTCCGCCATGTGGGGAACGGGGCCCTCTTCCCCTTCGCGAAAGCCCCAACCTTCCTCCCGGGGCACGCCTGCACCCTCCCCTCGCACTCACGGCAACAGCGGCGGGGCCGTGCGCCCGCAGACGCCCTAGAAGGAGGGCCGGGGTCCCCGTCAGGGGAGGGCACCCCCTGGAAGCCAGGGACGAGCGGCGACCGCGGCCTCTTCCAAAACGGCAGGCACACAGGCCTGCGCGGCAAAAAGCCCCCGGCAAGGCAGCACCACTCAAAGGGGAAGGGTCCGCACCTGGCCCAGCAGCTCTTGATGAGCCCCAGGCCCCGCCCCTGGCCGGAGCCTGACCCCGCACACCCGATTCTGCTGCGCACAGGTGCACTTCCTAGGGCCGCCGCTAGGGGGCGCTGGTGAGGGGGTTCGGGGACCCTCAGCCCCCAACGGGCTGCGGCCACCCCTGCACCCATGGGGGTACGGGTTGTCCTCCGCCATGGGGGAACGGGGCCCCCTTCCCCTTCGCGGAAGCCCCAACCTTCCTCCCGGGGCACGCCTGCACCCTCCCCTCGCACTCACGGCCCCAGCAGCGGGGCCGTGCGCCCGCAGACGCCCTAGACGGAGGGCCGGGGTCCCCGTCAGGGGAGGGCACCCCCTGGAAGCCAGGGACGAGCGGCGACCGCGGCCTCTTCCAAAACGGCAGGCACACAGGCCTGCGCGGCAAAAAGCCCCCGACAAGGCAGCACCACTCAAAGGAGAAGGGTCCGCACCTGGCCCAGCAGCTCTTGATGAGCCCCAGGCCCCGCCCCTGGCCGGAGCCTGACCCCGCCCACCCGATTCTGGCTGCGCACAGGTGCACTTCCTAGGGACGCCGCTAGGGGGCGCTGGTGAGGGGTTCGGGGACCCTCAGCCCCCAACGGGCTAGGGCCACCCTTGCACCCATGGGGGTACCGGATTGTCCTCCCCCATGGGGGAACGGGGCCCCCTTGCCCTTCGCGAAAGCCCCAACCTTCCTCCCGGGGCACGCCTGCACCCTCCCCTCGCACTCACGGCCCCAGCCGCGGGGCCGTGCGCCCGCAGACGCCCTAGACGGAGGGCCGGGGTCCCCGTCAGGGGAGGGCACCCCCTGGAAGCCAGGGACGAGCGGCGACCGCGGCCTCTTCCAAAACGGCAG
Source organism: Talpa europaea (assembly GCF_964194135.1). NCBI lineage: Eukaryota > Metazoa > Chordata > Mammalia > Eulipotyphla > Talpidae > Talpa > Talpa europaea. The sequence goes on along the minus strand of NC_140071.1, from coordinate 74,567,289 downwards.
GCACACAGGCCTGCGCGGCAAAAAGCCCCCGGCAAGGCAGCACCACTCAAAGGGGAAGGGTCCGCACCTGGCCCAGCAGCTCTTGATGAGCCCCAGGCCCCGCCCCTGGCCGGAGCCTGACCCTGCCCACCCGACTCTGGCTGCGCACAGGTGCACTTCCTAGGGCCGCCGCTAGGGGGCGCTGGTGAGGGGGTTCGGGGACCCTCAGCCCCCAACGGGCTGCGGCCACCCCTGCACCCATGGGGGTACCGGATTGTCCTCCCCCATGGGGGAACGGGGCCCCCTTCCCCTTCACGGAAGCCCCAAACTTCCTCCCGGGGCACGCCTGCACCCTCCCCTCGCACTCACGGCCCCAGCGGCGAGGCCGTGCGCCCGCAGACGCCCTAGACGGAGGGACGGGGTCCCCGTCAGGGGAGGGCACCCCCTGGAAGCCAGGGACGAGCGGCGACCGCGGCCTCTTCCAAAACGGCAGGCACACAGGCCTGCGCGGCAAAAAGCCCCCGGCAAGGCAGCACCACTCAAAGGGGAAGGGTCCGCACCTGGCCCAGCAGCTCTTGATGAGCCCCAGGCCCCGCCCATGGCCGGTCCCTGACCCCGCCCACCCGACTCTGGCTGCGCACAGGTGCACTTCCAAGGGCCGCCGCTAGGGGGCGCTGGTGAGGGGGTTCGGGGACACTCAGCCCCCACCGGGCTGGGGCCACCCCTGCACCCATGGGAGTACGGGATTTTCTCCGCCATGTGGGGAACGGGGCCCTCTTCCCCTTCGCGGAAGCCCCAACCTTCCTCCCGGGGCACGCCTGCACCCTCCACTCGCACTCACGGCCCCAGCGGCGGGGCCGTGCGCCCTCAGACGCCCTAGAAGGAGGGCCGGGGTCCCCGTCAGGGGAGGGCACCCCCTGGAAGCCAGGGACGAGCGGCGACCGCGGCCTCTTCCAAAACGGCAGGCACACAGGCCTGCGCGGCAAAAAGCCCCCGGCAAGGCAGCACCACTCAAAGGGGAAGGGTCCGCACCTGGCCCAGCAGCTCTTGATGAGCCCCAGGCCCCGCCCCTGGCCGGAGCCTGACCCCGCCCCCCCGACTCTGGCTGCGCACAGGTGCACTTCCTAGGGCCGCCGCTAGGGGGCGCTGGTGAGGGGGTTCGGGGACCCTCAGCCCCCAACGGGCTGCGGCCACCCCTGCACCCATGGGGGTACGGGTTGTCCTCCGCCATGGGGGAACGGGGCCCCCTTCCCCTTCGCGGAAGCCCCAACCTTCCTCCCGGGGCACGCCGGCACCCTCCCCTCGCACTCACGGCCCCAGCGGCGGGGCCGTGCGCCCGCAGACGCCCTAGACGGAGGGCCGGGGTCCCCGTCAGGGGAGGGCACCCCCTGGAAGCCAGGGACGAGCGGCGACTGCGGCCTCTTCCAAAACGGCAGGCACACAGGCCTGCGCGGCAAAAAGCCCCCGGCAAGGCAGCACCACTCAAAGGAGAAGGGTCCGCACCTGGCCCAGCAGCTCTTGATGAGCCCCAGGCCCCGCCCCTGGCCGGAGCCTGACCCCGCCCACCCGATTCTGGCTGCGCACAGGTGCACTTCCTAGGGACGCCGCTAGGGGGCGCTGGTGAGGGGGTTCGGGGACCCTCAGCCCCCAACGGGCTAGGGCCACCCTTGCACCCATGGGGGTACCGGATTGTCCTCCCCCATGGGGGAACGGGGCCCCCTTGCCCTTCGCGAAAGCCCCAACCTTCCTCCCGGGGCACGCCTGCACCCTCCCCTCGCACTCACAGCCCCTGCGGCGGGGCCGTGCGCCCGCAGACGCCCTAGACGGAGGGCCGGGGTCCCCGTCAGGGGAGGGCACCCCCTGGAAGCCAGGGACGAGCGGCAACCGCGGCCTCTTCCAAAACGGCAGGCACACATGCCTGCGCGGCAAAAAGCCCCCGGCAAGGCAGCACCACTCAAAGGGGAAGGGTCCGCACCTGGCCCAGCAGCTCTTGATGAGCCCCAGGCCCCGCCCCTGGCCGGAGCCTGACCCCGCCCACCCGATTCTGGCTGCGCACAGGTGCACTTCCTAGGGACGCCGCTAGGGGGCGCTGGTGAGGGGGTTCGGGGACCCTCAGCCCCCAACGGGCTAGGCCACCCTTGCACCCATGGGGGTACCGGATTGTCCTCCCCCATGGGGGAACGGGGCCCCCTTGCCCTTCGCGAAAGCCCCAACCTTCCTCCCGGGGCACGCCTGCACCCTCCCCTCGCACTCACGGCCCCAGCGGCGGGGCCGTGCGCCCGCAGTCGCCCTAGACGGAGGGCCGGGGTCCCCGTCAGGGGAGGGCACCCCCTGGAAGCCAGGGACGAGCGGCGACCGCGGCCTCTTCCAAAACGCCAGGCACACAGGCCTGCGCGGCAAAAAGCCCCCGGCAAGGCAGCACCACTCAAAGGGGAAGGGTCCGCACCTGGCCCAGCAGCTCTTGATGAGCCCCAGGCCCCGCCCCTGGCCGGAGCCTGACCCCGCCCACCCGACTCTGGCTGCGCACAGGTGCACTTCCTAGGGCCGCCGCTAGGGGGCGCTGGTGAGGGGGTTCGGCGACCCTCAGCCCCCAACGGGCTGCGGCCACCCCTGCACCCATGGGGGTACCGGATTGTCCTCCCCCATGGGGGAACGGGGCCCCCTTGCCCTTCGCGGAAGCCCCAAACTTCCTCCCGGGGCACGCCTGCACCCTCCCCTCGCACTCACGGCCCCAGCGGCGAGGCCGTGCGCCCGCAGACGCCCTAGACGGAGGGCCGGGGTCCCCGTCAGGGGAGGGCACCCCCTGGAAGCCAGGGACGAGCGGCGACCGCGGCCTCTTCCAAAACGGCAGGCACACAGGCCTGCGCGGCAAAAAGCCCCCGGCAAGGCAGCACCACTCAAAGGGGAAGGGTCCGCACCTGGCCCAGCAGCTCTTGATGAGCCCCAGGCCCCGCCCATGGCCGGAGCCTGACCCCGCCCACCCGACTCTGGCTGCGCACAGGTGCACTTCCAAGGGCCGCCGCTAGGGGGCGCTGGTGAGGGGGTTGGGGGACACTCAGCCCCCACCGGGCTGGGGCCACCCCTGCACCCATGGGGGTACGGGTTGTCCTCCGCCATGGGGGAACGGGGCCCCCTTCCCCATCGCGGAAGCCCCAACCTTCCTCCCGGGGCACGCCTGCACCCTCCCCTCGCACTCACGGCCCCAGCGGCGAGGCCGTGCGCCCGCAGACGCCCTAGACGGAGGGCCGGGGTCCCCGTCTGGGGAGGGCAACCCCTGGAAGCCAGGGACGAGCGGCGACCGCGGCCTCTTCCAAAACGGCAGGCACACAGGCCTGCGCGGCAAAAAGCCCCCGGCAAGGCAGCACCACTCAAAGGGGAAGGGTCCGCACCTGGCCCAGCAGCTCTTGATGAGCCCCAGGCCCCGCCCCTGGCCGGAGCCTGACCCCGCCCACCCGATTCTGGCTGCGCACAGGTGCACTTCTTAGGGACGCCTCTAGGGGGCGCTGGTGAGGGGGTTCGGAGACCCTCAGCCCCCAACGGGCTAGAGCCACCCTTGCACCCATGGGGGTAGGGGATTGTCTCCACCATGTGGGGAACGGGGCCCCCTTCCCCTACGCGGAAGCCCCAACCTTCCTCCCGGGGCACGCCTGCACCCTCCCCTCGCACTCACAGCCCCAGCGGAGGGGCCGTGCGCCCGCAGACGCCCTAGACGGAGGGCCGGGGTCCCCGTCAGGGGAGGGCACCCCCTGAAAGCCAGGGACGAGCGGCGACCGCGGCTTCTTCCAAAACGGCAGGCACACAGGCCTGCGCGGCAAAAAGCCCCCGGCAAGGCAGCACCACTCAAAGGGGAAGGGTCCGCACCTGGCCCAGCAGCTCTTGATGAGCCCCAGGCCCCGCCCCTGGCCGGAGCCTGACCCCGCCCACCCGACTCTGGCTGCGCACAGGTGCACTTCCTAGGGCCGCCGCTAGGGGGCGCTGGTGAGGGGGTTCGGGGACCCTCAGCCCCCAACGGGCTGCGGCCACCCCTGCACCCATGGGGGTACGGGTTGTCCTCCGCCATGGGGGAACGGGGCCCCCTTCCCCTTCGCGGAAGCCCCAACCTTCCTCCCGGGGCACGCCTGCACCCTCCCCTCGCACTCACGGCCCCAGCGGCGGGGCCGTGCGCCCGCAGACGCCCTAGACGGAGGGCCGGGGTCCCCGTCAGGGGAGGGCACCCCCTGGAAGCCAGGGACGAGCGGCGACCGCGGCCTCTTCCAAAACGGCAGGCACACAGGCCTGCGCGGCAAAAAGCCCCCGGCAAGGCAGCACCACTCAAAGGAGAAGGGTCCGCACCTGGCCCAGCAGCTCTTGATGAGCCCCAGGCCCCGCCCCTGGCCGGAGCCGGACCCCGCCCACCCGATTCTGGCTGCGCACAGGTGCACTTCCTAGGGACGCCGCTAGGGGGCGCTGGTGAGGGGGTTCGGGGACCCTCAGCCCCCAACGGGCTAGGGCCACCCTTGCACCCATGGGGGTACCGGATTGTCCTCCCCCATGGGGGAACGGGGCCCCCTTGCCCTTCGCGAAAGCCCCAACCTTCCTCCCGGGGCACGCCTGCACCCTCCCCTCGCACTCACGGCCCCAGCCGCGGGGCCGTGCGCCCGCAGACGCCCTAGACGGAGGGCCGGGGTCCCCGTCAGGGGAGGGCACCCCCTGGAAGCCAGGGACGAGCGGCGACCGCGGCCTCTTCCAAAACCGCAGGCACACAGGCCTGCGCGGCAAAAAGCCCCCGGCAAGGCAGCACCACTCAAAGGGGAAGGGTCCGCACCTGGCCCAGCAGCTCTTGATGAGCCCCAGGCCCCGCCCCTGGCCGGAGCCTGACCCCGCCCACCCGACTCTGGCTGCGCACAGGTGCACTTCCTAGGGCCGCCGCTAGGGGGCGCTGGTGAGGGGGTTCGGGGACCCTCAGCCCCCAACGGGCTGCGGCCACCCCTGCACCCATGGGGTTACCGGATTGTCCTCCCCCATGGGGTAACGGGGCCCCCTTGCCCTTCGCGGAAGCCCCAAACTTCCTCCCGGGGCACGCCTGCACCCTCCCCTCGCACTCACGGCCCCAGCGGCCAGGCCGTGCGCCCGCAGACGCCCTAGACGGAGGGCCGGGGTCCCCGTCAGGGGAGGGCACCCCCTGGAAGCCAGGGACGAGCGGCGACCGCGGCCTCTTCCAAAACGCCAGGCACACAGGCCTGCGCGGCAAAAAGCCCCCGGCAAGGCAGCACCACTCAAAGGGGAAGGGTCCGCACCTGGCCCAGCAGCTCTTGATGAGCCCCAGGCCCCGCCCCTGGCCGGAGCCTGACCCCGCCCACCCGACTCTGGCTGCGCACAGGTGCACTTCCTAGGGCCGCCGCTAGGGGGCGCTGGTGAGGGGGTTCGGCGACCCTCAGCCCCCAACGGGCTGCGGCCACCCCTGCACCCATGGGGGTACCGGATTGTCCTCCCCCATGGGGGAACGGGGCCCCCTTGCCCTTCGCGGAAGCCCCAAACTTCCTCCCGGGGCACGCCTGCACCCTCCCCTCGCACTCACGGCCCCAGCGGCGAGGCCGTGCGCCCACAGACGCCCTAGACGGAGGGCCGGGGTCCCCGTCAGGGGAGGGCACCCCCTGGAAGCCAGGGACGAGCGGCGACCGCGGCCTCTTCCAAAACGGCAGGCACACAGGCCTGCGCGGCAAAAAGCCCCCGGCAAGGCAGCACCACTCAAAGGGGAAGGGTCCGCACCTGGCCCAGCAGCTCTTGATGAGCCCCAGGCCCCGCCCATGGCCGGAGCCTGACCCCGCCCACCCGACTCTGGCTGCGCACAGGTGCACTTCCAAGGGCCGCCGCTAGGGGGCGCTGGTGAGGGGGTTGGGGGACACTCAGCCCCCACCGGGCTGGGGCCACCCCTGCACCCATGGGGGTACGGGTTGTCCTCCGCCATGGGGGAACGGGGCCCCCTTCCCCTTCGCGGAAGCCCCAACCTTCCTCCCGGGGCACGCCTGCACCCTCCCCTCGCACTCACGGCCCCAGCGGCGAGGCCGTGCGCCCGCAGACGCCCTAGACGGAGGGCCGGGGTCCCCGTCTGGGGAGGGCAACCCCTGGAAGCCAGGGACGAGCGGCGACCGCGGCCTCTTCCAAAACGGCAGGCACACAGGCCTGCGCGGCAAAAAGCCCCCGGCAAGGCAGCACCACTCAAAGGGGAAGGGTCCGCACCTGGCCCAGCAGCTCTTGATGAGCCCCAGGCCCCGCCCCTGGCCGGAGCCTGACCCCGCCCACCCGATTCTGGCTGCGCACAGGTGCACTTCTTAGGGACGCCTCTAGGGGGCGCTGGTGAGGGGGTTCGGAGACCCTCAGCCCCCAACGGGCTAGAGCCACCCTTGCACCCATGGGGGTAGGGGATTGTCTCCACCATGTGGGGAACGGGGCCCCCTTCCCCTACGCGGAAGCCCCAACCTTCCTCCCGGGGCACGCCTGCACCCTCCCCTCGCACTCACAGCCCCAGCGGAGGGGCCGTGCGCCCGCAGACGCCCTAGACGGAGGGCCGGGGTCCCCGTCAGGGGAGGGCACCCCCTGGAAGCCAGGGACGAGCGGCGACCGCGGCCTCTTCCAAAACGGCAGGCACACAGGCCTGCGCGGCAAAAAGCCCCCGGCAAGGCAGCACCACTCAAAGGAGAAGGGTCCGCACCTGGCCCAGCAGCTCTTGATGAGCCCCAGGCCCCGCCCCTGGCCGGAGCCTGACCCCGCCCACCCGATTCTGGCTGCGCACAGGTGCACTTCCTAGGGACGCCGCTAGGGGGCGCTGGTGAGGGGGTTCGGGGACCCTCAGCCCCCAACGGGCTAGGGCCACCCTTGCTCCCATGGGGGTACCGGATTATCCTCCCCCATGGGGGAACGGGGCCCCCTTGCCCTTCGCGAAAGCCCCAACCTTCCTCCCGGGGCACGCCTGCACCCTCCCCTCGCACTCACGGCCCCAGCCGCGGGGCCGTGCGCCCGCAGACGCCCTAGACGGAGGGCCGGGGTCCCCGTCAGGGGAGGGCACCCCCTGGAAGCCAGGGACGAGCGGCGACCGCGGCCTCTTCCAAAACCGCAGGCACACAGGCCTGCGCGGCAAAAAGCCCCCGGCAAGGCAGCACCACTCAAAGGGGAAGGGTCCGCACCTGGCCCAGCAGCTCTTGATGAGCCCCAGGCCCCGCCCCTGGCCGGAGCCTGACCCCGCCCACCCGACTCTGGCTGCGCACAGGTGCACTTCCTAGGGCCGCCGCTAGGGGGCGCTGGTGAGGGGGTTCGGGGACCCTCAGCCCCCAACGGGCTGCGGCCACCCCTGCACCCATGGGGTTACCGGATTGTCCTCCCCCATGGGGTAACGGGGCCCCCTTGCCCTTCGCGGAAGCCCCAAACTTCCTCCCGGGGCACGCCTGCACCCTCCCCTCGCACTCACGGCCCCAGCGGCCAGGCCGTGCGCCCGCAGACGCCCTAGACGGAGGGACGGGGTCCCCGTCAGGGGAGGGCAACCCCTGGAAGCCAGGGACGAGCGGCGACCGCGGCCTCTTCCAAAACGGCAGGCACACAGGCCTGCACGGCAAAAAGCCCCCGGCAAGGCAGCTCCACTCAAAGGGGAAGGGTCCGCACCTGGCCCAGCAGCTCTTGATGAGCCCCAGGCCCCGCCCATGGCCGGAGCCTGACCCCGCCCACCCGACTCTGGCTGCGCACAGGTGCACTTCCAAGGGCCGCCGCTAGGGGGCGCTGGTGAGGGAGTTCGGGGACACTCAGCCCCCACCGGGCTGGGGCCACCCCTGCACCCATGGGGGTACGGGATTGTCTCCGCCATGTGGGGAACGGGGCCCTCTTCCCCTTCGCGGAAGTCCCAACCTTCCTCCCGGGGCACGCCTGCACCCTCCACTCGCACTCACGGCCCCAGCGGCGGGACCGTGCGCCCGCAGACGCCCTAGAAGGAGGGCCGGGGTCCCCGTCAGGGGAGGGCACCCCCTGGAAGCCAGGGACGAGCGGCGACCGCGGCCTCCTCCAAAACGGCAGGCACACAGGCCTGCGCGGCAAAAAGCCCCCGGCAAGGCAGCACCACTCAAAGGGGAAGGGTCCGCACCTGGCCCAGCAGCTCTTGATGAGGCCCAGGCCCCGCCCCTGGCCGGAGCCTGACGCCGCCCACCCGACTCTGGCTGCGCACAGGTGCACTTCCTAGGGCCGCCGCTAGGGGGCGCTGGTGAGGGGGTTCGGGGACCCTCAGCCCCCAACGGGCTGCGGCCACCCCTGCACCCATGGGGGTACGGGTTGTCCTCCGCCATGGGGGAACGGGGCCCCCTTCCCCTTCGCGGAAGCCCCAACCTTCCTCCCGGGGCACGCCTGCACCCTCCCCTCGCACTCACGGCCCCAGCGGCGGGGCCGTGCGCCCGCAGACGCCCTAGACGGAGGGCCGGGGTCCCCGTCAGGGGAGGGCACCCCCTGGACGCCAGGGACGAGCGGCGACCGCGGCCTCTTCCAAAACGGCAGGCACACAGGCCTGCGCGGCAAAAAGCCCCCGGCAAGGCAGCACCACTCAAAGGGGAAGGGTCCGCACCTGGCCCAGCAGCTCTTGATGAGCCCCAGGCCCCGCCCCTGGCCGGAGCCTGACCCCGCCCACCCGATTCTGGCTGCGCACAGGTGCACTTCCTAGGGACGCCGCTAGGGGGCGCTGGTGAGGGGGTTCGGGAACCATCAGCCCCCAACGGGCTAGGGCCACCCTTGCACCCATGGGGGTACCGGATTGTCCTCCCCATGGGGGAACGGGGCCCCCTTGCCCTTCGCGAAAGCCCCAACCTTCCTCCCGGGGCACGCCTGCACCCTCCCCTCGCACTCACAGCCCCAGCGGCGGGGCCGTGCGCCCGCAGATGCCCTAGACGGAGGGCCGGGGTCCCCGTCAGGGGAGGGCACCCCCTGGAAGCAGGGACGAGCGGCGACCGCGGCCTCTTCCAAAACGGCAGGCACACAGGCCTGCGCGGCAAATAGCCCCCGGCAAGGCAGCACCACTCAAAGGGGAAGGGTCCGCACCTGGCCCAGCAGCTCTTGATGAGCCCCAGGCCCCGCCCACCCGATTCTGGCTGCGCACAGGTGCACTTCCTAGGGACGCCGCTAGGGGGCGCTGGTGAGGGGGTTCGGGGACCCTCAGCCCCCAACGGGCTAGGGCCACCCTTGCACCCATGGGGGTTAGGGATTGTCCTCCCCCATGGGGGAACGGGGCCCCCTTGCCCTTCGCGGAAGCCCCAACCTTCCTCCCGGGGGAAGCCTGCACCTCCTCTCGCACTCACGGCCCCACCGGCGGGGCCGTGCGCCCGCAGACGCCCTAGACGGAGGGCCGGGGTCCCCGTCAGGGGAGGGCACCCCCTGGAAGCCAGGGACGAGCGGCGACCGCGGCCTCTTCCAAAACGGCAGGCACACAGGCCTGCGCGGCAAAAAGCCCCCGGCAAGGCAGCACCACTCAAAGGGGAAGGGTCCGCACCTGGCCCAGCAGCTCTTGATGAGCCCCAGGCCCCGCCCCTGGCCGGAGCCTGACCCCGCCCACCCGACTCTGGCTGCGCACAGGTGCACTTCCTAGGGACGCCGCTAGGGGGCGCTGGTGAGGGGGTTCGGGGACCCTCAGCCCCCAACGGGCTAGGGCCACCCTTGCACCCATGGGGGTACGGGATTGTCTCCACCATGTGGGGAACGGGGCCCCCTTCCCCTACGCGGAATCCCCAACCTTCCTCCCGGGGCACGCCTGCACCCTCCACTCGCACTCACGGCCCCAGCGGCGGGGCCGTGCGCCCGCAGACGCCCTAGAAGGAGGGCCGGGGTCCCCGTCAGGGGAGGGCACCCCCTGGAAGCCAGGGACGAGCGGCGACCGCGGCCTCTTCCAAAACGGCAGGCACACAGGCCTGCGCGGCAAAAAGCCCCCGGCAAGGCAGCACCACTCAAAGGGGAAGGGTCCGCACCTGGCCCAGCAGCTCTTGATGAGCCCCAGGCCCCGCCCCTGGCCGGAGCCTGACCCCGCCCACCCGACTCTGGCTGCGCACAGGTGCACTTCCTAGGGACGCCGCTAGGGGGCGCTGGTGAGGGGGTTCGGGGACCCTCAGCCCCCAACGGGCTGCGGCCACCCCTGCACCCATGGGGTACGGGTTGTCCTCCGCCATGGGGGAACGGGGCCCCCTTCCCCTTCGCGGAATCCCCAACCTTCCTCCCGGGGCACGCCTGCACGCTCCCCTCGCACTCACGGCCCCAGCGGCGGGGCCGTGCGCCCGCAGACGCCCTAGACGGAGGGCCGGGGTCCCCGTCAGGGGAGGGCAGCCCCTGGAAGCCAGGGACGAGCGGCGACCGCGGCCTCTTCCAAAACCGCAGGCACACAGGCCTGCGCGGCAAAAAGCCCCCGGCAAGGCAGCACCACTCAAAGGGGAAGGGTCCGCACCTGGCCCAGCAGCTCTTGATGAGCCCCAGGCCCCGCCCCTGGCCGGAGCCTGACCCCGCCCACCCGACTCTGGCTGCGCACAGGTGCACTTCCTAGGGCCGCCGCTAGGGGGCGCTGGTGAGGGGGTTCGGGGACCCTCAGCCCCCAACGGGCTGCGGCCACCCCTGCACCCATGGGGGTACCGGATTGTCCTCCCCCATGGGGGAACGGGGCCCCCTTGCCCTTCGCGGAAGCCCCAAACTTCCTCCCGGGGCACGCCTGCACCCTCCCCTCGCACTCACGGCCCCAGCGGCGAGGCCGTGCGCCCGCAGACGCCCTAGACGGAGGGCCGGGGTCCCCGTCAGGGGAGGGCACCCCCTGGAAGCCAGGGACGAGCGGCGACCGCGGCCTCTTCCAAAACGGCAGGCACACAGGCCTGCACGGCAAAAAGCCCCCGGCAAGGCAGCACCACTCAAAGGGGAAGGGTCCGCACCTGGCCCAGCAGCTCTTGATGAGCCCCAGGCCCCGCCCCTGGCCGGAGCCTGACCCAGCCCACCCGACTCTGGCTGCGCACAGGTGCACTTCCTAGGGCCGCCGCTAGGGGGCGCTGGTGAGGGGGTTCGGGGACCCTCAGCCCCCAACGGGCTTCGGCCACCCCTGCACCCATGGGGGTACCGGATTGTCCTCCCCCATGGGGGAACGGGGCCCCCTTGCCCTTAGCGGAAGCCCCAAACTTCCTCCCGAGGCACGCCTGCACCCTCCCCTCGCACTCACGGCCCCAGCGGCGAGGCCGTGCGCCCGCAGACGCCCTAGACGGAGGGCCGGGGTCCCCGTCAGGGGAGGGCACCCCCTGGAAGCCAGGGACGAGCGGCGACCGCGGCCTCTTCCAAAACGGCAGGCACACAGGCCTGCGCGGCAAAAAGCCCCCGGCAAGGCAGCACCACTCAAAGGGGAAGGGTCCGCACCTGGCCCAGCAGCTCTTGATGAGCCCCAGGCCCCGCCCATGGCCGGAGCCTGACCCCGCCCACCCGACACTGGCTGCGCACAGGTGCACTTCCAAGGGCCGCCGCTAGGGGGCGCTGGTGAGGGGTTCGGGGACACTCAGCCCCCACCGGGCTGGGGCCACCCCTGCACCCAGGGGGTACGGGATTGTCTCCGCCATGTGGGGAACGGGGCCCTCTTCCCCTTCGCGGAAGCCCCAACCTTCCTCCCGGGGCACGCCTGCACCCTCCACTCGCACTCACGGCCCCAGCGGCGGGGCCGTGCGCCCGCAGACGCCCTAGAAGGAGGGCCGGGGTCCCCGTCAGGGGAGGGCACCCCCTGGAAGCCAGGGACGAGCGGCGACCGCGGCCTCTTCCAAAACGGCAGGCACACAGGCCTGCGCGGCAAAAAGCCCCCGGCAAGGCAGCACCACTCAAAGGGGAAGGGTCCGCACCTGGCCCAGCAGCTCTTGATGAGCCCCAGGCCCCGCCCCTGGCCGGAGCCTGACCCCGCCCACCCGACTCTGGCTGCGCACAGGTGCACTTCCTAGGGCCGCCGCTAGGGGGCGCTGGTGAGGGGGTTCGGGGACCCTCAGCCCCCAACGGGCTGCGGCCACCCCTGCACCCATGGGGGTACGGGTTGTCCTTCGCCATGGGGGAACGGGGCCCCCTTCCCCTTCACGGAAGCCCCAACCTTCCTCCCGGGGCACGCCTGCACCCTCCCCTCGCACTCACGGCCCCAGCGGCGGGGCCGTGCGCCCGCAGACGCCCTAGACGGAGGGCCGGGGTCCCCGTCAGGGGAGGGCACCCCCTGGAAGCCAGGGACGAGCGGCGACCGCGGCCTCTTCCAAAACGGCAGGCACACAGGCCTGCGCGGCAAAAAGCCCCCGGCAAGGCAGCACCACTCAAAGGGGAAGGGTCCGCACCTGGCCCAGCAGCTCTTGATGAGCCCCAGGCCCCGCCCCTGGCCGGAGCCTGACCCCGCCCACCCGATTCTGGCTGCGCACAGGTGCACTTCCTAGGGACGCCGCTAGGGGGCGCTGGTGAGGGGGTTCGGGGACCCTCAGCCCCCAACGGGCTAGGGCCACCCTTGCACCCATGGGGGTTAGGGATTGTCCTCCCCCATGGGGGAACGGGGCCCCCTTGCCCTTCGCGGAAGCCCCAACCTTCCTCCCGGGGGAAGCCTGCACCTCCTCTCGCACTCACGGCCCCAGCGGCGGGGCCGTGCGCCCGCAGACGCCCTAGACGGAGGGCCGGGGTCCCCGTCAGGGGAGGGCACCCCCTGGAAGCCAGGGACGAGCGGCGACCGCGGCCTCTTCCAAAACGGCAGGCAAACAGGCCTGCGCGGCAAAAAGCCCCCGGCAAGGCAGCACCACTCAAAGGGGAAGGGTCCGCACCTGGCCCAGCAGCTCTTGATGAGCCCCAGGCCCCGCCCCTGGCCGGAGCCTGACCCCGCCCACCCGACTCTGGCTGCGCACAGGTGCACTTCCTAGGGACGCCGCTAGGGGGCGCTGGTGAGGGGGTTCGGGGACCCTCAGCCCCCAACGGGCTAGGGCCACCCTTGCACCCATGGGGGTACCGGATTGTCCTCCCCCATGGGGGAACGGGGCCCCCTTGCCCTTCGCGAAAGCCCCAACCTTCCTCCCGGGGCACGCCTGCACCCTCCCCTCGCACTCACAGCCCCAGCGGCGGGGCCGTGCGCCCGCAGATGCCCTAGACGGAGGGCCGGGGTCCCCGTCAGGGGAGGGCACCCCCTGGAAGCCAGGGACGAGCGGCGACCGCGGCCTCTTCCAAAACGGCAGGCACACAGGCCTGCGCGGCAAAAAGCCCCCGGCAAGGCAGCACCACTCAAAGGGGAAGGGTCCGCACCTGGCCCAGCAGCTCTTGATGAGCCCCAGGCCCCGCCCCTGGCCGGAGCCTGACCCCGCCCACCAGACTCTGGCTGCGCACAGGTGCACTTCCTAGGGCCGCCGCTAGGGGGCGCTGGTGAGGGGGTTCGGGGACCCTCAGCCCCCATGGGCTGCGGCCACCCCTGCACCCATGGGGGTACGGGTTGTCCTCCGCCATGGGGGAACGGGGCCCCCTTCCCCTTCGCGGAATCCCCAACCTTCCTCCCGGGGCAAGCCTGTACGCTCCCCTCGCACTCACGGCCCCAGCGGCGGGGCCGTGCGCCCGCAGACGCCCTAGACGGAGGGCCGGGGTCCCCGTCAGGGGAGGGCAGCCCCTGGAAGCCAGGGACGAGCGGCGACCGCGGCCTCTTCCAAAACCGCAGGCACACAGGCCTGCGCGGCAAAAAGCCCCCGGCAAGGCAGCACCACTCAAAGGGGAAGGGTCCGCACCTGGCCCAGCAGCTCTTGATGAGCCCCAGGCCCCGCCCCTGGCCGGAGCCTGACCCCGCCCACCCGACTCTGGCTGCGCACAGGTGCACTTCCTAGGGCCGCCGCTAGGGGGCGCTGGTGAGGGGGTTCGGGGACCCTCAGCCCCCAACGGGCTGCGGCCACCCCTGCACCCATGGGGGTACCGGATTGTCCTCCCCCATGGGGGAACGGGGCCCCCTTGCCCTTCGCGGAAGCCCCAAACTTCCTCCTGGGGCACGCCTGCACCCTCCCCTCGCACTCACGGCCCCAGCGGCGAGGCCGTGCGCCCGCAGACGCCCTAGACGGAGGGCCGGGGTCCCCGTCAGGGGAGGGCACCCCCTGGAAGCCAGGGACGAGCGGCGACCGTGGCCTCTTCCAAAACGGCAGGCACACAGGCCTGCGCGGCAAAAAGCCCCCGGCAAGGCAGCACCACTCAAAGGGGAAGGGTCCGCACCTGGCCCAGCAGCTCTTGATGAGCCCCAGGCCCCGCCCCTGGCCGGAGCCTGACCCCGCCCACCCGACTCTGGCTGCGCACAGGTGCACTTCCTAGGGCCGCCGCTAGGGGGCGCTGGTGAGGGGGTTCGGGGACCCTCAGCCCCCAACGGGCTGCGGCCACCCCTGCACCCATGGGGGTACCGGATTGTCCTCCCCCATGGGGGAACGGGGCCCCCTTGCCCTTCGCGGAAGCCACAAACTTCCTCCCGGGGCACGCCTGCACCCTCCCCTCGCACTCACGGCCCCAGCGGCGAGGCCGTGCGCCCGCAGACACCCTAGACGGAGGGCCGGGGTCCCCGTCAGGGGAGGGCACCCCCTGGAAGCCAGGGACGAGCGGCGACCGCGGCCTCTTCCAAAACGGCAGGCACAGAGGCCTGCGCGGCAAAAAGCCCCCGGCAAGGCAGCACCACTCAAAGGGGAAGGGTCCGCACCTGGCCCAGCAGCTCTTGATGAGCCCCAGGCCCCGCCCCTGGCCGGAGCCTGACCCCGCCCACCCGACTCTGGCTGCGCACAGGTGCACTTCCTAGGGCTGCCGTTAGGGGGCGCTGGTGAGGGGGTTCGGGGACCCTCAGCCCCCAACGGGCTGCGGCCACACCTGCACCCATGGGGGTACGGGTTGTCCTCCGCCATGGGGGAACGGGGCCCCCTTCCCCTTCGCGGAAGCCCCAACCTTCCTCCCGGGGCACGCCGGCACCCTCCCCTCGCACTCACGGCCCCAGCGGCGGGGCCGTGCGCCCGCAGACGCCCTAGACGGAGGGCCGGGGTCCCCGTCAGGGGAGGGCACCCCCTGGAAGCCAGGGACGAGCGGCGACCGCGGCCTCTTCCAAAACGGCAGGCACACAGGCCTGCGCGGCAAAAAGCCCCCGGCAAGGCAGCACCACTCAAAGGAGAAGGGTCCGCACCTGGCCCAGCAGCTCTTGATGAGCCCCAGGCCCCGCCCCTGGCCGGAGCCTGACCCCGCCCACCCGATTCTGGCTGCGCACAGGTGCACTTCCTAGGGACGCCGCTAGGGGGCGCTGGTGAGGGGTTCGGGGACCCTCAGCCCCCAACGGGCTAGGGCCACCCTTGCACCCATGGGGGTACTGGATTGTTCTCCCCCATGGGGGAACGGGGCCCCCTTGCCCTTCGCGAAAGCCCCAACCTTCCTCCCGGGGCACGCCTGCACCCTCCCCTCGCACTCACGGCCCCAGCGGCGAGGCCGTGCGCCCGCAGACGCCCTAGACGGAGGGCCGGGGTCCCCGTCAGGGGAGGGCACCCCCTGGAAGCCAGGGACGAGCGGCGACCGCGGCCTCTTACAAAACGGCAGGCACACAGGCCTGCGCGGCAAAAAGCCCCCGGCAAGGCAGCACCACTCAATGGGGAAGGGTCCGCACCTGGCCCAGCAGCTCTTGATGAGCCCCAGGCCCCGCCCATGGCCGGAGCCTGACCCCGCCCACCCGACTCTGGCTGCGCACAGGTGCACTTCCAAGGGCCGCCGCTAGGGGGCGCTGGTGAGGGGCTTCGGGGACCCTCAGCCCCCACCGGGCTGGGGCCACCCCTGCACCCATGGGGGTACGGGATTGTCTCCGCCATGTGGGGAACGGGGCCCACTTCCCCTTCGCGGAAGCCCCAACCTTCCTCCCGGGGCACGCCTGCACCCTCCACTCGCACTCACGGCCCCAGCGGCGGGGCCGTGCGCCCGCAGACGCCCTAGAAGGAGGGCCGGGGTCCCCGTCAGGGGAGGGCACCCCCTGGAAGCCAGGGACGAGCGGCGACCGCGGCCTCTTCCAAAACGGCAGGCACACAGGCCTGCGCGGCAAAAAGCCCCCGGCAAGGCAGCACCACTCAAAGGGGAAGGGTCCGCACCTGGCCCAGCAGCTCTTGATGAGCCCCAGGCCCCGCCCCTGGCCGGAGCCTGACCCCGCCCACCCGACTCTGGCTGCGCACAGGTGCACTTCCTACGGCCGCCGCTAGGGGGCGCTGGTGAGGGGGTTCGGGGACCCTCAGCCCCCAACGGGCTGCGGCCACCCCTGCACCCATGGGGGTACGAGTTGTCCTCCGCCATGGGGGAACGGGGCCCCCTTCCCCTTCGCGGAAGCCCCAACCTTCCTCCCGGGGCACGCCTGCACCCTCCCCTCGCACTCACGGCCCCAGCGGCGGGGCCGTGCGCCCGCAGACGCCCTAGACGGAGGGCCGGGGTCCCCGTCAGGGGAGGGCACCCCCTGGAAGCCAGGGACGAGCGGCGACCGCGGCCTCTTCCAAAACCGCAGGCACACAGGCCTGCGCGGCAAAAAGCCCCCGGCAAGGCAGCACCACTCAAAGGGGAAGGGTCCGCACCTGGCCCAGCAGCTCTTGATGAGCCCCAGGCCCCGCCCCTGGCCGGAGCCTGACCCCGCCCACCCGATTCTGGCTGCGCACAGGTCCACTTCCTAGGGACGCCGCTAGGGGGCGCTGGTGAGGGGGTTCGGGGACCCTCAGCCCCCAACGGGCTAGGGCCGCCCTTGCACCCATGGGGGTAGGGGATTGTCTCCACCATGTGGGGAACGGGGCCCCCTTCCCCTACGCGGAAGCCCCAACCTTCCTCCCGGGGCACGCCTGCACCCTCCCCTCGCACTCACAGCCCCAGCGGAGGGGCCGTGCGCCCGCAGACGCCCTAGACGGAGGGCCGGGGTCCCCGTCAGGGGAGGGCACCCCCTGGAAGCCAGGGACGAGCGGCGACCGCGGCCTCTTCCAAAACGGCAGGCACACAGGCCTGCGCGGCAAAAAGCCCCCGGCAAGGCAGCACCACTCAAAGGGGAAGGGTCCGCACCTGGCCCAGCAGCTCTTGATGAGCCCCAGGCCCCGCCCCTGGCCGGAGCCTGACCCCGCCCACCCGATTCTGGCTGCGCACAGGTGCACTTCCTAGGGACGCCGCTAGGGGGCGCTGGTGAGGGGGTTCGGGGACCCTCAGCCCCCAACGGGCTGCGGCCACCCCTGCACCCATGGGGGTACCGGATTGTCCTCCCCCATGGGGGAACGGGGCCCCCTTGCCCTTCGCGGAAGCCCCAAACTTCCTCCCGGGGCACGCCTGCACCCTCCCCTCGCACTCACGGCCCCAGCGGCGAGGCCGTGCGCCCGCAGACGCCCTAGACGGAGGGCCGGGGTCCCCGTCAGGGGAGGGCACCCCCTGGAAGCCAGGGACGACCGGCGACCTCGGCCTCCTCCAAAACGGCAGGCACACAGGCCTGCGCGGCAAAAAGCCCCCGGCAAGGCAGCACCACTCAAAGGGGAAGGGTCCGCACCTGGCCAAGCAGCTCTTGATGAGCCCCAGGCCCCGCCCATGGCCGGAGCCTGACCCCGCCCACCCGACTCTGGCTGCGCACAGGTGCACTTCCAAGGGCCGCCGCTAGGGGGCGCTGGTGAGGGGGTTCGGGGCCACTCAGCCCCCACCGGGCTGGGGCCACCCCTGCACCCATGGGGGTACGGGATTGTCTCCGCCATGTGGGGAACGGGGCCCTCTTCCCCTTCGCGGAAGCCCCAACCTTCTTCCCGGGGCACGCCTGCACCCTCCACTCGCACTCACGGCCCCAGCGGCGGGGCCGTGCGCCCGCAGACGCCCTAGAAGGAGGGCCGGGGTCCCCGTCAGGGGAGGGCACCCCCTGGAAGCCAGGGACGAGCGGCGACCGCGGCCTCTTCCAAAACGGCAGGCACACAGGCCTGCGCGGCAAAAAGCCCCCGGCAAGGCAGCACCACTCAAAGGGGAAGGGTCCGCACCTGGCCCAGCAGCTCTTGATGAGCCCCAGGCCCCGCCCCTGGCCGGAGCCTGACCCCGCCAACCCGACTCTGGCTGCGCACAGGTGCACTTCCTAGGGCCGCCGCTAGGGGGCGCTGGTGAGGGGGTTCGGGGACCCTCAGCCCCCAACGGGCTGCGGCCACCCCTGCACCCATGGAGGTACGGGTTGTCCTCCGCCAAGGGGGAACGGGGCCCCATTCCCCTTCGCGGAAGCCCCAACCTTCCTCCCGGGGCACGCCTGCACCCTCCCCTCGCACTCACGGCCCCAGCGGCGGGGCCGTGCGCCCGCAGACGCCCTAGACGGAGGGCCGGGGTCCCCGTCAGGGGAGGGCACCCCCTGGAAGCCAGGGACGAGCGGCGACCGCGGCCTCTTCCAAAACGGCAGGCACACAGGCCTGCGCGGCAAAAAGCCCCCGGCAAGGCAGCACCACTCAAAGGGGAAGGGTCCGCACCTGGCCCAGCAGCTCTTGATGAGCCCCAGGCCCCGCCCCTGGCCGGAGCCTGACCCCGCCCACCCGATTCTGGCTGCGCACAGGTGCACTTCCTAGGGACGCCGCTAGGGGGCGCTGGTGAGGGGGTTCGGGGACCCTCAGCCCCCAACGGGCTAGGGCCACCCTTGCACCCATGGGGGTACCGGATTGTCCTCCCCCATGGGGGAACGGGGCCCCCTTGCCCTTCGCGAAAGCCCCAACCTTCCTCCCGGGGCACGCCTGCACCCTCCCCTCGCACTCACAGCCCCAGCGGCGGGGCCTTGCGCCCGCAGACGCCCTAGACGGAGGGCCGGGGTCCCCGTCAGGGGAGGGCACCCCCTGGAAGCCAGGGACGAGCGGCGACCGCGGCCTCTTCCAAAACGGCAGGCACACAGGCCTGCGCGGCAAAAAGCCCCCGGCAAGGCAGCACCACTCAAAGGGGAAGGGTCCGCACCTGGCCCAGCAGCTCTTGATGAGCCCCAGGCCCCGCCCCTGGCCGGAGCCTGACCCCGCCCACCCGATTCTGGCTGCGCACAGGTGCACTTCCTAGGGACGCCGCTAGGGGGCGCTGGTGAGTGGGTTCGGGGACCCTCAGCCCCCAACGGGCTAGGGCCACCCTTGCACCCATGGGGGTTAGGGATTGTCCTCCCCCATGGGGGAACGGGGCCCCCTTGCCCTTCGCGGAAGCCCCAACCTTCCTCCCGGGGGAAGCCTGCACCTCCTCTCGCACTCACGGCCCCAGCGGCGGGGCCGTGCGACCGCAGACGCCCTAGACGGAGGGCCGGGGTCCCCGTCAGGGGAGGGCACCCCCTGGAAGCCAGGGACGAGCGGCGACCGCGGCCTCTTCCAAAACGGCACCACACAGGCCTGCGCGGCAAAAAGCCCCCGGCAAGGCAGCACCTCTCAAAGGGGAAGGGTCCGCACCTGGCCCAGCAGCTCTTGATGAGCCCCAGGCCCCGCCCCTGGCCGGAGCCTGACCCCGCCCACCCGACTCTGGCTGCGCACAGGTGCACTTCATAGGGCCGCCGCTAGGGGGCGCTGGTGAGGGGGTTCGGGGACCCTCAGCCCCCAACGGGCTAGGGCCACCCTTGCACCCATGGGGGTACGGGATTGTCTCCACCATGTGGGGAACGGGGCCCCCTTCCACTACGCGGAAGCCCCAACCTTCCTCCCGGGGCACGCCTGCACCCTCCCCTCGCACTCACAGCCCCAGCGGCGGGGCCGTGCGCCCGCAGACGCCCTAGACGGAGGGCCGGGGTCCCCGTCAGGGGAGGGCACCCCCTGGAAGCCAGGGACGAGCGGCGACCGCGGCCTCTTCCAAAACGGCAGGCACACAGGCCTGCGCGGCAAAAAGCCCCCGGCAAGGCAGCACCACTCAAAGGGGAAGGGTCCGCACCTGGCCCAGCAGCTCTTGATGAGCCCCAGGCCCCGCCCCTGGCCGGAGCCTGACCCGCCCACCCGACTGTGGCTGCGCACAGGTGCACTTACTAGGGCCGCCGCTAGGGGGCGCTGGTGAGGGGGTTCGGGGACCCTCAGCCCCCAACGGGCTGCGGCCACCCCTGCACCCATGGGGGTACGGGTTGTCCTGCGCCATGGGGGAACGGGGCCCCCTTCCCCTTCGCGGAAGCCCCAACCTTCCTCCCGGGGCACGCCTGCACGCTCCCCTCGCACTCACGGCCCCAGCGGCGGGGCCGTGCGCCCGCAGACGCCCTAGACGGAGGGCCGGGGTCCCCGTCAGGGGAGGGCACCCCCTGGAAGCCAGGGACGAGCGGCGACCGCGGCCTCTTCCAAAACGGCAGGCACACAGGCCTGCGCGGCAAAAAGCCCCCGGCAAGGCAGCACCACTCAAAGGGGAAGGGTCCGCACCTGGCCCAGCAGCTCTTGATGAGCCCCAGGCCCCGCCCCTGGCCGGAGCCTGACCCCGCCCACCCGATTCTGGCTGCGCACAGGTGCACTTCCTAGGGCCGCCGCTAGGGGGCGCTGGTGAGGGGGTTCGGGGACCCTCAGCCCCCAACGGGCTAGGGCCACCCTTGCACCCATGGGGGTACCGGATTGTCCTCCCCCATGGGGGAACGGGGCCCCCTTGCCCTTCGCGAAAGCCCCAACCTTCCTCCCGGGGGAAGCCTGCACCTCCTCTCGCACTCACAGCCCCAGCGGCGGGGCCGTGCGCCCGCAGACGCCCTAGACGGAGGGCCGGGGTCCCCGTCAGGGGAGGGCACCCCCTGGAAGCCAGGGACGAGCGGCGACCGCGGCCTCTTCCAAAACGGCAGGCACACAGGCCTGCGCGGCAAAAAGCCCCCGGCAAGGCAGCACCACTCAAAGGGGAAGGGTCCGCACCTGGCCCAGCAGCTCTTGATGAGCCCCAGGCCCCGCCCATGGCCGGAGCCTGACCCCGCCCACCCGATTCTGGCTGCGCACAGGTGCACTTCCTAGGGACGCCTCTAGGGGGCGCTGGTGAGGGGGTTCGGGGACCCTCAGCCCCCAACGGGCTAGGGCCACCCTTGCACCCATGGGGGTACCGGATTGTCCTCCCCCATGGGGGAACGGGGCCACCTTGCCCTTCGCGGAAGCCCCAACCTTCCTCCCGGGGGAAGCCTGCACCTCCTCTCGCACTCACAGCCCCAGCGGCGGGGCCGTGCGCCCGCAGACGCCCTAGACGGAGGGCCGGGGTCCCCGTCAGGGGAGGGCACCCCCTGGAAGCCAGGGACGAGCGGCGACCGCGGCCTCTTCCAAAACGGCAGGCACACAGGCCTGCGCGGCAAAAAGCCCCCGGCAAGGCAGCACCACTCAAAGGGGAAGGGTCCGCACCTGGCCCAGCAGCTCTTGATGAGCCCCAGGCCCCGCCCCTGGCCGGAGCCTGACCCCGCCCACCCGATTCTGGCTGCGCACAGGTGCACTTCCTAGGGCCGCCGCTAGGGGTCGCTGGTGAGGGGGATCGGGGACCCTCAGCCCCCAACGGGCTAGGGCCACCCTTGCACCCATGGGGGTACCGGATTGTCCTCCCCCATGGGGGAACGGGGCCCCCTTGCCCTTCGCGAAAGCCCCAACCTTCCTCCCGGGGGAAGACTGCACCTCCTCTCGCACTCACAGCCCCAGCGGCGGGGCCGTGCGCCCTCAGACGCCCTAGACGGAGGGCCGGGGTCCCCGTCAGGGGAGGGCACCCCCTGGAAGCCAGGGACGAGCGGCGACCGCGGCCTCTTCCAAAACGGCAGCACACAGGCCTGCGCGGCAAAAAGCCCCCGGCAAGGCAGCACCACTCAAAGGGGAAGGGTCCGCACCTGGCCCAGCAGCTCTTGAAGAGCCCCAGGCCCCGCCCCTGGCCGGAGCCTGACCCCGCCCACCCGATTCTGGCTGCGCACAGGTGCACTTCCTAGGGACGCCTCTAGGGGGCGCTGGTGAAGGGGTTCGGGGACCCTCAGCCCCCAACCTGCTAGGGCCACCCTTGCACCCATGGGGGTACCGGATTGTCCTCCCCCATGGGGGAACGGGGCTACCTTGCCCTTCGCGGAAGCCCCAACCTTCCTCCCGGGGGAAGCCTGCACCTCCTCTCGCACTCACAGCCCCAGCGGCGGGGCCGTGCGCCCGCAGACGCCCTAGACGGAGGGCCGGGGTCCCCGTCAGGGGAGGGCACCCCCTGGAAGCCAGGGACGAGCGGCGACCGCGGCCTCTTCCAAAACGGCAGGCACACAGGCCTGCGCGGCAAAAAGCCCCGGGCAAGGAAGCACCACTCAAAGGGGAAGGGTCCGCACCTGGCCCAGCAGCTCTTGATGAGCCCCAGGCCCCGCCCCTGGCCGGAGCCTGACCCCGCCCACCCGACTCTGGCTGCGCACAGGTGCACTTCCTAGGGCCGCCGCTAGGGGGCGCTGGTGAGGGGGTTCGGGGACCCTCAGCCCCCAACGGGCTGCGGCCACCCCTGCACCCATGGGGGTACGGGTTGTCCTCCGCCATGGGGGAACGGGGCCCCCTTCCCCTTCGCGGAAGCCCCAACCTTCCTCCCGGGGCACGCCTGCACCCTCCCCTCGCACTCACGGCCCCAGCGGCGGGGCCGTGCGCCCGCAGACGCCCTAGACGGAGGGCCGGGGTCCCCGTCAGGGGAGGGCACCCCCTGGAAGCCAGGGACGAGCGGCGACCGCGGCCTCTTCCAAAACGGCAGGCACACAGGCCTGCGCGGCAAAAAGCCCCCGGCAAGGCAGCACCACTCAAAGGAGAAGGTTCCGCACCTGGCCCAGCAGCTCTTGATGAGCCCCAGGCCCCGCCCCTGGCCGGAGCCTGACCCCGCCCACCCGATTCTGGCTGCGCACAGGTGCACTTCCTAGGGACGCCGCTAGGGGGCGCTGGTGAGGGGGTTCGGGGACCCTCAGCCCCCAACGGGCTAGGGCCACCCTTGCACCCATGGGGGTACCGGATTGTCCTCCCCCATGGGGGAACGGGGCCCCCTTGCCCTTCGCGAAAGCCCCAACCTTCATCCCGGGGCACGCCTGCACCCTCCCCTCGCACTCACGGCCCCAGCCGCGGGCCGTGCGCCCGCAGACGCCCTAGACGGAGGGCCGGGGTCCCCGTCAGGGGAGGGCACCCCCTGGAAGCCAGGGACGAGCGGCGACCGCGGCCTCTTCCAAAACCGCAGGCACACAGGCCTGCGCGGCAAAAAGCCCCCGGCAAGGCAGCACCACTCAAAGGGGAAGGGTCCGTACCTGGCCCAGCAGCTCTTCATGAGCCCCAGGCCCCGCCCCTGGCCGGAGCCTGACCCCGCCCACCCGACTCTGGCTGCGCACAGGTGCACTTCCTAGGGCCGCCGCTAGGGGGCGCTGGTGAGGGGGTTCGGGGACCCTCAGCCCCCAACGGGCTGCGGCCACCCCTGCACCCATGGGGGTACCGGATTGTCCTCCCCCATGGGGGAACGGGGCCCCCTTGCCCTTCGCGGAAGCCCCAAACTTCCTCCCGGGGCACGCCTGCACCCTCCCCTCGCACTCCCGGCCCCAGCGGCGAGGCCGAGCGCCCGCAGACGCCCTAGACGGAGGGCCGGGGTCCCCGTCAGGGGAGGGCACCCCCTGGAAGCCAGGGACGAGCGGCGACCGCGGCCTCTTCCAAAACGGCAGGCACACAGGCCTGCGCGGCAAAAAGCCCCCGGCAAGGCAGCACCACTCAAAGGGGAAGGGTCCGCACCTGGCCCAGCAGCTCTTGATGAGCCCCAGGCCCCGCCCCTGGCCGGAGCCTGACCCCGCCCACCCGATTCTGGCTGCGCACAGGTGCACTTCCTAGGGACGCCGCTAGGGGGCGCTGGTGAGGGGGTTCGGGGACCCTCAGCCCCCAACGGGCTAGGGCCACCCTTGCACCCATGGGGGTACCGGATTGTCCTCCCCCATGGGGGAACGGGGCCCCCTTGCCCTTCGCGAAAGCCCCAACCTTCCTCCCGGGGGAAGCCTGCACCTCCTCTCGCACTCACAGCCCCAGCGGCGGGGCCGTGCGCCCGCAGACGCCCTAGACGGAGGGCCGGGGTCCCCGTCAGGGGAGGGCACCCCCTGGAAGCCAGGGACGAGAGGCGACCGCGGCCTCTTCCAAAACGGCAGGCACACAGGCCTGCGCGGCAAAAAGCCCCCGGCAAGGCAGCACCACTCAAAGGGGAAGGGTCCGCACCTGGCCCAGCAGCTCTTGATGAGCCCCAGGCCCCGCCCATGGCCGGAGCCTGACCCCGCCCACCCGATTCTGGCTGCGCACAGGTGCACTTCCTAGGGACGCCTCTAGGGGGCGCTGGTGAGGGGGTTCGGGGACCCTCAGCCCCCAACGGGCTAGGGCCACCCTTGCACCCATGGGGGTACCGGATTGTCCTCCCCCATGGGGGAACGGGGCCCCCTTGCCCTTCGCGAAAGCCCCAACCTTCCTCCCGGGGGAAGCCTGCACCTCCTCTCGCACTCACAGCACCAGCGGCGGGGCCGTGCGCCCTCAGACGCCCTAGACGGAGGGCCGGGGTCCCCGTCAGGGGAGGGCACCCCCTGGAAGCCAGGGACGAGCGGCGACCGCGGCCTCTTCCAAAACGGCAGCACACAGGCCTGCGAGGCAAAAAGCCCCCGGCAAGGCAGCACCACTCAAAGGGGAAGGGTCCGCACCTGGCCCAGCAGCTCTTGATGAGCCCCAGGCCCCGCCCCTGGCCGGAGCCTGACCCCGCCCACCCGATTCTGGCTGCGCACAGGTGCACTTCCTAGGGACGCCTCTAGGGGGCGCTGGTGAGGGGGTTCGGGGACCCTCAGCCCCCAACCTGCTAGGGCCACCCTTGCACCCATGGGAGTACCGGATTGTCCTCCCCCATGGGGGAACGGGGCCACCTTGCCCTTCGCGGAAGCCCCAACCTTCCTCCCGGGGGAAGCCTGCACCTCCTCTCGCACTCACAGCCCCAGCGGCGGGGCCGTGCGCCCGCAGACGCCCTAGACGGAGGGCCGGGGTCCCCGTCAGGGGAGGGCACCCCCTGGAAGCCAGGGTCGAGCGGCGACCGCGGCCTCTTCCAAAACCGCAGGCACACAGGCCTGCGCGGCAAAAAGCCCCCGGCAAGGCAGCACCACTCAAAGGGGAAGGGTCCGTACCTGGCCCAGCAGCTCTTGATGAGCCCCAGGCCCCGCCCCTGGCCGGAGCCTGACCCCGCCCCCCCGACTCTGGCTGCGCACAGGTGCACTTCCTAGGGCCGCCGCTAGGGGGCGCTGGTGAGGGGGTTCGGGGACCCTCAGCCCCCAACGGGCTGCGGCCAGCCCTGCACCCATGGGGGTACGGGTTGTCCTCCGCCATGGGGGAACGGGGCCCCCTTCCCCTTCGCGGAAGCCCCAACCTTCCTCCCGGGGCACGCCTGCACCCTCCCCTCGCACTCACGGCCCCAGCGGCGGGGCCGTGCGCCCGCAGACGCCCTAGACGGAGGGCCGGGGTCCCCGTCAGGGGAGGGCACCCCCTGGAAGCCAGGGACGAGCGGCGACCGCGGCCTCTTCCAAAACAGCAGGCAGACAGGCCTGCGCGGCAAAAAGCCCCCGGCAAGGCAGCACCACTCAAAGGGGAAGGGTCCGCACCTGGCCCAGCAGCTCTTGATGAGCCCCAGGCCCCTCCCATGGCCGGAGCCTGACCCCGCCCATCCGACTCTGGCTGCGCACAGGTGCACTTCCTAGGGCAGCCGCTAGGGGGCGCTGGTGAGGGGGTTCGGGGACCCTCAGCCCCCAACGGGCTGCGGCCACCCCTGCACCCATGGGGGTACGGGTTGTCCTCCGCCATGGGGGAACGGGGCCCCCTTCCCCTTCGCGGAAGCCCCAACCTTCCTCCCGGGGCACGCCTGCACCCTCCCCTCGCACTCACGGCCCCAGCGGCGGGGCCGTGCGCCCGCAGACGCCCTAGACGGAGGGCCGGGGTCCCCGTCAGGGGAGGGCACCCCCTGGAAGCCAGGGACGAGCGGCGACCGCGGCCTCTTCCAAAACGGCAGGCACACAGGCCTGCGCGGCAAAAAGCCCCGGGCAAGGCAGCACCACTCAAAGGGGAAGGGTCCGCACCTGGCCCAGCAGCTCTTGATGAGCCCCAGGCCCCGCCCCTGGCCGGAGCCTGACCCCGCCCACCCGACTCTGGCTGCGCACAGGTGCACTTCCTAGGGCCGCCGCTAGGGGGCGCTGGTGAGGGGGTTCGGGGACCCTCAGCCCCCAACGGGCTGCGGCCACCCTTGCACCCATGGGGGTACCGGATTGTCCTCCGCCATGGGGGAACGGGGCCCCCTTGCCCTTCGCGGAAGCCCCAAACTTCCTCCCGGGGCACGCCTGCACCCTCCCCTCGCACTCACGGCCCCAGCGGCGAGGCCGTGCGCCCGCAGACGCCCTAGACGGAGGGCCGGGGTCCCCGTCAGGGGAGGGCACCCCCTGGAAGCCAGGGACGAGCGGCGACCGCGGCCTCTTCCAAAACGGCAGGCACACAGGCCTGCGCGGCAAAAAGCCCCCGGCAAGGCAGCACCACTCAAAGGGGAAGGGTCCGCACCTGGCCCAGCAGCTCTTGATGAGCCCCAGGCCCCGACCATGGCCGGAGCCTGACCCCGCCCACCCGACTCTGGCTGTGCACAGGTGCACTTCCAAGGGCCGCCGCTAGGGGGCGCTGGTGAGGGTGTTCGGGGACCCTCAGCCCCCACCGGGCGGGGGCCACCCCTGCACCCATGCGGGTACGGGATTGTCTCCGCTATGTGGGGAACGGGGCCCTCTTCCCCTTCGCGGAAGCCCCAACCTTCCTCCCGGGGCACGCCTGCACCCTCCACTCGCACTCACGGCCCCAGCGGCGGGGCCGTGCGCCCCCAGACGCCCTAGAAGGAGGGCCGGGGTCCCCGTCAGGGGAGGGCACCCCCTGGAAGCCAGGGACGAGCGGCGACCGCGGCCTCTTCCAAAACGGCAGGCACACAGGCCTGCGCGGCAAAAAGCCCCCGGCAAGGCTGCACCACTCAAAGGGGAAGGGTCCGCACCTGGCCCAGCAGCTCTTGATGAGCCCCAGGCCCCGCCCCTGGCCGGAGCCTGACCCCGCCCACCCGACTCTGGCTGCGCACAGGTGCACTTCCTAGGGCCGCCGCTAGGGGGCGCTGGTGAGGGGGTTCGGGGACCCTCAGCCCCCAACGGGCTAGGGCCACCCTTGCACCCATGGGGGTACCGGATTGTCCTCCCCCATGGGGGAACAGGGCCACCTTGCCCTTCGCGGAAGCCCCAACCTTCCTCCCGGGGGAAGCCTGCACCTCCTCTCGCACTCACAGCCCCAGCGGCGGGGCCGTGCGCCCGCAGACGCCCTAGACGGAGGGCCGGGGTCCCCGTCAGGGGAGGGCACCCCCTGGAAGCCAGGGACGAGCGGCGACCGCGGCCTCTTCCAAAACGGCAGGCACACAGGCCTGCGCGGCAAAAAGCCCCCGGCAAGGCAGCACCACTCAAAGGGGAAGGGTCCGCACCTGGCCCAGCAGCTCTTGATGAGCCCCAGGCCCCGCCCCTGGCCGGAGCCTGACCCCGCCCACCCGATTCTGGCTGCGCACAGGTGCACTTCCTAGGGCCGCCGCTAGGGGGCGCTGGTGAGGGGGTTCGGGGACCCTCAGCCCCCAACGGGCTAGGGCCACCCTTGCACCCATGGGGGTACCGGATTGTCCTCCCCCATGGGGGAACGGGGCCCCCTTGCCCTTCGCGAAAGCCCCAACCTTCCTCCCGGGGGAAGACTGCACCTCCTCTCGCACTCACAGCCCCAGCGGCGGGGCCGTGCGCCCTCAGACGCCCTAGACGGAGGGCCGGGGTCCCCGTCAGGGGAGGGCACCCCCTGGAAGCCAGGGACGAGCGGCGACCGCGGCCTCTTCCAAAACGGCAGCACACAGGCCTGCGCGGCAAAAAGCCCCCGGCAAGGCAGCACCACTCAAAGGGGAAGGGTCCGCACCTGGCCCAGCAGCTCTTGATGAGCCCCAGGCCCCGCCCCTGGCCGGAGCCTGACCCCGCCCACCCGATTCTGGCTGCGCACAGGTGCACTTCCTAGGGACGCCTCTAGGGGGCGCTGGTGAGGGGGTTCGGGGACCCTCAGCCCCCAACCTGCTAGGGCCACCCTTGCACCCATGGGGGTACCGGATTGTCCTCCCCCATGGGGGAACGGGGCCACCTTGCCCTTCGCGGAAGCCCCAACCTTCCTCCCGGGGGAAGCCTGCACCTCCTCTCGCACTCACAGCCCCAGCGGCGGGGCCGTGCGCCCGCAGACGCCCTAGACGGAGGGCCGGGGTCCCCGTCAGGGGAGGGCACCCCCTGGAAGCCAGGGACGAGCGGCGACCGCGGCCTCTTCCAAAACGGCAGGCACACAGGCCTGCGCGGCAAAAAGCCCCGGGCAAGGAAGCACCACTGAAAGGGGAAGGGTCCGCACCTGGCCCAGCAGCTCTTGATGAGCCCCAGGCCCCGCCCCTGGCCGGAGCCTGACCCCGCCCACCCGACTCTGGCTGCGCACAGGTGCATTCCTAGGGCCGCCGCTAGGGGGCGCTGGTGAGGGGGTTCGGGGACCCTCAGCCCCCAACGGGCTGCGGCCACCCCTGCACCCATGGGGGTACGGGTTGTCCTCCGCCATGGGGGAACGGGGCCCCCTTCCCCTTCGCGGAAGCCCCAACCTTCCTCCCGGGGCACGCCTGCACCCTCCCCTCGCACTCACGGCCCCAGCGGCGGGGCCGTGCGCCCGCAGACGCCCTAGACGGAGGGCCGGGGTCCCCGTCAGGGGAGGGCACCCCCTGGAAGCCAGGGACGAGCGGCGACCGCGGCCTCTTCCAAAACGGCAGGCACACAGGCCTGCGCGGCAAAAAGCCCCCGACAAGGCAGCACCACTCAAAGGAGAAGGTTCCGCACCTGGCCCAGCAGCTCTTGATGAGCCCCAGGCCCCGCCCCTGGCCGGAGCCTGACCCCGCCCACCCGATTCTGGCTGCGCACAGGTGCACTTCCTAGGGACGCCGCTAGGGGGCGCTGGTGAGGGGGTTCGGGGACCCTCAGCCCCCAACGGGCTAGGGCCACCCTTGCACCCATGGGGGTACCGGATTGTCCTCCCCCATGGGGGAACGGGGCCCCCTTGCCCTTCGCGAAAGCCCCAACCTTCCTCCCGGGGCACGCCTGCACCCTCCCCTCGCACTCACGGCCCCAGCCGCGGGCCGTGCGCCCGCAGACGCCCTAGACGGAGGGCCGGGGTCCCCGTCAGGGGAGGGCACCCCCTGGAAGCCAGGGACGAGCGGCGACCGCGGCCTCTTCCAAAACCGCAGGCACACAGGCCTGCGCGGCAAAAAGCCCCCGGCAAGGCAGCACCACTCAAAGGGGAAGGGTCCGTACCTGGCCCAGCAGCTCTTCATGAGCCCCAGGCCCCGCCCCTGGCCGGAGCCTGACCCCGCCCACCCGACTCTGGCTGCGCACAGGTGCACTTCCTAGGGCCGCCGCTAGGGGGCGCTGGTGAGGGGGTTCGGGGACCCTCAGCCCCCAACGGGCTGCGGCCACCCCTGCACCCATGGGGGTACCGGATTGTCCTCCCCCATGGGGGAACGGGGCCCCCTTGCCCTTCGCGGAAGCCCCAAACTTCCTCCCGGGGCACGCCTGCACCCTCCCCTCGCACTCCCGGCCCCAGCGGCGAGGCCGTGCGCCCGCAGACGCCCTAGACGGAGGGCCGGGGTCCCCGTCAGGGGAGGGCACCCCCTGGAAGCCAGGGACGAGCGGCGACCGCGGCCTCTTCCAAAACGGCAGGCACACAGGCCTGCGCGGCAAAAAGCCCCCGGCAAGGCAGCACCACTCAAAGGGGAAGGGTCCGCACCTGGCCCAGCAGCTCTTGATGAGTCCCAGTCCCCGCCCATGGCCGGAGCCTGACCCCGCCCATCCGACTGTGGCTGCGCACAGGTGCACTTCCTAGGGCCGCCGCTAGGGGGCGCTGGTGAGGGGGTTCGGGGAACCTCAGCCCCCAACGGGCTGCGGCCACCCCTGCACCCATGGGGGTACGGGTTGTCCTCCGCCATGGGGGAACGGGGCCCCCTTCCCCTTCGCGGAAGCCCCAACCTTCCTCCCGGGGTACGCCTGCACCCTCCCCTCGCACTCACGGCCCCAGCGGCGGGGCCGTGCGCCCGCAGACGCCCTAGACGGAGGGCCGGGGTCCCCGTCAGGGGAGGGCACCCCCTGGAAGCCAGGGACGAGCGGCGACCGCGGCCTCTTCCAAAACGGCAGGCACACAGGCCTGCGCGGCAAAAAGCCCCCGGCAAGGCAGCACCACTCAAAGGGGAAGGGTCCGCACCTGGCCCAGCAGCTCTTGATGAGCCCCAGGCCCCGCCCCTGGCCGGAGCCTGACCCCGCCCACCCGATTCTGGCTGCGCACAGGTGCACTTCCTAGGGCCGCCGCTAGGGGGCTCTGGTGAGGGGGTTCGGGGACCCTCAGCCCCCAACGGGCTAGGGCCACCCTTGCACCCATGGGGGTACCGGATTGTCCTCCCCCATGGGGGAACGGGGCCCCCTTGCCCTTCGCGAAATCCCCAACCTTCCTCCCGGGGGAAGCCTGCACCTCCTCTCGCACTCACAGCCCCAGCGGCGGGGCCGTGCG
Source organism: Talpa europaea (assembly GCF_964194135.1). Lineage (NCBI taxonomy): Eukaryota > Metazoa > Chordata > Mammalia > Eulipotyphla > Talpidae > Talpa > Talpa europaea. The sequence goes on along the minus strand of NC_140071.1, from coordinate 74,536,780 downwards.
CCCTCAGACGCCCTAGACGGAGGGCCGGGGTCCCCGTCAGGGGAGGGCACCCCCTGGAAGCCAGGGACGAGCGGCGACCGCGGCCTCTTCCAAAACGGCAGCACACAGGCCTGCGAGGCAAAAAGCCCCCGGCAAGGCAGCACCACTCAAAGGGGAAGGGTCCGCACCTGGCCCAGCAGCTCTTGATGAGCCCCAGGCCCCGCCCCTGGCCGGAGCCTGACCCCGCCCACCCGATTCTGGCTGCGCACAGGTGCACTTCCTAGGGACGCCTCTAGGGGGCGCTGGTGAGGGGGTTCGGGGACCCTCAGCCCCCAACCTGCTAGGGCCACCCTTGCACCCATGGGAGTACCGGATTGTCCTCCCCCATGGGGGAACGGGGCCACCTTGCCCTTCGCGGAAGCCCCAACCTTCCTCCCGGGGGAAGCCTGCACCTCCTCTCGCACTCACAGCCCCAACGGCGGGGCCGTGCGCCCGCAGACGCCCTAGACGGAGGGCCGGGGTCCCCGTCAGGGGAGGGCACCCCCTGGAAGCCAGGGACGAGCGGCGACCGGGGCCTCTTCCAAAACCGCAGGCACACAGGCCTGCGCGGCAAAAAGCCCCCGGCAAGGCAGCACCACTCAAAGGGGAAGGGTCCGTACCTGGCCCAGCAGCTCTTGATGAGCCCCAGGCCCCGCCCCTGGCCGGAGCCTGACCCCGCCCCCCCGACTCTGGCTGCGCACAGGTGCACTTCCTAGGGCCGCCGCTAGGGGGCGCTGGTGAGGGGGTTCGGGGACCCTCAGCCCCCAACGGGCTGCGGCCACCCCTGCACCCATGGGGGTACGGGTTGTCCTCCCCCATGGGGGAACGGGGCCCCCTTCCCCTTCGCGGAAGCCCCAACCTTCCTCCCGGGGCACGCCTTCACCCTCCCCTCGCACTCACGGCCCCAGCGGCGGGGCCGTGCGCCCGCAGACGCCCTAGACGGAGGGCCGGGGTCCCCGTCAGGGGAGGGCACCCCCTGGAAGCCAGGGACGAGCGGCGACCGCGGCCTCTTCCAAAACAGCAGGCACACAGGCCTGCGCGGCAAAAAGCCCCCGGCAAGGCAGCACCACTCAAAGGAGAAGGGTCCGCACCTGGCCCAGCAGCTCTTGATGAGCCCCAGGCCCCGCCCCTGGCCGGAGCCTGACCCCGCCCACCCGATTCTGGCTGCGCACAGGTGCACTTCCTAGGGACGCCGCTAGGGGGCGCTGGTGAGGGGGTTCGGGGACCCTCAGCCCCCAACGGGCTAGGGCCACCCTTGCACCCATGGGGGTACCGGATTGTCCTCCCCCATGGGGGAACGGGGCCCCCTTGCCCTTCGCGGAAGCCCCAAACTTCCTCCCGGGGCACGCCTGCACCCTCCCCTCGCACTCCCGGCCCCAGCGGCGAGGCCGTGCGCCCGCAGACGCCCTAGACGGAGGGCCGGGGTCCCCGTCAGGGGAGGGCACCCCCTGGAAGCCAGGGACGAGAGGCGACCGCGGCCTCTTCCAAAACGGCAGGCACACAGGCCTGCGCGGCAAAAAGCCCCCGGCAAGGCAGCACCACTCAAAGGGGAAGGGTCCGCACCTGGCCCAGCAGCTCTTGATGAGCCCCAGGCCCCTCCCATGGCCGGAGCCTGACCCCGCCCATCCGACTCTGGCTGCGCACAGGTGCACTTCCTAGGGCAGCCGCTAGGGGGCGCTGGTGAGGGGGTTCGGGGACCCTCAGCCCCCAACGGGCTGCGGCCACCCCTGCACCCATGGGGGTACGGGTTGTCCTCCGCCATGGGGGAACGGGTCCCCCTTCCCCTTCGCGGAAGCCCCAACCTTCCTCCCGGGGCACGCCTGCACCCTCCCCTCGCACTCACGGCCCCAGCGGCGGGGCCGTGCGCCCGCAGACGCCCTAGACGGAGGGCCGGGGTCCCCGTCAGGGGAGGGCACCCCCTGGAAGCCAGGGACGAGCGGCGACCGCGGCCTCTTCCAAAACGGCAGGCACACAGGCCTGCGCGGCAAAAAGCCCCCGGCAAGGCAGCACCACTCAAAGGGGAAGGGTCCGCACCTGGCCCAGCAGCTCTTGATGAGCCCCAGGCCCCGCCCCTGGCCGGAGCCTGACCCCGCCCACCCGATTCTGGCTGCGCACAGGTGCACATCCTAGGGACGCCGCTAGGGGGCGCTGGTGAGGGGGTTCGGGTATCCTCAGCCCCCAACGGGCTAGGGCCACCCTTGCACCCATGGGGGTACCGGATTTTCCTCCCCCATGGGGGAACGGGGCCCCCTTGCCCTTCGCTAAAGCCCCAACCTTCCTCCCGGGGCACGCCTGCACCCTCCCCTCGCACTCACAGCCCCAGCGGCGGGGCCGTGCGCCCGCAGACGCCCTAGACGGAGGGCCGGGGTCCCCGTCAGGGGAGGGCACCCCCTGGAAGCCAGGGACGAGCGGCGACCGCGGCCTCTTCCAAAACGGCAGGCACACAGGCCTGCGCGGCAAAAAGCCCCCGGCAAGGCAGCACCACTCAAAGGGGAAGGGTCCGCACCTGGCCCAGCAGCTCTTGATGAGCCCCAGGCCCCGCCCCTGGCCGGAGCCTGACCCCGCCCACCCGATTCTGGCTGCGCACAGGTGCACTTCCTAGGGCCGCCGCTAGGGGGCGCTGGTGAGGGGGTTCGGGGACCCTCAGCCCCCAACGGGCTAGGGCCACCGTTGCACCCATGGGGGTAGGGGATTGTCTCCACCATGTGGGGAACGGGGCCCCCTTCCCCTACGCGGAAGCCCCAACCTTCCTCCCGGGGCACGCCTGCACCCTCCCCTCGCACTCACAGCCCCAGCGGCGGGGCCGTGCGCCCGCAGACGCCCTAGACGGAGGGCCGGGGTCCCCGTCAGGGGAGGGCACGCCCTGGAAGCCAGGGACGAGCGGCGACCGCGGCCTCTTCCAAAACGGCAGGCACACAGGCCTGCGCGGCAAAAAGCCCCCGGCAAGGCAGCACCACTCAAAGGGGAAGGTTCCGCACCTGGCCCAGCAGCTCTTGATGAGCCCCAGGCCCCGCCCCTGGCCGGAGCCTGACCCCGCCCACCCGACTCTGGCTGCGCACAGGTGCACTTCCTAGGGTCGCCGCTAGGGGGCCCTGGTGAGGGGGTTCGGGGACCCTCAGCCCCCAACGGGCTGCGGCCACCCTTGCACCCATGGGGGTACCGGATTGTCCTCCGCCATGGGGGAACGGGGCCCCCTTGCCCTTCGCGGAAGCCCCAAACTTCCTCCCGGGGCACGCCTGCACCCTCCCCTCGCACTCACGGCCCCAGCGGCGAGGCCGTGCGCCCGCAGACGCCCTAGACGGAGGGCCGGGGTCCCCGTCAGGGGAGGGCACCCCCTGGAAGCCAGGGACGAGCGGCGACCGCGGCCTCTTCCAAAACGGCAGGCACACAGGCCTGCGCGGCAAAACGCCCCCGGCAAGGCAGCACCACTCAAAGGGGAAGGGTCCGCACCTGGCCCAGCAGCTCTTGATGAGCCCCAGGCCCCGCCCCTGGCCGGAGCCTGACCCCGCCCACCCGATTCTGGCTGCGCACAGGTGCACTTCCTAGGGACGCCGCTAGGGGGCGCTGGTGAGGGGGTTCGGGGACCCTCAGCCCCCTACGGGCTAGGGCCACACTTGCACCCATGGGGGTACCGGATTGTCCTCCCCCATGGGGGAACGGGGCCCCCTTGCCCTTCGCGAAAGCCACAACCTTCCTCCCGGGGCACGCCTGCACCCTCCCCTCGCACTCACAGCCCCAGCGGCGGGGCCGTGCGCCCGCAGACGCCCTAGACGGAGGGCCGGGGTCCCCGTCAGGGGAGGGCACCCCCTGGAAGCCAGGGACGAGCGGCGACCGCGGCCTCTTCCAAAACGGCAGGCACACAGGCCTGCGCGGCAAAAAGACCCCGGCAAGGCAGCACCACTCAAAGGGGAAGGGTCCGCACCTGGCCCAGCAGCTCTTGATGAGCCCCAGGCCCCGCCCCTGGCCGGAGCCTGACCCCGCCCACCCGATTCTGGCTGCGCACAGGTGCACTTCCTAGGGACGCCGCTAGGGGGCGCTGGTGAGGGGGTTCGGGGACCCTCAGCCCCCAACGTGCTAGGGCCACCCTTGCACCCATGGGGGTTAGGGATTGTCCTCCCCCATGGGGGAACGGGGCCCCCTTGCCCTTCGCGGAAGCCCCAACCTTCCTCCAGGGGGAAGCCTGCACCTCCTCTCGCACTCACGGCCCCAGCGGCGGGGCCGTGCGCCCGCAGACGCCCTAGACGGAGGGCCGGGGTCCCCGTCAGGGGAGGGCACCCCCTGGAAGCCAGGGACGAGCGGCGACCGCGGCCTCTTCCAAAACGGCAGGCACACAGGCCTGCGCGGCAAAAAGCCCCCGGCAAGGCAGAACCACTCAAAGGGGAAGGGTCCGCACCTGGCCCAGCAGCTCTTGATGAGCCCCAGGCCCCGCCCCTGGCCGGAGCCTGACCCCGCCCACCCGACTCTGGCTGCGCACAGGTGCACTTCCTAGGGCCGCCGCTAGGGGGCGCTGGTGAGGGGGTTCGGGGACCCTCAGCCCCCAACGGGTTGCGGCCACCCCTGCACCCATGGGGGTACCGGATTGTCCTCCCCCATGGGGGAACGGGGCCCCCTTGCCCTTCGCGGAAGCCCAAAACTTCCTCCCGAGGCACGCCTGCACCCTCCCCTCGCACTCACGGCCCCAGCGGCGAGGCCGTGCGCCCGCAGACGCCCTAGACGGAGGGCCGGGGTCCCCGTCAGGGGAGGGCACCCCCTGGAAGCCAGGGACGAGCGGCGACCGCGGCCTCTTCCAAAACGGCAGGCACACAGGCCTGCGCGGCAAAAAGCCCCCGGCAAGGCAGCACCACTCAAAGGGGAAGGGTCCGCACCTGGCCCAACAGCTCTTGATGAGCCCCAGGCCCCGCCCATGGCCGGAGCCTGACCCCGCCCACCCGACACTGGCTGCGCACAGGTGCACTTCCAAGGGCCGCCGCTAGGGGGCGCTGGTGAGGGGTTCGGGGACACTCAGCCCCCACCGGGCTGGGGCCACCCCTGCACCCATGGGGGTACGGGATTGTCTCCGCCATGTGGGGAACGGGGCCCTCTTCCCCTTCGCGGAAGCCCCAACCTTCCTCCCGGGGCACGCCTGCACCCTCCACTCGCACTCACGGCCCCAGCGGCGGGGCCGTGCGCCCGCAGACGCCCTAGAAGGAGGGCCGGGGTCCCCGTCAGGGGAGGGCACCCCCTGGAAGCCAGGGACGAGCGGCGACCGCGGCCTCTTCCAAAACGGCAGGCACACAGGCCTGCGCGGCAAAAAGCCCCCGGCAAGGCAGCACCAATCAAAGGGGAAGGGTCCGCACCTGGCCCAGCAGCTCTTGATGAGCCCCAGGCCCCGCCCCTGGCCGGAGCCTGACCCCGCCCACCCGACTCTGGCTGCGCACAGGTGCACTTCCTAGGGCCGCCGCTAGGGGGCGCTGGTGAGGGGGTTCGGGGACCCTCAGCCCCCAACGGGCTGCGGCCACCCCTGCACCCATGGGGGTACGGGTTGTCCTCCGCCATGGGGGAACGGGGCCCCCTTCCCCTTCACGGAAGCCCCAACCTTCCTCCCGGGGCACGCCTGCACCCTCCCCTCGCACTCACGGCCCCAGCGGCGGGGCCGTGCGCCCGCAGACGCCCTAGACGGAGGGCCGGGGTCCCCGTCAGGGGAGGGCACCCCCTGGAAGCCAGGGACGAGCGGCGACCGCGGCCTCTTCCAAAACGGCAGGCACACAGGCCTGCGCGGCAAAAAGCCCCCGGCAAGGCAGCACCACTCAAAGGGGAAGGGTCCGCACCTGGCCCAGCAGCTCTTGATGAGCCCCAGGCCCCGCCCCTGGCCGGAGACTGACCCCGCCCACCCGACTCTGGCTGCGCACAGGTGCACTTCCTAGGGACGCCGCTAGGGGGCGCTGGTGAGGGGGTTCGGGGACCCTCAGCCCCCAACGGGCTACGGCCACCCTTGCACCCATGGGGGTACCGGATTGTCCTCCCCCATGGGGGAACGGGGCCCCCTTGCCCTTCGCGAAAGCCCCAACCTTCCTCCCGGGGCACGCCTGCACCCTCCCCTCGCACTCACAGCCCCAGCGGCGGGGCCGTGCGCCCGCAGACGCCCTAGACGGAGGGCCGGGGTCCCCGTCAGGGGAGGGCACCCCCTGGAAGCCAGGGACGAGCGGCGACCGCGGCCTCTTCCAAAACGGCAGGCACACAGGCCTGCGCGGCAAAAAGACCCCGGCAAGGCAGCACCACTCAAAGGGGAAGGGTCCGCACCTGGCCCAGCAGCTCTTGATGAGCCCCAGGCCCCGCCCCTGGCCGGAGCCTGACCCCGCCCACCCGATTCTGGCTGCGCACAGGTGCACTTCCTACGGACGCCGCTAGGGGGCGCTGGTGAGGGGGTTCGGGGACCCTCAGCCCCCAACGGGCTAGGGCCACCCTTGCACCCATGGGGGTTAGGGATTGTCCTCCCCCATGGGGGAACGGGGCCCCCTTGCCCTTCGCGGAAGCCCCAACCTTCCTCCCGGGGGAAGCCTGCACCTCCTCTCGCACTCACGGCCCCAGCGGCGGGGCCGTGCGCCCGCAGACGCCCTAGACGGAGGGCCGGGGTCCCCGTCAGGGGAGGGCACCCCCTGGAAGCCAGGGACGAGCGGCGACCGCGGCCTCTTCCAAAACGGCAGGCACACAGGCCTGCGCGGCAAAAAACCCCCGGCAAGGCAGCACCACTCAAAGGGGAAGGGTCCGCACCTGGCCCAGCAGCTCTTGATGAGCCCCAGGCCCCGCCCCTGGCCGGAGCCTGACCCCGCCCACCCGACTCTGGCTGCGCACAGGTGCACTTCCTAGGGCCGCCGCTAGGGGGCGCTGGTGAGGGGGTTCGGGGACCCTCAGCCCCCAACGGGCTGCGGCCACCCCTGCACCCATGGGGGTACCGGATTGTCCTCCCCCATGGGGGAACGGGGCCCCCTTGCCCTTCGCGGAAGCCCCAAACTTCCTCCCGAGGCACGCCTGCACACTCCCCTCGCACTCACAGCCCCAGCGGCGGGGCCGTGCGCCCGCAGACGCCCTAGACGGAGGGCCGGGGTCCCCGTCAGGGGAGGGCACCCCCTGGAAGCCAGGGACGAGCGGCGACCGCGGCCTCTTCCAAAACGGCAGGCACACAGGCCTGCGCGGCAAAAAGCACCCGGCAAGGCAGCACCACTCAAAGGGGAAGGGTCCGCACCTGGCCCAGCAGCTCTTGATGAGCCCCAGGCCCCGCCCCTGGCCGGAGCCTGACCCGCCCACCCGACTCTGGCTGCGCACAGGTGCACTTCCTAGGGCCGCCGCTAGGGGGCGCTGGTGAGGGGGTTCGGGGACCCTCAGCCCCCAACGGGCTGCGGCCACCCCTGCACCCATGGGGGTACGGGTTGTCCTCCGCCATGGGGGAACGGGGCCCCCTTCCCCTTCGCGGAATCCCCAACCTTCCTCCCGGGGCACGCCTGCACGCTCCCCTCGCACTCACGGCCCCAGCGGCGGGGCCGTGCGCCCGCAGACGCCCTAGACGGAGGGCCGGGGTCCCCGTCAGGGGAGGGCAGCCCCTGGAAGCCAGCGACGAGCGGCGACCGCGGCCTCTTCCAAAACCGCAGGCACACAGGCCTGCGCGGCAAAAAGCCCCCGGCAAGGCAGCACCACTCAAAGGGGAAGGGTCCGCACCTGGCCCAGCAGCTCTTGATGAGCCCCAGGTCCCGCCCCTGGCCGGAGCCTGACCCCGCCCACCCGACTCTGGCTGCGCACAGGTGCACTTCCTAGGGCCGCCGCTAGGGGGCGCTGGTGAGGGGGTTCGGGGACCCTCAGCCCCCAACGGGCTGCGGCCACCCCTGCACCCATGGGGGTACCGGATTGTCCTCCCCCATGGGGGAACGGGGCACCCTTGCCCTTCGCGGAAGCCCCAAACTTCCTCCCGGGGCACGCCTGCACCCTCCCCTCGCACTCACGGCCCCAGCGGCGGGGCCGTGCGCCCGCAGACGCCCTAGACGGAGGGCCGGGGTCCCCGTCAGGGGAGGGCACCCCCTGGAAGCCAGGGACGAACGGCGACCGCGGCCTCTTCCAAAACGGCAGGCACACAGGCCTGCGCGGCAAAAAGCCCCCGGCAAGGCAGCACCACTCAAAGGGGAAGGGTCCGCACCTGGCCCAGCAGCTCTTGATGAGCCCCAGGCCCCGCCCCTGGCCGGAGCCTGACCCAGCCCACCCGACTCTGGCTGCGCACAGGTGCACTTCCTAGGGCCGCCGCTAGGGGGCGCTGGTGAGGGGGTTCGGGGACCCTCAGCCCCCAACGGGCTGCGGCCACCCCTGCACCCATGGGGGTATGGGTTGTCCTCCGCCATGGGGGAACGGGGCCCCCTTCCCCTTCACGGAAGCCCCAACCTTCCTCCCGGGGCACGCCTGCACCCTCCCCTCGCACTCACGGCCCCAGCGGCGGGGCCGTGCGCCCGCAGACGCCCTAGACGGAGGGCCGGGGTCCCCGTCAGGGGAGGGCACCCCCTGGAAGCCAGGGACGAGCGGCGACCGCGGCCTCTTCCAAAACGGCAGGCAAACAGGCCTGCGCGGCAAAAAGCCCCCGGCAAGGCAGCACCACTCAAAGGGGAAGGGTCCGCACCTGGCCCAGCAGCTCTTGATGAGCCCCAGGCCCCGCCCATGGCCGGAGCCTGACCCCGCCCACCCGACACTGGCTGCGCACAGGTGCACTTCCAAGGGCCGCCGCTAGGGGGCGCTGGTGAGGGGTTCGGGGACACTCAGCCCCCACCGGGCTGGGGCCACCCCTGCACCCAGGGGGTACGGGATTGTCTCCGCCATGTGGGGAACGGGGCCCTCTTCCCCTTCGCGGAAGCCCCAACCTTCCTCCCGGGGCACGCCTGCACCCTCCACTCCCACTCACGGCCCCAGCGGCGGGGCCGTGCGCCCGCAGACGACCTAGAAGGAGGGCCGGGGTCCCCGTCAGGGGAGGGCACCCCCTGGAAGCCAGGGACGAGCGGCGACCGCGGCCTCTTCCAAAACGGCAGGCACACAGGCCTGCGCGGCAAAAAGCCCCCGGCAAGGCAGCACCACTCAAAGGGGAAGGGTCCGCACCTGGCCCAGCAGCTCTTGATGAGCCCCAGGCCCCGCCCCTGGCCGGAGCCTTACACCGCCCACCCGACTCTGGCTGCGCACAGGTGCACTTCCTAGGGCCGCCGCTAGGGGGCGCTGGTGAGGGGGTTCGGGGACCCTCAGCCCCCAACGGGCTGCGGCCACCCCTGCACCCATGGGGGTACGGGTTGTCCTCCGCCATGGGGGAACGGGGCCCCCTTCCCATTCACGGAAGCCCCAACCTTCCTCCCGGGGCACGCCTGCACCCTCCCCTCGCACTCACGGCCCCAGCGGCGGGGCCGTGCGCCCGCAGACGCCCTAGACGGAGGGCCGGGGTCCCCGTCAGGGGAGGGCACCCCCTGGAAGCCAGGGACGAGCGGCGACCGCGGCCTCTTCCAAAACGGCAGGCACACAGGCCTGCGCGGCAAAAAGCCCCCGGCAAGGCAGCACCACTCAAAGGGGAAGGGTCCGCACCTGGCCCAGCAGCTCTTGATGAGCCCCAGGCCCCGCCCCTGGCCGGAGCCTGACCCCGCCCACCCGACTCTGGCTGCGCACAGGTGCACTTCCTAGGGACGCCGCTAGGGGGCGCTGGTGAGGGGGTTCGGGGACCCTCAGCCCCCAACGGGCTACGGCCACCCTTGCACCCATGGGGGTACCGGATTGTCCTCCCCCATGGGGGAACGGGGCCCCCTTGCCCTTCGCGAAAGCCCCAACCTTCCTCCCGGGGCACGCCTGCACCCTCCCCTCGCACTCACAGCCCCAGCGGCGGGGCCGTGCGTCCGCAGACGCCCTAGACGGAGGGCCGGGGTCCCCGTCAGGGGAGGGCACCCCCTGGAAGCCAGGGACGAACGGCGACCGCGGCCTCTTCCAAAACGGCAGGCACACAGGCCTGCGCGGCAAAAAGACCCCGGCAAGGCAGCACCACTCAAAGGGGAAGGGTCCGCACCTGGCCCAGCAGCTCTTGATGAGCCCCAGGCCCCGCCCCTGGCCGGAGCCTGACCCCGCCCACCCGATTCTGGCTGCGCACAGGTGCACTTCCTAGGGACGCCGCTAGGGGGCGCTGGTGAGGGGGTTCGGGGACCCTCAGCCCCCAACGGGCTAGGGCCACCCTTGCACCCATGGGGGTTAGGGATTGTCCTCCCCCATGGGGGAACGGGGCCCCCTTGCCCTTCGCGGAAGCCCCAACCTTCCTCCCGGGGGAAGCCTGCACCTCCTCTCGCACTCACGGCCCCAGCGGCGGGGCCATGCGCCCGCAGACGCCCTAGACGGAGGGCCGGGGTCCCCGTCAGGGGAGGGCACCCCCTGGAAGCCAGGGACGAGCGGCGACCGCGGCCTCTTCCAAAACGGCAGGCACACAGGCCTGCGCGGCAAAAAGCCCCCGGCAAGGCAGCACCACTCAAAGGGGAAGGGTCCGCACCTGGCCCAGCAGCTCTTGATGAGCCCCAGGCCCCGCCCCTGGCCGGAGCCTGACCCCGCCCACCCGACTCTGGCTGCGCACAGGTGCACTTCCTAGGGCCGCCGCTAGGGGGCGCTGGTGAGGGGGTTCGGGGACCCTCAGCCCCCAACGGGCTGCGGCCACCCCTGCACCCATGGGGGTACCGGATTGTCCTCCCCCATGGGGGAACGGGGCCCCCTTGCCCTTCGCGGAAGCCCCAAACTTCCTCCCGAGGCACGCCTGCACACTCCCCTCGCACTCACGGCCCCAGCGGCGAGGCCGTGCGCCCGCAGACGCCCTAGACGGAGGGCCGGGGTCCCCGTCAGGGGAGGGCACCCCCTGGAAGCCAGGGAAGAGCGGCGACCGCGGCCTCTTCCAAAACGGCAGGCACACAGGCCTGCGCGGCAAAAAGCCCCCGGCAAGGCAGCACCACTCAAAGGGAAAGGGTCCGCACCTGGCCCAGCAGCTCTTGATGAGCCCCAGGCCCCGCCCATGGCCGGAGCCTGACCCCGCCCACCCGACTCTGGCTGCGCACAGGTGCACTTCCAAGGGCCGCCGCTAGGGGGCGCTGGTGAGGGGTTCGGGGACACTCAGCCCCCACCGGGCTGGGGCCACCCCTGCACCCATGGGGGTATGGGTTGTCCTCCGCCATGGGGGAACAGGGCCCCCTTCCCCTTCACGGAAGCCCCAACCTTCCTCCCGGGGCACGCCTGCACCCTCCCCTCGCACTCACGGCCCCAGCGGCGGGGCCGTGCGCCCGCAGACGCCCTAGACGGAGGGCCGGGGTCCCCGTCAGGGGAGGGCACCCCCTGGAAGCCAGGGACGAGCGGCGACCGCGGCCTCTTCCAAAACGGCAGGCAAACAGGCCTGCGCGGCAAAAAGCCCCCGGCAAGGCAGCACCACTCAAAGGGGAAGGGTCCGCACCTGGCCCAGCAGCTCTTGATGAGCTCCAGGCCCCGCCCCTGGCCGGAGCCTGACCCCGCCCACCCGACTCTGGCTGCGCACAGGTGCACTTCCTAGGGACGCCGCTAGGGGGCGCTGGTGAGGGGGTTCGGGGACCCTCAGCCCCCAACGGGCTAGGGCCACCCTTGCACCCATGGGGGTACCGGATTGTCCTCCCCCATGGGGGAACGGGGCCCCCTTGCCCTTCGCGAAAGCCCCAACCTTCCTCCCGGGGCACGCCTGCACCCTCCCCTCGCACTCACAGCCCCAGCGGCGGGGCCGTGCGCCCGCAGACGCCCTAGACGGAGGGCCGGGGTCCCCGTCAGGGGAGGGCACCCCCTGGAAGCCAGGGACGAGCGGCGACCGCGGCCTCTTCCAAAACGGCAGGCACACAGGCCTGCGCGGCAAAAAGCCCCCGGCAAGGCAGCACCACTCAAAGGGGAAGGGTCCGCACCTGGCCCAGCAGCTCTTGATGAGCCCCAGGCCCCGCCCCTGGCCGGAGCCTGACCCCGCCCACCCGATTCTGGCTGCGCACAGGTGCACTTCCTAGGGACGCCGCTAGGGGGCGCTGGTGAGGGGGTTCGGGGACCCTCAGCCCCCAATGGGCTAGGGCCACCCTTGCACCCATGGGGGTTAGGGATTGTCCTCCCCCATGGGGGAACGGGGCCCCCTTGCCCTTCGCGGAAGCCCCAACCTTCCTCCCGGGGGAAGCCTGCACCTCCTCTCGCACTCACGGCCCCACCGGCGGGGCCGTGCGCCCGCAGACGCCCTAGACGGAGGGCCGGGGTCCCCGTCAGGGGAGGGCACCCCCTGGAAGCCAGGGACGAGCGGCGACCGCGGCCTCTTCCAAAACGGCAGGCACACAGGCCTGCGCGGCAAAAAGCCCCCGGCAAGGCAGCACCACTCAAAGGGGAAGGGTCCGCACCTGGCCCAGCAGCTCTTGATGAGCCCCAGGCCCCGCCCCTGGCCGGAGCCTGACCCCGCCCACCCGACTCTGGCTGCGCACAGGTGCACTTCCTAGGGCCGCCGCTAGGGGGCGCTGGTGAGGGGGTTCGGGTACCCTCAGCCCCCAACGGGCTAGGGCCACCCTTGCACCCATGGGGGTACGGGATTGTCTCCACCATGTGGGGAACGGGGCCCCTTTCCCCTACGCGGAAGCCCCAACCTTCCTCCCGGGGCACGCCTGCACCCTCCCCTCGCACTCACAGCCCCAGCGGCGGGGCCGTGCGCCCGCAGACGCCCTAGACGGAGGGCCGGGGTCCCCGTCAGGGGAGGGCACCCCCTGGAAGCCAGGGACGAGCGGCGACCGCGGCCTCTTCCAAAACGGCAGGCACACAGGCCTGCGCGGCAAAAAGCCCCCGGCAAGGCAGCACCACTCAAAGGGGAAGGGTCCGCACCTGGCCCAGCAGCTCTTGATGAGCCCCAGGCCCCGCCCCTGGCCGGAGCCTGACCCCGCCCACCCGACTCTGGCTGCGCACAGGTGCACTTCCTAGGGCCGCCGCTAGGGGGCGCTGGTGAGGGGGTTCGGGGACCCTCAGCCCCCAACGGGCTGCGGCCACCCCTGCACCCATGGGGGTACGGGTTGTCCTCCGCCATGGGGGAACGGGGCCCCCTTCCCCTTCGCGGAATCCCCAACCTTCCTCCCGGGGCACGCCTGCACGCTCCCCTCGCACTCACGGCCCCAGCGGCGGGGCCGTGCGCCCGCAGACGCCCTAGACGGAGGGCCGGGGTCCCCGTCAGGGGAGGGCAGCCCCTGGAATCCAGGGACGAGCGGCGACCGCGGCCTCTTCCAAAACCGCAGGCACACAGGCCTGCGCGGCAAAAAGCCCCCGGCAAGGCAGCACCACTCAAAGGGGAAGGGTCCGCACCTGGCCCAGCCGCTCTTGATGAGCCCCAGGCCCCGCCCCTGGCCGGAGCCTGACCCCGCCCACCCGACTCTGGCTGCGCACAGGTGCACTTCCTAGGGCCGCCGCTAGGGGGCGCTGGTGAGGGGGTTCGGGGACCCTCAGCCCCCAACGGGCTGCGGCCACCCCTGCACCCATGGGGGTACCGGATTGTCCTCCCCCATGGGGGAACGGGGCCCCCTTGCCCTTCGCGGAAGCCCCAAACTTCCTCCCGGGGCACGCCTGCACCCTCCCCTCGCACTCACGGCCCCAGCGGCGAGGCCGTGCGCCCGCAGACGCCCTAGACGGAGGGCCGGGGTCCCCGTCAGGGGAGGGCACCCCCTGGAAGCCAGGGACGAGCGGCGACCGCGGCCTCTTCAAAAACCGCAGGCACACAGGCCTGCGCGGCAAAAAGCCCCCGGCAAGGCAGCACCACTCAAAGGGGAAGGGTCCGCACCTGGCCCAGCAGCTCTTGATGAGCCCCAGGCCCCGCCCCTGGCCGGAGCCTGACCCAGCCCACCCGACTCTGGCTGCGCACAGGTGCACTTCCTAGGGCCGCCGCTAGGGGGCGCTGGTGAGGGGGTTCGGGGACCCTCAGCCCCCAACGGGCTGCGGCCACCCCTGCACCCATGGGGGTATGGGTTGTCCTCCGCCATGGGGAAACGGGGCCCCCTTCCCCTTCACGGAAGCCCCAACCTTCCTCCCGGGGCACGCCTGCACCCTCCCCTCGCACTCACGGCCCCAGCGGCGGGGCCGTGCGCCCGCAGACGCCCTAGACGGAGGGCCGGGGTCCCCGTCAGGGGAGGGCACCCCCTGGAAGCCAGGGACGAGCGGCGACCGCGGCCTCTTCCAAAACGGCAGGCACACAGGCCTGCGCGGCAAAAAGCCCCCGGCAAGGCAGCACCACTCAAAGGGGAAGGGTCCGCACCTGGCCCAGCAGCTCTTGATGAGCCCCAGGCCCCGCCCCTGGCCGGAGCCTGACCCCGCCCACCCGACTCTGGCTGTGCACAGGTGCACTTCCTAGGGCCGCCGCTAGGGGGCGCTGGTGAGGGGGTTCGGGGACCCTCAGCCCCCAACGGGCTGCGGCCACCCCTGCACCCATGGGGGTACCGGATTGTCCTCCCCCATGGGGGAACGGGGCCCCCTTGCCCTTCGCGGAAGCCACAAACTTCCTCCCGGGGCACGCCTGCACCCTCCCCTCGCACTCACGGCCCCAGCGGCGAGGCCGTGCGCCCGCAGACGCCCTAGACGGAGGGCCGGGGTCCCCGTCAGGGGAGGGCACCCCCTGGAAGCCAGGGACGAGCGGCGACCGCGGCCTCTTCCAAAACGGCAGGCACACAGGCCTGCGCGGCAAAAAGCCCCCGGCAAGGCAGCACCACTCAAAGGGGAAGGGTCCGCACCTGGCCCAGCAGCTCTTGATGAGCCCCAGGCCCCGCCCCTGGCCGGAGCCTGACCCCGCCCACCCGACTCTGGCTGCGCACAGGTGCACTTCCTAGGGCCGCCGCTAGGGGGCGCTGGTGAGGGGGTTCGGGGACCCTCAGCCCCCAACGGGCTGCGGCCACCCCTGCACCCATGGGGGTACGGGTTGTCCTCCGCCATGGGGGAACGGGGCCCCCTTCCCCTTCGCGGAAGCCCCAACCTTCCTCCCGGGGCACGCCTGCACGCTCCCCTCGCACTCACGGCCCCAGCGGCGGGGCCGTGCGCCCGCAGACGCCCTAGACGGAGGGCCGGGGTCCCCGTCAGGGGAGGGCACCCCCTGGAAGCCAGGGACGAGCGGCGACCGCGGCCTCTTCCAAAACGGCAGGCACACAGGCCTGCGCGGCAAAAAGCCCCCGGCAAGGCAGCACCACTCAAAGGAGAAGGGTCCGCACCTGGCCCAGCAGCTCTTGATGAGCCCCAGGCCCCGCCCCTGGCCGGAGCCTGACCCCGCCCACCCGATTCTGGCTGCGCACAGGTGCACTTCCTAGGGACGCCGCTAGGGGGCGCTGGTGAGGGGTTCGGGGACCCTCAGCCCCCAACGGGCTAGGGCCACCCTTGCACCCATGGGGGTACCGGATTGTTCTCCCCCATGGGGGAACGGGGCCCCCTTGCCCTTCGCGAAAGCCCCAACCTTCCTCCCGGGGCACGCCTGCACCCTCCCCTCGCACTCACGGACCCACCCGCGGGGCCGTGCGCCCGCAGACGCCCTAGACGGAGGGCCGGGGTCCCCGTCAGGGGAGGGCACCCCCTGGAAGCCAGGGACGAGCGGCGACCGCGGCCTCTTCAAAAACGGCAGGCACACAGGCCTGCGCGGCAAAAAGCCCCCGGCAAGGCAGCACCACTCAAAGGGGAAGGGTCCGCACCTGGCCCAGCAGCTCTTGATGAGCCCCAGGCCCCGCCCCTGGCCGGAGCCTGACCCCGCCCACCCGACTCTGGCTGCGCACAGGTGCACTTCCTAGGGCCGCCGCTAGGGGGCGCTGGTGAGGGGGTTCGGGGACCCTCAGCCCCCAACGGGCTGCGGCCACCCCTGCACCCATTGGGGTACCGGATTGTCCTCCCCCATGGGGGAACGGGGCCCCCTTGCCCTTCGCGGAAGCCCCAAACTTCCTCCCGGGGCACGCCTGCACCCTCCCCTCGCACTCACGGCCCCAGCGGCGAGGCCGTGCGCCCGCAGACGCCCTAGACGGAGGGCCGGGGTCCCCGTCAGGGGAGGGCACCCCCTGGAAGCCAGGGACGAGCGGCGACCGCGGCCTCTTCCAAAACGGCAGGCACACAGGCCTGCGCGGCAAAAAGCCCCCGGCAAGGCAGCACCACTCAAAGGGGAAGGGTCCGCACCTGGCCCAGCAGCTCTTGATGAGCCCCAGGCCCCGCCCATGGCCGGAGCCTGACCCCGCCCACCCGACTCTGGCTGCGCACAGGTGCACTTCCTAGGGCCGCCGCTAGGGGGCGCTGGTGAGGGGGTTCGTGGACCCTCAGCCCCCAACGGGCTGCGGCCACCCCTGCACCCATGGGGGTACGGGTTGTCCTCCGCCATGGGGGAACGGGGCCCCCTTCCCCTTCGCGGAAGCCCCAACCTTCCTCCCGGGGCACGCCTGCACCCTCGCCTCGCACTCACGGCCCCGCGGCGGGGCCGTGCGCCCGCAGACGCCCTAGACGGAGGGCCGGGGTCCCCGTCAGGGGAGGGCACCCCCTGGAAGCCAGGGACGAGCGGCGACCGCGGCCTCTTCCAAAACGGCAGGCACACAGGCCTGCGCGGCAAAAAGCCCCCGGCAAGGCAGCACCACTCAAAGGAGAAGGGTCCGCACCTGGCCCAGCAGCTCTTGATGAGCCCCAGGCCCCGCCCCTGGCCGGAGCCTGACCCCGCCCACCCGATTCTGGCTGCGCACAGGTGCACTTCCTAGGGACGCCGCTAGGGGGCGCTGGTGAGGGGTTCGGGGACCCTCAGCCCCCAACGGGCTAGGGCCACCCTTGCACACATGGGGGTACCGGATTGTTCTCCCCCATGGGGGAACGGGGCCCCCTTGCCCTTCGCGAAAGCCCCAACCTTCCTCCCGGGGCACGCCTGCACCCTCCCCTCGCACTCACGGACCCAGCCGCGGGGCCGTGCGCCCGCAGACGCCCTAGACGGAGGGCCGGGTTCCCCGTCAGGGGAGGGCACCCCCTGGAAGCCAGGGACGAGCGGCGACCGCGGCCTCTTCCAAAACGGCAGGCACACAGGCCTGCGCGGCAAAAAGCCCCCGGCAAGGCAGCACCACTCAAAGGGGAAGGGTCCGCACCTGGCCCAGCAGCTCTTGATGAGCCCCAGGCCCCGCCCCTGGCCGGAGCCTGACCCCGCCCACCCGACTCTGGCTGCGCACAGGTGCACTTCCTAGGGCCGCCGCTAGGGGGCGCTGGTGAGGGGGTTCGGGGACCCTCAGCCCCCAACGGGCTGCGGCCACCCCTGCACCCATTGGGGTACCGGATTGTCCTCCCCCATGGGGGAACGGGGCCCCCTTGCCCTTCGCGGAAGCCCCAAACTTCCTCCCGGGGCACGCCTGCACCCTCCCCTCGCACTCACGGCCCCAGCGGCGAGGCCGTGCGCCCGCAGACGCCCTAGACGGAGGGCCGGGGTCCCCGTCAGGGGAGGGCACCCCCTGGAAGCCAGGGACGAGCGGCGACCGCGGCCTCTTCCAAAACGGCAGGCACACAGGCCTGCGCGGCAAAAAGCCCCCGGCAAGGCAGCACCACTCAAAGGGGAAGGGTCCGCACCTGGCCCAGCAGCTCTTGATGAGCCCCAGGCCCCGCCCATGGCCGGAGCCTGACCCCGCCCACCCGACTCTGGCTGCGCACAGGTGCACTTCCAAGGGCCGCCGCTAGGGGGCGCTGGTGAGGGGGTTCGGGGACACTCAGCCCCCACCGGGCTGGGGCCACCCCTGCACCCATGGGGGTACGGGATTGTCTCCGCCATGTGGGGAACGGGGCCCTCTTCCCCTTCGCGGAAGCCCCAACCTTCCTCCCGGGGCACGCCTGCACCCTCCACTCGCACTCACGGCCCCAGCGGCGGGGCCGTGCGCCCGCAGACGCCCTAGAAGGAGGGCCGGGGTCCCCGTCAGGGGAGGGCACCCCCTGGAAGCCAGGGACGAGCGGCGACCGCGGCCTCTTCCAAAACGGCAGGCACACAGGCCTGCGCGGCAAAAAGCCCCCGGCAAGGCAGCACCACTCAAAGGGGAAGGGTCCGCACCTGGCCCAGCAGCTCTTGATGAGCCCCAGGCCCCGCCCCTGGCCGGAGCCTGACCCCGCCCACCCGACTCTGGCTGCGCACAGGTGCACTTCCTAGGGCCGCCGCTAGGGGGCGCTGGTGAGGGGGTTCGGGGACCCTCAGCCCCCAACGGGCTGCGGCCACCCCTGCACCCATGGGGGTACGGGTTGTCCTCCCCCATGGGGGAACGGGGCCCCCTTCCCCTTCGCGGAAGCCCCAACCTTCCTCCCGGGGCACGCCTGCACCCTCCCCTCGCACTCACGGCCCCAGCGGCGGGGCCGTGCGCCCGCAGACGCCCTAGACGGAGGGCCGGGGTCCCCGTCAGGGGAGGGCACCCCCTGGAAGCCAGGGACGAGCGGCGACCGCGGCCTCTTCCAAAACCGCAGGCACACAGGCCTGCGCGGCAAAAAGCCCCCGGCAAGGCAGCACCACTCAAAGGGGAAGGGTCCGCACCTGGCCCAGCAGCTCTTGATGAGCCCCAGGCCCCGCCCCTGGCCGGAGCCTGACCCCGCCCACCCGATTCTGGCTGCGCACAGGTGCACTTCCTAGGGACGCCGCTAGGGGGCGCTGGTGAGGGGGTTCGGGGACCCTCAGCCCCAACGGGCTAGGGCCGCCCTTGCACCCATGGGGGTAGGGGATTGTCTCCATCATGTGGGGAACGGGGCCCCCTTCCCCTACGCGGAAGCCCCAACCTTCCTCCCGGGGCACGCCTGCACCCTCCCCTCGCACTCACAGCCCCAGCGGAGGGGCCGTGCGCCCGCAGACGCCCTAGACGGAGGGCCGGGGTCCCCGTCAGGGGAGGGCACCCCCTGGAAGCCAGGGACGAGCGGCGACCGCGGCCTCTTCCAAAACGGCAGGCACACAGGCCTGCGCGGCAAAAAGCCCCCGGCAAGGCAGCACCACTCAAAGGGGAAGGGTCCGCACCTGGCCCAGCAGCTCTTGATGAGCCCCAGGCCCCGCCCCTGGCCGGAGCCTGACCCCGCCCACCCGACTCTGGCTGCGCACAGGTGCACTTCCTAGGGACGCCGCTAGGGGGCGCTGGTGAGGGGGTTCGGGGACCCTCAGCCCCCAACGGGCTAGGGCCACCCTTGCACCCATGGGGGTACCGGATTGTCCTCCCCCATGGGGGAACGGGGCCCCCTTGCCCTTCGCGAAAGCCCCAACCTTCCTCCCGGGGCACGCCTGCACCCTCCCCTCGCACTCACGGCCCCAGCGGCGGGGCCGTGCGCCCGCAGACGCCCTAGACGGAGGGCCGGGGTCCCCGTCAGGGGAGGGCACCCCCTGGAAGCCAGGGACGAGCGGCGACCGCGGCCTCTTCCAAAACCGCAGGCACACAGGCCTGCGAGGCAAAAAGCCCCCGGCAAGGCAGCACCACTCAAAGGGGAAGGATCCGCACCTGGCCCAGCAGCTCTTGATGAGCCCCAGGCCCCGCCCCTGGCCGGAGCCTGACCCCGCCCACCCGACTCTGGCTGCGCACAGGTGCACTTCCTAGGGCCGCCGCTAGGGGGCGCTGGTGAGGGGGTTCGGGGACCCTCAGCCCCCAACGGGCTGCGGCCACCCCTGCACCCATGGGGGTACCGGATTGTCCTCCCCCATGGGGGAACGGGGCCCCCTTGCCCTTCGCGGAAGCCCCAAACTTCCTCCCGGGGCACGCCTGCACCCTCCCCTCGCACTCACGGCCCCAGCGGCGAGGCCGTGCGCCCGCAGACGCCCTAGACGGAGGGCCGGGGTCCCCGTCAGGGGAGGGCACCCCCTGGAAGCCAGGGACGAGCGGCGACCTCGGCCTCCTCCAAAACGGCAGGCACACAGGC
The DNA here is from genome assembly GCF_964194135.1 of Talpa europaea. Lineage (NCBI taxonomy): Eukaryota > Metazoa > Chordata > Mammalia > Eulipotyphla > Talpidae > Talpa > Talpa europaea. Next base: position 74,516,872 of record NC_140071.1, on the reverse strand, counting down.
CTGCGCGGCAAAAAGCCCCCGGCAAGGCAGCACCACTCAAAGGGGAAGGGTCCGCACCTGGCCCAGCAGCTCTTGATGAGCCCCAGGCCCCGCCCATGGCCGGAGCCTGACCCCGCCCACCCGACTCTGGCTGCGCACAGGTGCACTTCCAAGGGCCGCCGCTAGGGGGCGCTGGTGAGGGGGTTCGGGGACACTCAGCCCCCACCGGGCTGGGGCCACCCCTGCACCCATGGGGGTACGGGATTGTCTCCGCCATGTGGGGAACGGGGCCCTCTTCCCCTTCGCGGAAGCCCCAACCTTCTTCCCGGGGCACGCCTGCACCCTCCCCTCGCACTCACAGCCCCAGCGGCGGGGCCGTGCGCCCGCAGACGCCCTAGACGGAGGGCCGGGGTCCCCGTCAGGGGAGGGCACCCCCTGGAAGCCAGGGACGAGCGGCGACCGCGGCCTCTTCCAAAACGGCAGGCACACAGGCCTGCGCGGCAAAAAGCCCCCGGCAAGGCAGCACCACTCAAAGGGGAAGGGTCCGCACCTGGCCCAGCAGCTCTTGATGAGCCCCAGGCCCCGCCCCTGGCCGGAGCCTGACCCCGCCCACCCGATTCTGGCTGCGCACAGGTGCACTTCCTAGGGACGCCGCTAGGGGGCGCTGGTGAGGGGGTTCGGGGACCCTCAGCCCCCAACGGGCTAGGGCCACCCTTGCACCCATGGGGGTTAGGGATTGTCCTCCCCCATGGGGGAACGGGGCCCCCTTGCCCTTCGCGGAAGCCCCAACCTTCCTCCCGGGGGAAGCCTGCACCTCCTCTCGCACTCACGGCCCCAGCGGCGGGGCCGTGCGCCCGCAGACGCCCTAGACGGAGGGCCGGGGTCCCCGTCAGGGGAGGGCACCCCCTGGAAGCCAGGGACGAGCGGCGACCGCGGCCTCTTCCAAAACGGCAGGCACACAGGCCTGCGCGGCAAAAAGCCCCCGGCAAGGCAGCACCACTCAAAGGGGAAGGGTCCGCACCTGGCCCAGCAGCTCTTGATGAGCCCCAGGCCCCGCCCCTGGCCGGAGCCTGACCCCGCCCACCCGACTCTGGCTGCGCACAGGTGCACTTCATAGGGCCGACGCTAGGGGGCGATGGTGAGGGGGTTCGGGGACCCTCAGCCCCCAACGGGCTAGGGCCACCCTTGCACCCATGGGGGTACGGGATTGTCTCCACCATGTGGGGAACGGGGCCCCCTTCCCCTACGCGGAAGCCCCAACCTTCCTCCCGGGGCACGCCTGCACCCTCCCCTCGCACTCACAGCCCCAGCGGCGGGGCCGTGCGCCCGCAGACGCCCTAGACGGAGGGCCGGGGTCCCCGTCAGGGGAGGGCACCCCCTGGAAGCCAGGGACGAGCGGCGACCGCGGCCTCTTCCAAAACGGCAGGCACACAGGCCTGCGCGGCAAAAAGCCCCCGGCAAGGCAGCACCACTCAAAGGGGAAGGGTACGCACCTGGCCCAGCAGCTCTTGATGAGCCCCAGGCCCCGCCCCTGGCCGGAGCCTGACCCGCCCACCCGACTCTGGCTGCGCACAGGTGCACTTACTAGGGCCGCCGCTAGGGGGCGCTGGTGAGGGGGTTCGGGGACCCTCAGCCCCCAACGGGCTGCGGCCACCCCTGCACCCATGGGGGTACGGGTTGTCCTGCGCCATGGGGGAACGGGGCCCCCTTCCCCTTCGCGGAAGCCCCAACCTTCCTCCCGGGGCACGCCTGCACGCTCCCCTCGCACTCACGGCCCCAGCGGCGGGGCCGTGCGCCCGCAGACGCCCTAGACGGAGGGCCGGGGTCCCCGTCAGGGGAGGGCACCCCCTGGAAGCCAGGGACGAGCGGCGACCGCGGCCTCTTCCAAAACGGCAGGCACACAGGCCTGCGCGGCAAAAAGCCCCCGGCAAGGCAGCACCACTCAAAGGGGAAGGGTCCGCACCTGGCCCAGCAGCTCTTGATGAGCCCCAGGCCCCGCCCCTGGCCGGAGCCTGACCCCGCCCACCCGATTCTGGCTGCGCACAGGTGCACTTCCTAGGGCCGCCGCTAGGGGGCGCTGGTGAGGGGGTTCGGGGACCCTCAGCCCCCAACGGGCTAGGGCCACCCTTGCACCCATGGGGGTACCGGATTGTCCTCCCCCATGGGGGAACGGGGCCCCCTTGCCCTTCGCGAAAGCCCCAACCTTCCTCCCGGGGGAAGCCTGCACCTCCTCTCGCACTCACAGCCCCAGCGGCGGGGCCGTGCGCCTGCAGACGCCCTAGACGGAGGGCCGGGGTCCCCGTCAGGGGAGGGCACCCCCTGGAAGCCAGGGACGAGCGGCGACCGCGGCCTCTTCCAAAACGGCAGGCACACAGGCCTGCGCGGCAAAAAGCCCCCGGCAAGGCAGCACCACTCAAAGGGGAAGGGTCCGCACCTGGCCCAGCAGCTCTTGATGAGCCCCAGGCCCCGCCCATGGCCGGAGCCTGACCCCGCCCACCCGATTCTGGCTGCGCACAGGTGCACTTCCTAGGGACGCCTCTAGGGGGCGCTGGTGAGGGGGTTCGGGGACCCTCAGCCCCCAACGGGCTAGGGCCACCCTTGCACCCATGGGGGTACCGGATTGTCCTCCCCCATGGGGGAACGGGGCCACCTTGCCCTTCGCGGAAGCCCCAACCTTCCTCCCGGGGGAAGCCTGCACCTCCTCTCGCACTCACAGCCCCAGCGGCGGGGCCGTGCGCCCGCAGACGCCCTAGACGGAGGGCCGGGGTCCCCGTCAGGGGAGGGCACCCCCTGGAAGCCAGGGACGAGCGGCGACCGCGGCCTCTTCCAAAACGGCAGGCACACAGGCCTGCGCGGCAAAAAGCCCCCGGCAAGGCAGCACCACTCAAAGGGGAAGGGTCCGCACCTGGCCCAGCAGCTCTTGATGAGCCCCAGGCCCCGCCCCTGGCCGGAGCCTGACCCCGCCCACCCGATTCTGGCTGCGCACAGGTGCACTTCCTAGGGCCGCCGCTAGGGGGCGCTGGTGAGGGGGTTCGGGGACCCTCAGCCCCCAACGGGCTAGGGCCACCCTTGCACCCATGGGGGTACCGGATTGTCCTCCCCCATGCGGGAACGGGGCCCCCTTGCCCTTCGCGAAAGCCCCAACCTTCCTCCCGGGGGAAGCCTGCACCTCCTCTCGCACTCACGGCCCCAGCGGCGGGGCCGTGCGCCCTCAGACGCCCTAGACGGAGGGCCGGGGTCCCCGTCAGGGGAGGGCACCCCCTGGAAGCCAGGGACGAGCGGCGACCGCGGCCTCTTCCAAAACGGCAGCACACAGGCCTGCGCGGCAAAAAGCCCCCGGCAAGGCAGCACCACTCAAAGGGGAAGGGTCCGCACCTGGCCCAGCAGCTCTTGATGAGCCCCAGGCCCCGCCCCTGGCCGGAGCCTGACCCCGCCCACCCGATTCTGGCTGCGCACAGGTGCACTTCCTAGGGACGCCTCTAGGGGGCGCTGGTGAGGGGGTTCGGGGACCCTCAGCCCCCAACCTGCTAGGGCCACCCTTGCACCCATGGGGGTACCGGATTGTCCTCCCCCATGGGGGAACGGGGCCACCTTGCCCTTCGCGGAAGCCCCAACCTTCCTCCCGGGGGAAGCCTGCACCTCCTCTCGCACTCACAGCCCCAGCGGCGGGGCCGTGCGCCCGCAGACGCCCTAGACGGAGGGCCGGGGTCCCCGTCAGGGGAGGGCACCCCCTGGAAGCCAGGGACGAGCGGCGACCGCGGCCTCTTCCAAAACGGCAGGCACACAGGCCTGCGCGGCAAAAAGCCCCGGGCAAGGCAGCACCACTCAAAGGGGAAGGGTCCGCACCTGGCCCAGCAGCTCTTGATGAGCCCCAGGCCCCGCCCCTGGCCGGAGCCTGACCCCGCCCACCCGACTCTGGCTGCGCACAGGTGCACTTCCTAGGGCCGCCGCTAGGGGGCGCTGGTGAGGGGGTTCGGGGACCCTCAGCCCCCAACGGGCTGCGGCCACCCCTGCACCCATGGGGGTACGGGTTGTCCTCCGCCATGGGGGAAAGGGGCCCCCTTCCCCTTCGCGGAAGCCCCAACCTTCCTCCCGGGGCACGCCTGCACCCTCCCCTCGCACTCACGGCCCCAGCGGCGGGGCCGTGCGCCCGCAGACGCCCTAGACGGAGGGCCGGGGTCCCCGTCAGGGGAGGGCACCCCCTGGAAGCCAGGGACGAGCGGCGACCGCGGCCTCTTCCAAAACGGCAGGCACACAGGCCTGCGCGGCAAAAAGCCCCCGGCAAGGCAGCACCACTCAAAGGAGAAGGTTCCGCACCTGGCCCAGCAGCTCTTGATGAGCCCCAGGCCCCGCCCCTGGCCGGAGCCTGACCCCGCCCACCCGATTCTGGCTGCGCACAGGTGCACTTCCTAGGGACGCCGCTAGGGGGCGCTGGTGAGGGGGTTCGGGGACCCTCAGCCCCCAACGGGCTAGGGCCACCCTTGCATCCATGGGGGTACCGGATTGTCCTCCCCCATGGGGGAACGGGGCCCCCTTGCCCTTCGCGAAAGCCCCAACCTTCCTCCCGGGGCACGCCTGCACCCTCCCCTCGCACTCACGGCCCCAGCCGCGGGGCCGTGCGCCCGCAGACGCCCTAGACGGAGGGCCGGGGTCCCCGTCAGGGGAGGGCACCCCCTGGAAGCCAGGGACGAGCGGCGACCGCGGCCTCTTCCAAAACCGCAGGCACACAGGCCTGCGCGGCAAAAAGCCCCCGGCAAGGCAGCACCACTCAAAGGGGAAGGGTCCGTACCTGGCCCAGCAGCTCTTCATGAGCCCCAGGCCCCGCCCCTGGCCGGAGCCTGACCCCGCCCACCCGACTCTGGCTGCGCACAGGTGCACTTCCTAGGGCCGCCGCTAGGGGGCGCTGGTGAGGGGGTTCGGGGACCCTCAGCCCCCAACGGGCTGCGGCCACCCCTGCACCCATGGGGGTACCGGATTGTCCTCCCCCATGGGGGAACGGGGCCCCCTTGCCCTTCGCGGAAGCCCCAAACTTCCTCCCGGGGCACGCCTGCACCCTCCCCTCGCACTCCCGGCCCCAGCGGCGAGGCCGTGCGCCCGCAGACGCCCTAGACGGAGGGCCGGGGTCCCCGTCAGGGGAGGGCACCCCCTGGAAGCCAGGGACGAGCGGCGACCGCGGCCTCTTCCAAAACGGCAGGCACACAGGCCTGCGCGGCAAAAAGCCCCCGGCAAGGCAGCACCACTCAAAGGGGAAGGGTCCGCACCTGGCCCAACAGCTCTTGATGAGTCCCAGGCCCCGCCCATGGCCGGAGCCTGACCCCGCCCATCCGACTCTGGCTGCGCACAGGTGCACTTCCTAGGGCCGCCGCTAGGGGGCGCTGGTGAGGGGGTTCGGGGACCCTCAGCCCCGAACGGGCTGCGGCCACCCCTGCACCCATGGGGGTACGGGTTGTCCTCCGCCATGGGGGAACGGGGCCCCCTTCCCCTTCGCGGAAGCCCCAACCTTCCTCCCGGGGTACGCCTGCACCCTCCCCTCGCACTCACGGCCCCAGCGGCGGGGCCGTGCGCCCGCAGACGCCCTAGACGGAGGGCCGGGGTCCCCGTCAGGGGAGGGCACCCCCTGGAAGCCAGGGACGAGCGGCGACCGCGGCCTCTTCCAAAACGGCAGGCACACAGGCCTGCGCGGCAAAAAGCCCCCGGCAAGGCAGCACCACTCAAAGGGGAAGGGTCCGCACCTGGCCCAGCAGCTCTTGATGAGCCCCAGGCCCCGCCCCTGGCCGGAGCCTGACCCCGCCCACCCGATTCTGGCTGCGCACAGGTGCACTTCCTAGGGACGCCGCTAGGGGGCGCTGGTGAGGGGGTTCGGGGACCCTCAGGCCCCAACGGGCTAGGGCCACCCTTGCACCCATGGGGGTACCGGATTGTCCTCCCCCATGGGGGAACGGGGCCCCCTTGCCCTTCGCGAAAGCCCCAACCTTCCTCCCGGGGGAAGCCTGCACCTCCTCTCGCACTCACAGCCCCAGCGGCGGGGCCGTGCGCCCGCAGACGCCCTAGACGGAGGGCCGGGGTCCCCGTCAGGGGAGGGCACCCCCTGGAAGCCAGGGACGAGCGGCGACCGCGGCCTCTTCCAAAACGGCAGGCACACAGGCCTGCGCGGCAAAAAGCCCCCGGCAAGGCAGCACCACTCAAAGGGGAAGGGTCCGCACCTGGCCCAGCAGCTCTTGATGAGCCCCAGGCCCCGCCCATGGCCGGAGCCTGACCCCGCCCACCCGATTCTGGCTGCGCACAGGTGCACTTCCTAGGGACGCCTCTAGGGGGCGCTGGTGAGGGGGTTCGGGGACCCTCAGCCCCCAACGGGCTAGGGCCACCCTTGCACCCATGGGGGTACCGGATTGTCCTCCCCCATGGGGGAACGGGGCCACCTTGCCCTTCGCGGAAGCCCCAACCTTCCTCCCGGGGGAAGCCTGCACCTCCTCTCGCACTCACAGCCCCAGCGGCGGGGCCGTGCGCCCGCAGACGCCCTAGACGGAGGGCCGGGGTCCCCGTCAGGGGAGGGCACCCCCTGGAAGCCAGGGACGAGCGGCGACCGCGGCCTCTTCCAAAACGGCAGGCACACAGGCCTGCGCGGCAAAAAGCCCCCGGCAAGGCAGCACCACTCAAAGGGGAAGGGTCCGCACCTGGCCCAGCAGCTCTTGATGAGCCCCAGGCCCCGCCCCTGGCCGGAGCCTGACCCCGCCCACCCGATTCTGGCTGCGCACAGGTGCACTTCCTAGGGCCGCCGCTAGGGGGCGCTGGTGAGGGGGTTCGGGGACCCTCAGCCCCCAACGGGCTAGGGCCACCCTTGCACCCATGGGGGTACCGGATTGTCCTCCCCCATGGGGGAACGGGGCCCCCTTGCCCTTCGCGAAAGCCCCAACCTTCCTCCCGGGGGAAGCCTGCACCTCCTCTCGCACTCACAGCCCCAGCGGCGGGGCCGTGCGCCCTCAGACGCCCTAGACGGAGGGCCGGGGTCCCCGTCAGGGGAGGGCACCCCCTGGAAGCCAGGGACGAGCGGCGACCGCGGCCTCTTCCAAAACGGCAGCACACAGGCCTGCGCGGCAAAAAGCCCCCGGCAAGGCAGCACCACTCAAAGGGGAAGGGTCCGTACCTGGCCCAGCAGCTCTTGATGAGCCCCAGGCCCCGCCCCTGGCCGGAGCCTGACCCCGCCCACCCGACTCTGGCTGCGCACAGGTGCACTTCCTAGGGCCGCCGCTAGGGGGCGCTGGTGAGGGGGTTCGGGGACCCTCAGCCCCCAACGGGCTGCGGCCACCCCTGCACCCATGGGGGTACGGGTTGTCCTCCGCCATGGGGGAACGGGGCCCCCTTCACCTTCGCGGAAGCCCCAACCTTCCTCCCGGGGCACGCCTGCACCCTCCCCTCGCACTCACGGCCCCAGCGGCGGGGCCGTGCGCCCGCAGACGCCCTAGACGGAGGGCCGGGGTCCCCGTCAGGGGAGGGCACCCCCTGGAAGCCAGGGACGAGCGGCGACCGCGGCCTCTTCCAAAACGGCAGGCACACAGGCCTGCGCGGCAAAAAGCCCCCGGCAAGGCAGCACCACTCAAAGGAGAAGGGTCCGCACCTGGCCCAGCAGCTCTTGATGAGCCCCAGGCCCCGCCCCTGGCCAGAGCCTGACCCCGCCCACCCGATTCTGGCTGCGCACAGGTGCACTTCCTAGGGACGCCGCTAGGGGGCGCTGGTGAGGGGGTTCGGGGACCCTCAGCCCCCAACGGGCTGCGGCCACCCCTGCACCCATGGGGGTACGGGTTGTCCTCCGCCATGGGGGAACGGGGCCCCCTTCCCCTTCGCGGAAGCCCC